>NC_140067.1:5888104-6345604 GCF_963513975.1 Fringilla coelebs
TTAATCTCTTGGAAGGAAGAAGGCCTGCTAGGTCACCATCTTATTGTGTGAGTCAGTTTTGAGTCATTCCATGCTCAATACCTGTTCTTATTTTGTCCAGTTTAAATTTTAAATGTGTCATGTATCCTTTGGAGTTAAAAAAAAAAAGAAAAAAGATTGTGTGGCAATCCTTTTCAATTGAGTAAATGCAATAGATTGTGCATTTGAAAGGGGTAAAACTTCTTTAATGTCTATGCTGGCTAAATCTTGAACATCCATCATTTTTCTGTTCATACTCCAGGCACTGACCTAGAGTCCCTAAGAGATCTGTGTCTGTATCTCTTTTAAACGTCTATGGGAGCCTGAGCAAGGACTTTGGACTTCTAGGACTTCTCAATTTTTTCTCTTCCTCTCCCTCTGGCAACCATTTTAGATTATTACAGCCATAAGGAAATAGCACTTATTCAATTAAATCATTTGTCTTTCTCTCCCCCTCCTTCTTTCCTGTATCTTTAGGATCTCTTGGCCAATTTCTGCCACAGCTGAAAAAGTGGTAAGTCTCAAAAGAAATTTAGTTCTTAGAATTTTTTGTGTCATTCCATGGCCAGAGATAGAGGGGCTGATCCAAAGCAAGTCCAATTCTGTGGGTCCATACTCAGGGTGACAGCAGGCAGTCTGTCAGCCAGTGCCCTGGCCTTGCAGAGAATGTGGAGGGAGCTGAAATTGTGGTAGCAGGATCATCCTGGTTATGGCAGGGCTGAGGTTAGTGCAAGGAAGAGATGAGAGGGTGAAGACACAAATCCATGTGCAAACTCACTCATACTCACATGACAACTTTTCAAGGGTTGTTATTTGGACTCAGTATTTTAGTGTGAGATGTGATACTCAGGTAATTTGAAAGCTTCTGCTAAGCAAGAATTCAAATTACAGGATTTAGTGGTTCCAATAAACAACTGGATCATTTAATTCTTATTGTTTATTTTGCTATTCATCCGTATCTAGAAGCCCTGGAAATGCTTAAGCACCTTTTTGATTACATTCCTGTTCTGGCCAGAAGCTGGAAGTGGCTTTAGTGAATAGTCATGGGGCTAATGTATTTGTGAGGCTATTCCAGATGAACATGTCTGTGCTCAGTAACAAAAAACCTGCCAGCATCTAGAATCGGGAGAAACAGGTTCTTGTTCAACTCTTTGCTGCCTTGCTGAGTGAGATTTAACCCCCATGATCCCCTCTCCCTGTGTGCAGAAAAAGTAGTTCTATCTACAGCATGAGTAAGTTTTCTGTGAGTCCCTAGGAAGGTCTGTGAAGCCACTTTGAGAGTCTCTTATGGGAAAGGTTATTATGATGATTACCTGAAAAGCCATCATTTGGAAGATATGAAATCACCACCTAAATATGTGCTTTCTGGTTCAGAGACAAAAATGAATAGGAGTTTGAGACATTGACTCCATCTACAGAAATTCATCTCCCTAAAATACTGACAGATATGTATTTTCCATTTGAAGATCTGAAAGTAATTTACAAATAGTTGAAACCTGCTAGTCACCCTGTGAGTATTAATACCTGCTCATTATCACTCAAAAAATGCATTTAAGGGTTTGGCCTGGAATTGTAGAACTCCTGATTTTACAACTTATCCCCTGTATATTAGGGTGCCCCTGGGATGTGCTATTATTTAATTTCCTCAGTCATATAAAACTCTTCTAAGGCTAATAGTACTCCAGGAATATTGTTGGAGCTGTGTCAGAGGATGGGGGATGGTAGGAGAATTGAGATTCTCATTGTTTGGATAAAAATCATAATTCATGCCAGTTTGATCTAAAAGAACCTGCCTCGAGTGTGATATGTTGGTGAGGAGGGAGTGCCCAGCACAACTCTATAAAGAAGAGTCTCACAACTTCTATAAAGAAGTTTCAGAGTTGTTGACAGCCCTACACACTTTTCCATATGCACCACCAAAATTTCTACACTTCACGGCCAATAGGAAGAATGGTGAAGAACAGGTGATTTTTAAACTGAGAATCTCCAACCTAGACCAAAAGAAGGCCCTACAACGGAGCTTAGAAGCTCACAAATAACATCTCAGGCATTTCTGTGGGCTTCAGTGGACATGCTTGGGGTGCTCACTCCTAGAAGCAAGGCTTATGCAATGTGTTGGCTGGGAGCAAACCTCACCAGACACTGGCAGAGAGGAATTCCACCAGCAAACAGCAGCACAGAGGATGTTTTTTGGAGGATTTTTGAATGACTGTTTTTGTGAGCAGAGAACCCACTCCCTTCAATGTCAGTGCTTCAGATGCAAGGAAAATTCTAAGGATGAAAGAATTTTAGAGAAATCGAAACACTACAATTCAAACTTGACTTGATTTTAATTACAGACAGTGGAAAATAAAACTGTTGCAAACAGAAAAATCACATCAACATCAGTATTATTAAATAACTCACTATTATGACTTTTGAAGTGATATCTTTTGATGTGTCTTTTCTTTCATTTCTTCCAGCATAACTATATTCTATGACCAAAAAAGCTGTCAGAATTTTTTACAGATTCAGTACACAAATTAAATAAATCTGTTCATCATTGTACTTATATAAATGGAGACACATTTTACACATGAAGACAAACATCTAATAATGTTAAATCCTGTATAAGTCTGTGATGTCTTGTTACTGTGAGTTCCAGCACTAATTGTGGCACTTTAAAAGTATTTTCTTCCAGCAGATGTAAATGTTCTACTGTACAATTTAACTTAATACCCTTTTATTTTCTCATATAGGAAAAATTGTTCTCTGTGTAACCCCTCAATTCTGTTTATTTATTAGGTACATCTGCTATATACCTCCTTTTCCTTTTTCTGTAAAGATTATGATGTTTTCAATTTATCTTTAAATCTCAAGTTTTTCTGCATCTTTATATGGTGTCATTTTCAGCCTTTAATTCCTCAGTCCTATCCCTATTGACAGGGTGAGGGTTATGGGCAGAGCTGAGGAGGCTGTGTCACTGAGTTAGAGAAGCTCTGCTGTTCTGTGGTTGTGTGGAAGGCACTTAAATAGAAATCGAAGTCCAAGGTGGGAACAAAGACAAAACCAACAGATGAAGGTCAGAAACTGCTACACCTGACTCCTTGTACAGCCTGTGCTGCCAGAGCACAGCAAGTAGGAATGCATCCCATCACTGTGCCTCACAGACAGTGGTGTGCAGCACTGGGGCCCTGAAAAGAATGCTGTAATATCCTTTTTTCTCATTATTTCTTTCTCCAATTCCTCCAGATCCACAGGTCTGTGAACCTGAGGGAGGAGAGGAAAAGCTGCTGGTCCCAGTTGGAGAAGGGAGGATGCAGAGAGAAGGAGCCCAGTGAGTGCTGGGGCAAAGGAAGGCAGAGGATGGGGGACAGAAGGAGCAGTGAGGACACACATCTTCCATGAAGCTCACAGTTTCTGTTTGAGGTAGGAAATATGTTTCAGAAAAAGTTTTCAGTCCAATTGTAGCATTGTCAACTTGTCTATGACCATGCAGCTACATATTTCCAGTTTCATTTGTTTTGTTGTTTGAGGGGCCCTTTTTATTGAGGATGTAAGGTAAACAAAACCTTCATCTACAGTACCTTTTTTTTTCCCTTTTCAGTGCTTATGTGAAGGGTTTGATCTAATATGTATATATGAGTTTATTCTTTAGATCTTTGTAGATTCAAAGGAAGAGCTGAGTTTTCTTTAGGGAAGAACTGAAACTTACTTGAAAGGAAGTGATAGATGTCGTTGGCTCATTGTTATCTTAAGCATTTCCCTTCTTTGTTGCACTGGAGATGGATGAATAGCTGCTATGCATGGACATACATGATTCTCAAGCTCTGGTTAATGAATTTTGGTAATCATATCATTCAAGGTGTGATTAAGTCAAACTCCAGCAAAAGGGATTTTTTTATTGAAAGAATCTGGCAGGCATCATTTTTGCAACACTTTCTTGGCTTATCTGCTGTTGGCATCTTGGTCTTTTCCTCCCTACTGCTCCTCAATGACAATGGGTGCAGTGGGCATCAAAACCACCATCCTTTGTGCACAGAATATTTGAAGCTGTCTTTCAAAGGAGAAAAGCTCACACACCTGTGCTGCAGACTGCAGGCACATCTTTGTTTCTTAAATAACTCAGGAAGATATTGTTCAAATTCAACCACACTTGACTGAGGCAACTGGTGACTGCTGTAGGGGAGGGCCAAGACCAGCTGCCACTGCTGAGGGCTCAGAGAGGGAAGGCAGCCACTGCAGTAGCTTTCAGTAGCAGGTGGCTGTCAGTCAGCCACACACAGGCCTAAAATTCTTCATAGGGTTATTTCTCCCCTATCAGAACTGCCACAGACAATGCAGTGCTCATACCTCAGGGAAAAGGTGTGATGGGGGGCAGGTGAAGAATGGATAAAAACATGGGCTGCTGCTTTACATGGGCTCCTGCTTCCATCAGTTCTTTGAGCAGTGAAATGGTTCACACACACACACAAAGCTTTAAGCACACCCTGAAGTATTTAAGGCATTTACGAAAATCCAAAGCATCTTGTTCATTTCAATTACTTCTCCACCCACATTCCTCATTGAATTAAAGGATATCCTACACACTCTTTTGTTTCACTTATTCCCCAAAGATTGTTTCATCGTACACCAAGCAAGGATCTTCAGCATATTCATAGTAACGTCTCAGTCACGGCGTTCAGCATTATGATGTTCCTGGCACAAGGGATGTTATTAAAGGATTGAATAGATGAATAGATGGCAGATTTCCCCAGGGCAGCACATCAGAAAATGGACATCAAAAGAACCTGGCTCAAAATGCAGTGGGTATTACAGGCTCCTGACAAATCCCACTCATTTCTGAACAGTAACACTGTCAGGCTGTGTTAGGGACATGTCCATCCTGGAATACCTACATAAAACTGTTTGCTTAATCAATAAAAGCACTCCCATTTCAACACCCACCCCTCTAGTTGAAGGCAGCATAATCTACATTAGTCAAAAGTACTGTGGGCCCAAATCCAAATACAATCTTACTCAAATAATTACCAGCATCCCAAGGCTCAGGCTCTGAAACCATCAAAATTACCTTTTTCTCCCACCATTTTTTATGAACCTATCTGGATTGCCCTAGAAACCCTGAATGTGTGAGTCTCTTTTACAGAACATGTAAGTTGTCACATATTACAAGTCATCTTCACAGACCCTGACCGAATAACAGGTCACAGTCTGTGACAGGAAATTTTAAAAATTTCTATTTCCTTTTTCACCAAGAACTGGTTGGAATTTATTTTCTTAAAGCTATTTCAAACCATGAGTAACAATTCCTGAGCAGGCACTGAGGAAAGAGAAGCACATATACTGACATGATGTCACCACCTGAATTATTCTGCTGAGATATAAAAATAGTTTGGAAGGCAGCACGGCCAAAATTACTATATCATTTAATTACAACCTGCTTTCATGACAGGCCATCAGTTAATTAAGAGTGTCAAAATGCTGAATTGCCTCCAGCTTCTACATGCTTTGCAAATGACATGGAAGTCATCTTTTTAAATAGCAACAGCTTAACTGAAAATGTAGAACCCATAGTGAAACGCTTTGAAAAATGAGGCAGTCAACTGAGCTGACCTGAAATTCCCCATGCCATAAATTCACTAGGGAAGACAGTTATAACCCATTTAATTTACTCTCTGAAGATCACATTCACATGACATCAAAACTATTTTTTCTGAAATTGATATAATTTTGAAGTGTTACAAAACAGGAGCCTGAAGTGACTGTGCTCTGTGCAGGTACACACAGGGCCTGGCTCCAGCACTAGCACCTTCCCTCCAGGCTGCTTCAATACAGGCAACTATAAAGCAGGAAAGGGCTTAGAAAAGGGTTTTTTCCTTCAGAAATAAGTCACCTTCACTATTCTCAAGTACCACATATGACATGAAAGAAAATTATCTGAAAAGGGAATAATGTTGCTATAAACTTAGAAAATGAAGGAATTGATTTACCCATTTGTTATATTTGATACCAAATCCCTTATTCTATTTATAGAGTAATTTTTATTAAACAAGTGATTTTCTATGAATTATGTAACAGTTTTATATAAATTGTAGCAAAGCAAAAAAAGGAATAAAGTGAAAAGCAGTTTGGATAGAAAGGTCATGCTTCCAAGCACCAAAGGATAAGAGTAGTACCCATGTGCAGAAAGAAGCCAAACATCTTGAAACTGAAACAAAAACAGAGCATTCCCTCTCCCTCATTCTCCCTTTGGCAACGAGGAGGTTCTTTTATTGGACAGACAGAAAAATATTGTTTGCTGGCTGGATTTTTTTCTTCCAAGGAAAATGAGTGCTTCACACTGGGAAAAAAACCTGATGAGCAAACATCTCCCCCTATGGTTTACAAGAAGCTGAGCATCTGAAAAACGGTAACTACAATCCTGTCTCTTGGCTGAATAAGGCAGCCAAGCCAAAACTAAGCCAGGACTTTATGTAGTATGGCAACATGGAAGTGGATGCTATAGGTGTGTTTGAATAAAAAGTGAGAGGCTACAAGAAAGAAATCTGATAATTCAGAAGAATTGTGGTAGGCTCATGGTTTCATGACTGTGGCAGTGTCCAAGTGATTAACAAATTCAGGCTTGGGGAAGACAGACTGAATTTCAATATAATTTACGTGAATTGTATTCATGTGTGGGAGTAAGGGGAGTGCATTAGGCCTGTAATTTATGCAATAGGCAAAGAACTTCAAATACTAGAAAGAACTGAATGTGCTTTCTAAGTTGACTTCAAAGTGCTCCCTACTACTAAAGACTTTGATTGAGAAAAGATTTGAGCTTGGTAAAAATGCCATTTAATCTAACAGGCCATAAAAATGAAAGCTGACCAGTAAACAAGAGTGCTTTTCCAGATGACAAACACCTCTATGCAACTTTCACAGAACAGTGATTATTCAACGATTTCATGTCTGTTTCAAAGGCAGTATGTGTGGGATGGATCCTGTCATCCATATCATCATGCTGGGAGATTGTTGCTGTTTGTGTAAGGAAGAAGCCCTGAGCCCTGTAACTGGACTTTACTGCCATTAACAACTGCTGAGAACCAGCTGCCATTAATTTTACAATCCCTATGGAGGTTTAAGGTAAAGGGACATCATTTATTCAGTGTTTTTACAGAGAACAGTCTAACAAAGGAGTTAGGCCCATTACACAATACAGTGATGCAACATTAATGGGACATTGTGTTCTCCCCTGAGCACTCACGTTCTGTGTTTGACAGGCAATCCTTGAGGTCCAAGCATTAGCCCAGCAATGGCTGGGATGGCATTGGCTCCAGCCCCTTCCCCTAATGATGGAAAATATCCCATTGCAGTTGCAGTTGTACAAGCTTAGCAAATGCTTCACATACCAGCCTGTGCTGGCCTCCTTATTCGTGGAAACATACTTAAAATTCCCATTTGCCAGGTGTGGTGTTAGACATGGACTGGACGAGTCTAGAATCCTGCAGACACTGGAATGTGGCAAGGGGGGGTGAAACTGATGATGATCTTTAATGTCCCCTCAAAACCCTCATGATTTCTTATAGATATTAAGTCACAAAAATTGAGTGACAGGAACAACACTGGCTTTATGTAAAGATCTCCTGACAAAATACAACCAGTAATCATTCTAGGCAGGCATGCCCACTTCCCACTGGTTCATTTTTCTTTCACTAGTCCACATGAGGGGGAAAAAGACCCAAACAAACAAACAACAAAAAATCTGAAACACACATGCTCATCTTGATCACGTCATTTATTGAGTCAGCAGTGATGGCAAATGGGGAATCAGTCAGCCTTACCGTCACAGGCAAACCCCACCACCAAAGGCCATGGAAGTGCACACACACTCCTCCTGCTTGTCCCATGAACTCCATGGCTCTGCTGGAACCTTCCTGTTCTCCAGGCACTGGTTTGCCTTCACACCAGTGTAGCAAATCCCTGCTCAAGCAAAAAGACATTGCTTCACTGGGTGTAATTAAACCTATAAAAAAACCACCTTGGGCTTATTTATGCCTTGCTAAATCACATGATTGAGATTTTGTGGAGTGCTGTGAGTCAGACACTTGGGAAGGTCTGACCAGCTATTTCCTCAACATCTCAGTGAGAGATGTCTCTGTGCTGTTCATGTTTACCCCAGCAATCAGTCAGATGAATACTTAGTTTGCTAAAAAAGGCTGGTACCCCATTTCAAAGTGCCAGAACCCTTGCAAACAATTTTGACTATGATACAGAACTAAGGCACAGTAAGTAAGAGCACATACATCAAGAAGGTGCACTTTTGGGGGAGAGAGTGAGGGGTGAAAAAGAAAAATGCTCTTTGGCATCTTTGACATCTGTCTTATTTTGCTTTTATCAAACCAGAGAGACATTCCAAGTATAAAACTTGCAAATGTTTCTGCTTTAACAGGATTACTTAAATATGGCAGGAACAACTGTTAAAGCTTGTTTTTATTGTGCAAGTAGACCAATGCATGTAATTCCTCCTGCAGTAATTTTTTCATGGGGCTGCTTATGAGGGCAGGAGTAATTGAGGACAAGTATTTAATCACCTCTCTCTTATCTAAGTGTTAAGATAAAAGGGCAAAAATCGAACTAAGGCAGATCTCATACAAATTTTAACACAGATTAATGTCTCAACAGAGAAACTAATAAAAAGAATTGCTCACCATATTTATTCAATGCAAGTGAATTCTTGTTCTGAGCAGTTACTACTTTCCTTTTTCCTTTTCCAACAAATACTGGCCATCCTGAACCATAATGAACATGAGGACCTGAGCAGTTCAAAAGCATCAGCACACTGTGATGGCAGTCAAATTCAGTAGTCCTGTGTCTCAGACAATATCACAACAGCTACAGAGAAAGGAAGATGACAGAACTGCAGTCACACAAAGGCAAACACAATGGGTGTACATTCCTGATGATGCCACTGTGAGCCATTGAGAAAATGGAGGTATAAGACACCTAAACCTTTTATTAAAGTTTACTGCAAATCCATGAAGTGCTTGTGCAGATAAAACCAGTAAGACTGTGTGCATTTTTCAGGGAAGAGTTTCCATCAGTTAAGATGCTAATCATGTTTGTCTGCTTGTAACCAAAAAGCAAGCTTGTTCAAAGAACTCACCAGGTTCTCAGCAACCCAGACTGCACTATAAAAATCCCCTATAATTTACAAAATCATCAGGATAGAACATGTATTCCACTAGAAACAATAGCTAGATTATCCCTTAAAATCTGACTATAGCCTTTAAAAGAAAAAAAGAGTGTCTTGAATATTTTTATGGAAAACCTATTTCAAGGTTCTCAGGAGAACTGAGCTGGAAAAATCACCGTGTAATGGGATAAACTATTACAATTTCAGGGCTGCAAGTGGCCAACATGATTTCTCAGTGCACACTGCCAATGAAAGCAGCCCTGTAACCCAAAAGGCAGGAGAAGAGTTAGAGGCAATAATATCCCTGTGTTCAAAAGTTAATAATTTACAACAACACTGAAATCATGCTGCTGAAAGGTGATATAGTAAAGACTAGAAAATAACACATCCCCTGTTTTTCAGAAGACTGACATCACTTCTGTATCAAAACAGAAGGAAGCCTCAGCAAATTACCCAAATATCCATCAGGAGATCATGAGAAAACCTGATGTCTTTCAGTCAAACTGTGGAAGCAGGCTGTGGGAAACTTAGGACATACAGGGGAAGAAATCCTTATTCAAAGTAAAAATTATTTTAGGCTGTATTTGCATTCTTTCGGAAACATGCAAAATGTCACTAATTACAAGTGTCAATCGCAGAGCAGGCCAAGTCTCCAGCAATAGAGCAAAGGTTTCAAAATGAACAGAGCAGGAATTCAGTTGCATTGTTACTCCCTGGAGATTATAGCAATACTGTAAGCAAACTAGTTATTTGCAATTCAACAACATGTATCAGAAACCATTTGAAACTAGATCTTGTCACAAAAGTAGAAATTCCATATTAAATAGCTCAGTCAGTAAATTTAAAAGTGATTGTCAGTGAACAAGAACCTGCAGCATGAAACATCAAAACTTCAGCAGCTTGCCCCAATAAATCTGTGTTCTCCTAGAAGGAGACATGCAGGACAGGCTCACTGGGAAGGCTGTGCAGCTGTGGAGCAGTGGGGTGGCTGGGGCAGAGGGCAGTGAGGGCATGCTTGGCTACCCATGGTGCAGGCAAAGTGAACTGGACAGAACCCCTATTTCACAACAAAAAATTTAGAAACAAACTGCAAGTTAGAGGGTCTGTCAACATCATCACCCAAGGCTTCAATATGGCCAATCCTCCCCTCTTCCCAAACTCAGTATGACCCTGGCAGCAGCAGCACAAGCTGCCCAGCAGCAGCAGGGCTCAAAGGCCAGCCCAGTCCAGCCTGTGAGGCTGCTTTGCTGCTGGCCATCCCCACCCAGCCTGCCTGCAAACACCTCCCTCTTAGAGGGTTAACCTTTATCTCCCAGAAATTTCAAGCTCAGTGGCAGGTGGTGAGGCAAAGGCAACAAGATGGGAGCTTCTGAGCAAACTGGTCCAGTTGACCTCAGGCATCAGTTTGGGAAAGCAAAGGAAGGGGAAGCCTTGCTCTGTTGGCAGCAGAAGAGCCAGAGATCAGTGAAAGCTTTTCAGGGAACTTCACTCTTGGTGCGCAAAGGTCTGGCATCCTGCTGACATCTGCTGAGATCTTACATCTTCACTTACCTATGTCAGGCAATAATTTGCATTGCTTGGAAATTTCCAGCTTCGCACATGGCCTCAAAATGAGATCTGCTGTTCTCAAAATGTTGTTTGCGCCACACTTCCCAATGTCTGTAGAGAGCTGGTCTCACAGCACTGGCTCTTCTTTATCAGCTAAGTTGCATTAGACAGAATCTAAAAATACATTAAATACTTTCTAATATTACTTTTTGACATAAGCAGTTACTATAGCTGCAACAAGGATGTTGCAAGAAAATGCATGAGGTTGCATAACTCCTTTTATTCAGCAGGGATGTGTGCACTGAAAGGTCAAAAGGCCTTGGAATAAGGTTTTTTGTTTCTATGTTTGCCTTAGCATTCATACTTTACCAAAAATATCACAAACAGCTTCAAGAACTCAAATGAGCAGTTGATCTCCTTTTACTTCAAAGAGGAAACTAATTTAGTTTAGCTACAAAAATCTACCTGCAATGCAAAATTCAAGGAGATGCTGTCTAATATGTGAGATCTGACAGATAACAGTTGACAAAAAAGCAGCATCGTCTGTTGCTTAGTGAGAGGGAATTTAACAGCACAGAGAACCCACCAAATACTAAGTGTTTATCACACAGAAGTAGCTTTTTATACCAATAGCAGAGATGTAGCTCTCTCCTCTCAAGAAACATCCAGTTTGGTATTCATTAACTTACAAAGCACATAGAGGAGGCAGAGCAGTACCTCTGAAATAAAGGCAAACCAAGGCCCTAGAAGATGTACAAGTCTGTTTTTTCTTGTCCAGTAACAGTGGTGGATGTGACACGAAAGCCCCAATAACCCTGCTTTAGATACCAACCCAAGCTTCCACCCAAACATACCAAGACTACTAATTTTAGAAATAGTGTCTTCTCTTGCTCCCCAAATCCTTGACTGATCCTGCAGCCCTCATGTTTCTGGATAAATCCATTAAGTTCTTCAGTGTCTGGAAACTGGTCTTTAAAAGGGAGGGATTTAAAAAAAAAAAATAATGGGAAAGCAGTTAAAGGCAAATAACCATTCCCTGCACTTGTGCTGTCACTTCTGTGAAGCTGCTATGGCTGCTGTTCTGATATGCTTCTCTTCTGCACCACTTCATTCGCTCAAGTACAAAACAGGGATCATTTAATTAGTGAAATCTGGATCCCCAGAATAAAGACTACTCACTTTGTTGAACAAACTAATACTGCCTTTGAATAATATGAGCAGACTGATCTTCGGTGCTAGTGGAAGAATTCACTCAACCACCTTCAGCTAAGGGGCACTTTGCTCAGCCCTCTGTAAATTCCTACTGCCCAGAGCTGCATGGGTTCTGATTCCAAGGAACCTCAGGAGGATACCTCCTAGACCTTCCTCAGTAGAGGCATGATTTATTTCATATATAGTACAGCCTTGCTGTGCTTTTATGGCTTCTTCAGTTCCTTCCTGCTAACAAGTGCACTGGTCAATCAACCTACTGCTCACTAATTAAATCAGCTGTAGGACTTCCATGGCTCATTTTGTACACACCAAATCCAAAACATTATTTGTGAAGATCCTGGCAGAAGGGAGCTCATAACAACTCCTAGTTCCCATGGAAAGTTGACAAATATGAGCAAGTTATCAACGTATTTCCACAGCAGTTCTAAATTCATCCTTATCATTCCTGTGCACTCTTCAAGTATTGCTATATAACAAAAGCTAAAAATAAAAATCCAAGGTCTGTATTGTGCATTAAACATCCCTTTTACATTAACGCTTTCCACCCTACAAACATTCCCAGCTGTAAATTCACTTTGTTCTCCAGCTCTGCATGGGAAATCCATGCACCCAGCCCCACTGCCTGGGCTGTAACCCCTGGCATCCATCACACACAAGCATTTCTTTCATAGAGAAAATCATGAAACAACTGCAGGTTTTTTCAGACTTCTCTCCTGCCTCAGAGAAGCCAGCCAGACCCAGGTTTCCCAGCCATAAACTAGGGAACAACACAAATGCACCAGCAGCCAGGGCAGGAAGGTGTGTTTGCTGTCTCACGCATTTGCCGATTCTTTGCTTTTCACTGGTCAAGCTTTGACTCCCTAACAATCCAGGAGACATTTTGATTTCCTTTCTGCTCCATGTCCCTGCTTTCCAATCACTGCTAAGTTATTTAGCATGTCAGTAACATTACCAGTATTTTTAATACATCAGCAGAGTTAAGTAAAGAGCAAGTAAGCACAAGGGCTTCAGAAGTATGGTGGTTACCATGCTTCAGGCCAAGCAAAGAACTTAGTGTTCACTTTCATGAGGGGAGTTTTTATTTACCAACGCTCCCCAAAACTATTTTTAGTAACCTTGCATTTCCATCAGCATGTACAAACACTGTTTGTGTTATACCATGAATAAATACAAAAGAAAAAGAGCTTTTCCCACAACAGCCTTTATGGGCTACTTTTAATTAAAATCAGTTTAATGATTGATAAGCTCTAGTATTTCCAGCAGCAAATCATAAGTGGTTGACTGTTTCCAGAGACAGTGAAAAAAACTGAAGATAATATAACTACATAAGCTAGCATAGTTAGTTGGTTTACTGGTTGTCAAAACAGGAAAAATGTGAGGGTTTAACATTTAAATTCAAGAGCAAAAACTAAATCAGTATTTTGTAGGAATCAGAAAGTTCAGCTATATAAACTGAGGGAATCGTTGCTTCCAAGGCTTACTTTTAGTCTCTCACAAAATTACTTTTGACATACCTCCTACATCAGAATGAACAAGCAAGAATTTTCAGTATCTGATTAGTATTTAGGAAGGGGATGTCCCATATATCAATTCTGTACAGTTGCTACTTGAAAGGGTTCTTCACTTGTGCCTCGTAAGCAAACGGAGGAACACTGCAAATACCTGTGTCCTTCCTTTGCTCTCTGGCCTCACAGAGACAGCAATTCCATGTGCCTGAGCACACATTTGTGGAGACATCTCCTCCTTATAAGCAGAACAAATCATCTGCAGCTGATCAGCCATACAACAAACAAAAGTTTCTTTCAACAGCACAGAGAAAACAGGAGTGAGTATAGGGAGTGTGAAATCCTAGAGCTCTGACAGGACCCTCCCTAGCCCCACGTCTTCCTTGGTCACTGTCACCAAGAATGCAGTGCTGTCTCAAACAGCTGCTGCATCCACCTGCTTTCCTCAGCCAGTGCTGGTGGGAGAAGCAGACAACACACAGGAGGGAGCATTTGCTCTTTTGTACTGTTATTTTATTTTGTAGTAAGATCCACGTAGTATATAAAATATAACAGGAAAAACTGAACGAAAGCCTAGAAAATGAACCGAGGAGTTCAGCTGCCAAACCGCTACAGCTCTACTTCCCTGGGTTCATGAAGTCTCCAGAACTCATGGACTGTTTGCTTGTACTATTACAGTTCTCTAGCATATGAGCCTACACCAAAAGCTGATATGTTCCAATTAAGCCATAGTTAAGTGACAGATGTAGAGGAAAAAAAAACCAAAGTGGCTTTTGTAAGCCACAGCTGCCCTTGACAGAGGTTACAATGATGTCTAACTATACTGTAATGCACATTACATCAAGAACCTTGAAAGAGCCTCTGAGAAAACGGCTTCACATTAAGCATTTTAAAGAAAGGTCATAAATACTGCACTGTACCAACAGTACCTCCCAATGTCCTCCTTATGCCTGAGGAGCATTTGTGTTTTGTAAGCTACTACATAGATGACACCAAACCTAGAGGTAGGTTATAGGCCAAGGTAAGTTACAGGCAAAAAAAAAAAAAAGAAAAAAAAATCCCTTTAGAGCTAGTCACTGCACAGACTGCCCAGCAGGAAGCAAGGCAAAGTGTCAACAACTCTTTCCTCCCACCCTAAACATTGTTCACACAGTGCATTTAGTTCCTAGCGCCCTAAGAATGAGAGTGGATCATCAGCTGCTAGTAAATGCAGTCATGCCAAGAGAACAGCTTGAAGTTATTCAAGCAAAAACCTGTTACTGTGCAAAACTGGTGCACTGGACTGTTACCAACCAGACCTCCAAGCTCAGGAAGTGACCTGACAGTAGAGAACCAAGGTGTTTTTCTTTTGACTGGGAAATACTTTAGTAACCAACAGGAGAACACAATGCTTAGTCTACATGGAAGGAGTCAACTATCAGCTTGTATCAAAACTTTAGAGACAAAAAAATTTAAAAAAAAAATTGAAAAAGGTTTAAAAAAAAGCACACTTTGATGAGACCAAGTTTTTAAAAAGTTACTGTACCAAACAAGCCGCTAAAACAGCTCATCTCCCCTAAATCCTGGGATCAACACAAGGTTGATAACAAATATGTGTACATTGAGAAACACACCTGCAAGTACAATAGTTACAGCAAATTAACCCCAAGTTTTAATGGTGTCATTCCTTCAGGTCACAAAATGTGGACAAAACGTTAATCTTAACTCCCTCTGTGCACTATTTGGTGATAATCAAAGTAATGATGCTGAAGATTCATTTTATTTCTACTTCCAAAGGAAAAGGGTAAATGGTTAAATATGCGTTCTCCAATTTGTTCTCCACTATACGTACACCCACATACATACACACACCCCTCAAACTGCACTGACATTTCTTTTTGACCAAAAGAGTAGATCCTGGGAGTAAGTGCAAAATGCAAAATCAACTGACAGAAAATGCTGAACAAACAGCATCATAAAAATACAAAATATTTATATTACTGAACTATTAACAGATGATGTTCTCTGTTTCTTTAAAACTTTGGAACCACATAGCTGATTTCTTAAATCTAGTCCATGCCAGCTTCCAGAACTATTAATGTTTTAGTTAGCTTCATTCTTTGATGCTTCATCAAAATTTTCTACGAGATCTGAAAAAGATGAAGATATTTAATACAGTAATGCCCAGTAAGATTACCTTTGTAAGTTTAATGAAAATGCATATAATTACAGGAAAGGTTAAGTAATACTTAATTACACTTAGGGAAATCATTTCTTTACGGGCAGATTTCACAGGGCTTTAGAAAATATTGTTTGTTTAAACATAGACAAAGAACTAGAAATGCAAAAACACTCCAACAGTGAAAATTCTAACATTAAGTGATTAAAGGCTGATTTTCAAAGGTGCTCTACTAGCTGCAGTTGAGTTTTGAGCATCAGCATTCTTTAAAGAATGCCTGCCATTTTAGAGAATTGAATTTTATGCAAGGTCACAAAGAAATAAACCAGTGCCAAGGCAGGAGGAATTGAATCTCTGGTCTACACATATGCTGTTTTAGCTAACACACCATCCCAAAAGATACAGTGGAATGTGGTTATTTATAAAATAGTTATTCAATGACAAATAAAGAACTTAGCATATTACTTCCAGACACATTCACATAAGTCTTTTTTCTTCTGCTACAGAAATAAAAATTCCCACTCCAGACCCTGATACAAAAACAACCTGGTAACTATGCCAATTATGTCATTTTGCAGTCCTAAACCCCTGTTTGGATATTTAGATACCTGTTCAACCTCACTGAAACTACTTCGACCTAGTTTCACTCAATAATTAAGGTAGTTGCACAAGGTAATCTCTTTTCCAAAAGCTGGAATCCCAAGTCATATTTTAATGCTGTCCTATGTAAGAAACCTCCTTCAGCAAGTGAGGAGTATGATCACATCAAAAGCTACATATTTAAATGAATGAATCAAAATATTTATATCTTAAGTGGACATAAAAGTGTGTATGTGCCTACCTGGGACATCATCATCTTCTTCATCAATATCTTCAGATTTTGGTGCTTTACTATCCAACACTATAAAAAGAAATTTGGTGCTGAGTTCTCATAATACAGAATCAGGGACAGACACACAACAAAACCATACATGTGAAAAAAGCAAGCACTTCCCCAATCCCCAGTAGTGATAAACACACAAATGACCAGGTACTGAGAGTTACCAGCATGACCAAAAGGTTTCCTTGAGGACATTCTGACAGCAAAGCATTAGCAGAGCCATCTTCAGATGCTATGGGGTATTCATAAAGAGTTTGGAAAAGATCAAAGGATACAGAAAACCCCCAGCATGACTCAATCTTCTAAGGGAAGTCTCGTGTTTCAATGCAACAATTATATGGCATCAACAGTGACCAACATGTCATATGATTCAAATATACTTATGATGATCCATCTCTCTAAATTTTAGAAGGTATTTTACACATTACTAAAGAATAAAAACCCTTCACTTTTACTTAAACTCTGAACATGAATGCTGGAGAAATTAAAACTGATTTGAAAGGAATAACTGTGTGTTAAAAGCATTAGAACAGATGATGTATATTCCATTCCAAACACAGACAACTGCAACACATCCAACTACAGTCATCTTAATGGCTATAACAGTCTAACTGGAACTGTACCTAATCTTCATTTTTTAATTATAAAATTGCAGTCAGTTATACCACATACACCCTTCCACCCTTGCTCCCAAGGTTTTAAAATTAATAGAAAATAAAGAATCATATGCATAACTGTGATTTGGTGATTTTTTTAGTTTTTCATTAAAACTTTGATTTTTAAATAGTTTTTTTTTTAAGTCTTGGTTGGATTCCAAAGTGTATTGTAGAGCAGAAGAATATACTGCTTTCTACAATTGCAATAGAAATATGTTTTGTATGGACAAAGAAAACAGAATAGATTCCCTGACAAAAAGAACTGGTTGACTTTTTCCAAGTAAAAACTTGCTTTCCCCTAAGCATTCTGCCATACACAGCTGTACACCTGCTATCATAGCATGCCAGATTTACCTATTTCTTTTAAATCAGGGCCTGCCTATGTAATCTTGAATCAACAAAGATAAAAAGAAATTTCTTCCCCCACCCTCTTTTTCCACAACAGTGGCAAATAAATAAAAACACACACACTTCTGACTTTAAAAGTCACATGCTGTTGTTAAATTTCGGTTAAAACTTTCAGTAGTTCATATGTCCTTTAAGTCAGCTATGAAAGATTCCAAAAAGACCTACCTTGTCTTGGGAATTGTTCAGCTAACTTCCTGAGACTTGTTAAGCTGTCAGCACCGAGCTGGCTTAAGATGCCTGGAAGCATTTCTGTGATCGGTTTAGCCTCTGCATGACCAGTAATTGCAAAAGTGTTGGCAGAGAGGGAAGCTTGAACCTTGGGGTTGTTGAAGTGAATAACTGTTCCATCATCTTTTATCATGTTCACCTGTTTAAATATATTAATAACATTTAACTAAGCGTTGTAGCACCTTGTTATACAAGCATAACAACTAAAATCTAGATTTGAAATATCAAATTTACAGAACTAGCACTCCTCCTAAAGGATAATATAACCATGAGAAAAGAACCTGGAATTAACACCATCTAAACTCAAAGCTCCAATCTTGCCACATCAGGCTAAGCCACTGTCTTTCACAGGTGCCTGTGTCACCTACCAGGAAAATGTTCCTGCTTCTTCCCAGCTGGCAAAGCACAGGACTCACACTGGCTCAGGGCAGGGATGCACACACAGCTGGATTAGGTACCAGCTGCACTGGAACCGACTTCCAGCACCTTCCCAATCATTCCACAAGGGCTCTGAAGACTAAGGACACCAAAGAGCGATCCTGCTCTCCTTCCCTGGCCTTCTGAATCACCAAGAATTCTAACAGCCAGTGTAGTGGCCTGCTTTAGAAAGCTGAAAAGTTTTTTCTTTTTGGCATGGATAAACTATTCTGCAAAAAATAATTGTCTGACCATAGGAAGAGAGTTCTACCCATCCAACACAACAGTGGTATTAAACTTACATGAAAAAATTAAAAACATTGCTTAATAAGTTATAGGGAATAAAGAGGGATTCAGAGCTAAAGATGAGATCTAAAATACAGAAACATCTAAGTTCTCAATCCTCACACAGCAGCAGAGTTCCAAATATGTTTTGAACAGGAAATCCAGGTGTGTTGCTTTCCTGCAAAACTAAGCAATATCCTGTCCTTTGCCCACGGGGAAATGGTAAAGGCTTCAAGCACAGTTATCCTGTTACTTAAGAGCCTCTTTCAAAATGACACAAATGTGTTACTCATGCTTGATTCAACATTACTCTTCTCGCTGCACGAAGCTTACAAAGGTCAACCTGCGTTCACTTGAATAAAACATTCCAAAATTATGTCTCTTGCTATTAGGGTAGAAACATTTTGCATCATCTTCCTACACCGAGATATTTAAATTCCTTAATAATTGTGTCTGAATAAAGATCCTGTGCTTTGTGCACAAAAAACAAAAAAAACCCTGAACATAGACACAGTTCTTCTGAGTGTTTCTTTAGTTCATATAGCTCTACATATTTGTATTCAGCTTAAGAAAACAGACAAACATAACTGTTTCTGTAACAGAGGTCTGAAAACTTACAGGCAAACCACACCAAATCTGCATTTGCCTTTGGAAGGGAGGAATGCACTTAATGACTTCTGCATGCATGCTGCAATCCTGCTTCAATTAATTAATCACAGATTAAATACTGCACTTCTTTAACCATGTAGTACAAATACTACAGCCCCACTGAGCTCATGATGGAGAAACCTCCTCCTCTTCCATGCATGAGGGTCACTCCCTACACTGTTATGGAAAACATGTTTTATTAATACATGTAAATTTCAGGTATTTAAGGAACATCTGAAACCTTCACATTCTCCCTTCATTAACACAGAAGCTGCTTCTGTAGAGTCTCTGCAGTGCTTTAAAAAACATTTCCTGTAACCATTGCAAACAATTACAGCATTTTTTCTGTAGTAAAAGGTCCTAATTTTGATAATACAAACGTAGGTTCTTACTAAAGGTGTTTCTAAACCTTCCTTCATACTCTGTACTCCACTTGCTCTAGATGTGCCTGCCCAGTCCACGAACATTTACTGCTCTTCTCTTTAGAGCAAGTTCACAAAAGTCAAGAATGAAGAGAAGTCTTGTTCTGCAATGAATGCAAGACACACACACAGCACAGAGCTTACTACCTCCACCACACACTGCCTGGCCAGCAGAACCTTCACTTTTCCTTCTCCAGGCACGTACACATTTATGCCAATGAGGCAATAATGCATCAAACAATGTTGTCTCTCAATAACCAGATCTCCATGGTTTTGCTTGGAAGATAAACTGTTGTCAAAACGAAAAGCAAACTCCACAACACCACCACCAAAACAACAGAGTGAATTTAATTTCAAACAGGAAACACTTATTTTTTCACTATACCTCTTCAATGCCAGCAATGTTATTTACAGCCAGCTTTTTGAGGGAACTCTGAAGTTTTTTGTCATCAGCTGTAGCTGTTCTGTGCACCACCTTCTTCTTTCTGCGAGCTGTTCCCTGGGAAGAATCAGGAGGCAACAGTCAGCTCTGCTCAAAATCTCACAACAGTAATTGCAAAAGTCAGGGAACAGCCTGAGCAACATCTTTCAAGTTATGAGACATTTCTGTAGACAAAAACACTTCTCAACTTATTTCCCTTTACCTACAGCTTTGGCCATCATTCCCAGTTTTAAGTTTTTTCTTAAGTATAAAGACCAAAGAAATAGCAAACACCAGCATATTTTCCCTTCCACTAACCTAGACTACAAAAAAAATACTTAATATTAAGCAATACATAACAAAGTTTCCTCAAGATACTTTTTCCAAAACAAAGCACAAATAGAGTGATTTAAATAGCCCCACTTTGTCAACAAAGTCATTAACGCTTTCAGAGTGTTCCACAGACAGCAATTTTAAATTCCTGCTTTTGTACAATCATCTCTACGACAGGGGACAAGCACCCACACTGAACAAACTACATGCCTTTTATTGGTCACATTAACTACCCACTAGCTCAGAGAAAAGAAACAGCTCAGTGCACAGGCAGTGCCTGAAACAGGCACAGAGAAGAAAATCCCCAACAGGAAGACCATAAAGGCAGAACTGGAACACCCAACAGGTGAGATTAGCTGGAGCTTTCACAGGTCACAACAAGTCATTGAATTAAAACAATGCTTGCACACTGGAAACTGCTCATCCAGCTGTTGTGAACTGAAAAGAAACTTGCATTTCAGGTAGCTGCACTATAGGCCAGATCACACAAAACCTGTATTAGTCAAGCCTAAGCATATTTTTTTTCTTCTCTTTCTATGAACTTCAGCCTATGCTTTCAAAAGCATCTCTGGTGGTTTTCTTACCTTTCCTCCTATTCGGACCTGTGCTTGAAGCTTGGCCAGTTTTTCTTGGTTCATAGTGCTACGTCTAAAGAGCAAAACCAAGTTCAACTTAACATCAAAACAATAACAAAAAAAGTCACAGTCCATTTTAAGAGCACTTTTACAATTGCAGCAGGTTTTTCAAACTTCAAGAACATCACCCAAAACAGTGTGTCAAACAAACACAAAACCAGAGCTTTAAAGCCACACCACCTAAGCAATCCACAGTGGTCCTGCAGTAGGAAGGACTCACATTTAGCTCAAGTGTCTGTGCCACGATGAGGCACAGACTCCACAGGACAATTCATTCTGCATCAGGCCGAGGTACTCATTTCCAGGATGCCACTTTACTGCTGGAAGTATTTAAATGAATGACTGGCTCCAACCAGACCCAAACCAGCACATACACAATTGGGTCTGGGAAAACAGCTTATCTTTACGATGTTCCAGGGATACAGTCACCACTAAACTACCTGGGATAGTTTTCATATAATGAATCTATGATACTTATGACTAATAATAAGCGAGATCCAAACTTTGTGAAGTTCGTGTATGGACATATTTACTGCATGAACTTCTGATAGATTTCATCCAATACAGAGACTGGGAAGTTTGTCCACTGCTTCACCCATGGGTCAGATGGGACCTTTAAAGGCTAAAAGCCCTGAAAATCCATAATGGGTGAAAAACGCCTGAAGCCTCCCAGCAAAGGGAATGCGTTTCACTGCTCTGCCCCAGCGAGTGATCAGTGATCCCCGGAAACCTCCGCATGTGCTTTGTGCCGGGAACGACCGGGGCAAGAGCGGGAGCGGGGCAGGGATCGGCGCACGGAGGGACCCCGCGGGCGGCGGGAGAAGGGGCTCAGGGTGGCTCGCTGGGCAGCCCCAGAGCAAGGGGAGCGGGAGGAGAACCCGGCTCCTCCCTCAGGAGCCCGTGTAACCGCGGCCCCACGGGAGAGCCGCGGCCCCGCGAGCCAGGGCAGCCCCCGCACAAGGGGCTCGCTCGCTCGGCCTCTCCTCGGGGAACGGCCCAGCACTGCCCAAGGGGATAGGACCGTGCTGCCGCGGCGCCCCGCCCGCCTCAGGCCGGGGGGGACACCGCGATACCGGGACACGGTGATAGCAGGACACGGAGACAGCGGGACAGAGGAAGAGCGGGCCCCCTCACCTGAGCGCGGCGGAGCCCCCGCTGCCAACACGCGGCTAGAACAAGATGGCGGCCGAGGAAGGAAAGAGAGGCGCACAGAGAAAGGAAGCGCCGCGCCACGTGACAAGACCACCCCGCCCGCAGATGGGCGGGCCCGCCCCCCTTATTTACATAAAGGCGGGCGCTATAGCGCGCAAGGGCTCCCGGGAGTTGTAGTCTCCAAGGAGCAGACGCCGCCCGTACTTCGGGGCAGGGAGTGGTGCCCCGTGACCCAAACTGGGACGCGGCGCTTCCAGAAATATCACCACTCGCTCTGTCCGCCTTAGTGAACCCTTCCTCACACGCTGCACTTGCGGTCGGTTTTGCCTTTCCGCTAGCTGGGCAAACTCCGGAGAGAGCAGCGCGACAAAAAGATTTATTTCGGAAGAAGAGAATAAACCCGGAACTACCCCCCTCCCACCGCTGCCTGCTCCCGTCGGGATAACGCTGGGGTTTGCCCAGGGGGAGTAACCAGGGCTCTGGGGCCCCGGTGCGATGACTCCTACCCCGGGGGTCCCGGCTCCCTGTAAGGAGCTGAGCTCATCCCGAGCCCCCCACATCGTTCCCGCCGGCTGCCTCCCCCGGCACACCCGGGCCGAGCCGTCAGGGCAGCGCACCGCCCACATCCGCCACACATCACTTCCTGGGCTTTAAAAAACGGAAAAAAAAAAGTCTAGCTAAGCGGGTCTTGTCCTGTCCGGAGGTTCGGGGCCGTACCCGGGTGCCGCCGCTGCCCGCGCCGACACCATGAAGGCTCAGCCCGTGGCAGCCTCCGTCCTCTGCCTGTGCCTGGTGCTGGCGGCCTGCGCCGCCTCCGCCGCGGGAGGGCTCGGAAAGGGTCAGACAAACGCTTTCTTCGGGCTTCCCCCAACTTCTGTCCCCACTCGGGGCGGGTCCGGTCCCCTCAGCCCGCGGGGGCAGAGGGCGCCGCTTCGGGCTCTGGAGGCGCGGGGGTCTTTGCGGGGTCTCCGCCGCTGTGGTTGGGTTCTGGTCGGTGCGCTCCTGAGGGCACCGCGGAGCCCCCGTGCCTGCCCGCCTCCGCCGGGCTGCTGGCAGGCGATGAATGGCCCTTCCCTCCGCCCTCGGCCTCCCTTGCCCTTCGTGACCGCTCCTCACCTCGCTCCTGGCTTGCCCAGGCTCCTTGTCTAATTACCGTGTCTAATAGCCCGGTTCACCCGGGGCTGGGCTTCACCCCAGGTAGTGGCTTTGCCGTGGAGGTAAATCTCCTCTCCAAGGCTAGTTGTAACCAATTTGATCAATGATAGCAAAGATGTGGTGTGGACCCCAGCCAGCCATTCACCCTTTAATTCCCCAGATGACTTTCATTCAAAAGATACACTCTGTAATGTGTTGGGCAGTGCTTTTAAAAACACACTGAAGCTCACCACAAAGTGGGGTTTGTTTTAAATATAGAAAAGCTTTTGGGAAGTGTTTCCAAGCTAGAACAATAGAAGGTTTTTATTATTTTAACATTTTGGCCTTCAACTGAAATAGCTGAGGTGTCAATATTCTGGGTAAACGTGACTTGTGCTAATCCAGCTGGGTTTTGCTCTGGGGTGTTGATCTTGTACAAACGTAGTTCTGTGTCAGGGGCTGCCTCAGCACCTGCTGTGTGGGTGTGAGGGGACAGGGACGAGGCATCCCCGCCCTGCTGTGAGCTCATCTGTTTGATGTGTTGCATCACTTATGTTCATATTTGCTCATATCAGCAGAGATCAGGTAACACAAACACTGCGCCACTGTCCTCACCTCCCAGATGCTGAATGGAGGTGTCCCAAAGACTTGCCTTGTTTTAGGCTTTCTCCGGCTTCTTTGCCAAAGGTGTCTACTCGAGACAATGTCCACTTTCCCCTGTGTCTGCACTGGGCAGTCTGTGGCTCCTGATCTCTGTGTAGCTCCCAAAATCTGCTCCCCTCAGCACCTCAGGCATAATCTGAACCCTTAGGGATGGGAGGGGGCAAACCAAGGCTCATGTTTGGCCATCCAGCACAATAATTGTTAATTACTGGAACCAAGACCTTTGAGGAGGTGTTCCAAGAAGAGTTCCTCTTTGTACAGCTCCTGGATCTCCTTCATCTAAGCTCTCCAGGTGGCTTTTGGCCATGTGCTGTGTTGACTACTAAAAAACCCAACCCTGGCTTTGCAACTGTTCAAATATACACTGACTCAGTCTTAAGACAATTGACATAACCAGGCTTGTTATCTGGATGCCAGATAAAATATTTCCTGCATCGTTCAGTCACTGTAACACTCAGAAATCTGTATAATGGTGTTCTTTCTTGCTCTTCCATGATATAATCATCAGCAGGAATACTTAGCATAATAGCTTTAGAGCAATTAATGATCATATGTTGGTCTCAAAATTTTGAAATTTTAGTTTAGTTCACCTTCAGTGGGATTTAGGAAGCCAAATGCTGACATGTTTAATTTGTCATTCATCAGATAATAAATGTTCACAAACTTAAAAAGAACAGAGAATAATCAGAAGGCACTTCAATTTTAATATCTGTTTGGGGGATTTTAGTGTCATTTACATACATATATAGAAATATTCATGAGCATGGTATGTTTTTGTTAATTAATTTCAATGGGATTCCTCATAAGACCGTGTGGGCTGTAAGTATTTCTAGAAGTCTTTCCAGAAGTGGGGCTATAGTTGTCTTTAAAAAAAGAATATAAAATGAGTTGAAAATACTCTGGAGGGTTGGGCTTTTTTCCTGTTAGCTGACATGTTAAATTATGCAGCATTTATAAACCCTTCTCTTTGGCAGGTTTTGGAGATCATATTCATTGGAGAACGCTGGAAGATGGGAAGAAAGAGGCAGCAGCAAGGTATGTTTGTTAGTTTTAAATACAGACATTTGTCTTCAGAAGCATTCACAATGGTTCTATTTCAGCCCTAAATTTAATCACAGAAAAGAGTCTCTATTAACAAAAATGAGGGTGGTTGAGAAGACTCTTCAGATTCCTACAGGTTATTGAAGAGAAAATACAGAGTTTTGTTAACTTTGCTAAGGCACCACCTAGGTTTAATCACTGCAGTCTAATTAAATGATTGAAGCCCTAGCATGTCCTTGAAATAAGAAAATAATTATCACTGTAAAGAAATATATGGTTCTCAAACACACAAATACAAGTGTAAGTGGTGCTCAATGCCCTTAAACTCAGCAGTGCTAAGAGCTTCCCTAAAATTCCTTGTGCCTGTATAGATGAGGCCTCAGCATGATGTATTTTGTTTCCATCTGCAGCAATAATCTGGAAGTTTCAAATTGTAGTGAACTGACAGAACCTGGTTTGGGCTAAGCTTAAATTCTAAAAAGAACAATGTCTCCATGCAAAATGACATCTTCACTTTCTTTTCTCAGAGTTTCTTCTGCTTCTTGTTAAAATCCAAGGAGAATGGCATGCTTATAAATTCTACTTGCATTTTAACTTTATAACCTAGATCTGACAATGCTGACATGAGCAGAAATTACTCACGCCTTCCAGTTTGCTGTTTAATTTAGCTCTGCTCTCAAACTGATCCATCTGGCAAGTTCTACACTCCAGTGCAGACATTGAATTAACCCAGATGGTATACTTCAGAAGTCTTACAAGTTTTTATAACTTTGGCATTTTTGAAAAAAAAAAAAAAAAAGAGATTATTTCAGTTTTTACGTTATAATTGTAGCAGCAGCAGAGAAAGCTTTAAAATGAGACAGAAGAAGGTGGGAGGGATGGCAAGGTCTGAGTTCTCACGTTTAGGCAGGATTAGTGCTCTTGCTCAAAAAGACCCTGCAGCAAGGGATGGGATGGGTGTGACCCACTCTTCTTTCATTGCTGATGCACAGATCTGCTAGCTGATTTAAGCGTGGCAACATTTGAGTGTTATTGAACTGAAGGACTGGGAGAAACTACTATTAGCAAAGAAAATATAAACCTAAAAACTACTTATTTTTTTCTAAGTCTGACCATAAATCACGAGATGTAAAATTACATAAAATTATCTGGGATGCATCAAGTGAGATGCACCAGAGCCGGTGGTCTAGGAAGTTTCAAACCTTCGATTTCAATTCTGTAAACTCCACAATGTCATGGGATGCTGGGGACTTCTCGGTTTTAAGTTCCCTGAGGGGAACTTCCAACAACTGCTGCGATGGCGTTTTTAAGCGGGACGCCTCGCAGGGCGCTGTCGCGGTGCCGGAGCCCTGCTGGGGCGCGGTGATTCTCCGCGCCCGCGGGGAGGAGGAGCGCCTGGGGGCGGTGCGGGGCCTGTCCCGGGCGCTCCGCGGGGCCGGGCGAGCTGTGGGTGGGGGTGCCCGGCGGAAGCAGTCGCTCCGCGTCCGGGTCGGGTGTCGCTGGCGGGGCGATGCCGCTGGTGGTGCTGTGCGGGCGGCCCGGCAGCGGCAAGAGCCGGCGGGCGGCCGAGCTGCGGGAGGCGCTGGGCGGCCCGGAGCGGGCGGCGCACGTCGTGGCCGAGGCGGAGGGCGGCCGGGCGGCGCTGCGGGCCGAGGTGGAGCGGCGGCTGAGCCGGCGGGACGTGGTGATCGTGGACGCGGGCAACGAGCTGCGGAGCATCCGCTACGAGCTGTACTGCGCGGCGCGGCAGGCGGGCACGGCGCGCTGCCTCCTGCACTGCGCCGGCGGCGCGGGCGGCCCCGACGAGCCGCCCTTCGAGGAGCCCGACCCGAGCTGCCGCTGGGACCGGCCGCTGTTCACGGTGCGCGGGGAGGAGCCGCTGCCGCTGGGCGCCATCCGCGCCGCGCTGTTCGAGAGCGCCCCGCCGCCGCCGCACCGCGCCACCCGCACGCAGCCGCTGCAGTCCTGCGGCTTCCTGCACCAGCTGGACCGCGTCACCCAGGACGTGCTGGCCGCCGTGCTGGCCGCGCAGAGGAGCGGGGCGCAGCCCGGGGAGACCATCCCCATCCCCGGCGTGGCCGAGGGGCTGGTGCTGAGCCGGCCCGTGACCGTGGCCGAGCTGAGCCGGCTGCGGAGGCAGTTCATCAGCTACACCAAGATGCAGCCCAGCGATGAAAACCTGCCCCAGCTGGCCAGCATGTTCCTGCAATACCTGAGCCGCAGCATCCAGTGAAGTGTCACCTGTGCCACCTAGCAGTGGCGGTGGTCCGGCCGCGAAGTAATCACAGCAATAAGAATGTGCCTTGAGGCACAGACCCTGCAGAGCCCCGGTCCCACCTGTCGTGGATCGGATCACTGGGCAGCAGCAGCTCTGAGAAGGTGGACACCGTATCCCTGCAGCAGCCGAGCCAGCTTCATTGCTGGAGGTTCTCCAGGGAAGCAGTTCTTCAGCCCTGCCTTCTCCCCGCTGGCATCTTGCAAAAAGGAGAGCTACTGGTGCGTCCCCAAGCAAGTGAAGTCTCCTGTGGAGATGCAAACCCCAGTAATCAAATAGTGTGATGTGAAAGTGTAAAAGGTGATGACTGTAGGCAAGACTTTTCCCTCCATATTGGCATGTGTGTGCCTGGAATAAGAAGATTGTTTTACCAGAGCTGCCACTAGATGATGTCAAACTGCAGAAGAGACTTCAGGTCCAGAACTGGAACAGACTGTATTTTTAGGATGTGACTGTTTAAAAAAAATCCGACTGACCCAAGAGAGATTTTCAACTCTGCACTGCAAAAGGGTGCTGACTTAACAGACTCAAACTTCTCTGTTTCAGGTCTAATAATAAAATGTGTGCCTTAAATGGAGTAAAGTCTTAATTTACATGCAGGACTATTTTACTGAAAAAACTTGGCCATGTCTTTTGTCTTCAAGGTCATTATACACCCTTAAAAATATAATTTTACACCCTTAAACCACAAATTGCTTAAGAATGAGTGCTGTCATAGGAAAAAAGAGGTAAAATGACAGGAATTATGAGTCTGTACTGGCTGTGATTGGTAGCTAAGTTTCTAATAATTTTGGGTACAGCGTATATAAACTTCTCACTTTCTGGTGGGTGCTTCATTCTTCATTCTAATAAATGGTGGCTTTTGGTTTTAATTTTACGTGTAGTGCTCACTGGGATGATATGGTGAAGTGGGGCAGGAAGGGTTACTTCAGTTACAGTGTCTGTCTGTCTGGCACACCAGCTGCTAAGGGCTTTATGCACTGCAGAACTGAGAAATGGCTAAAAAAATGTTTTAATATAAATAAGTTTATTTTACCAGCCAAAGTAAAGAAAACAAAGCTGAGAAAACACATCAATTATCTCAAACCTCTGTGAGTTCTTACTGACTAAGAGTTGGTATTTCAAGGAAGTGAGCACTTGCATTTAAAATCTGCTTTTAAAATTTCTCTTTAAAAAGTGTGTTGGAGTACCAAACACCAGACCATTGAACTCTTTCAACATCAATCACTGATCCTTGATAATAAGAACAATCTTAAATCCAGTCTTAAATCAGCCTCTCCTCAAGAAATAAGCAAAATAATTTTGGACTGACTATAGAAACAATGAAAAGAAGTCAGGGAGAGGGCACTGAGGCAATGCAAGCTTTACTGGGAAAATGTGTGTTCTTGCTCCTTACTACAAACAGATATAGAGTTGATGACATATCAGTTAATTATAGATGGCAAAGTTGTGTTTGAACAATTCTAAATGTTAATGGCTTCATTTCCACCTATTCCCCGTTCTAAAGTTCATTACTGAACACTGCTAAGTAGAGGTTTCCTTTCATGTCTATTTACACCTAAAGAAAAACTCATACATCAGTTCTGCTAGTAATTAATGTTGTTGTGTGCAAAGGTGTTAATAATTCATGTATATGAAAATTTGACTTTATTTTTATCCCCTAATATGGTGCAGAGTTTACAGTCAGAGAAAGCTTACAGTTTGCTTTGCTTAGCATATCCTGAAAGTATCCATATAGGATGTTCTCTCCAGATTCCTTCCTCTCCTTCACCTAATTTTAGGCTGTTCTTACTGTTCTGGAAGCCATATCATTATTGTATGGGAACAATCTCTTGGTAGTGTAGCTAGTAAATGTAAAATGAATTATTTGGAAAGTGTGAAAGCAAAAATAACTTTTGTCTTTTTGTGTTGCACTTTATTTAGGCTGCAGTTCCTCACAGACCCCCTCTTCTCAGACCTGATACTGGACACATCTCTCACAATTAGTTTCAGCATACAAATGTGTAGGAAGCCATGCAGGCAGCCAGAGGGTTTGCTGGGTTATTGGGTTTGCTGGTTGCTCAGTGGAGGGCCTTAGTCATGGGAGGTGACTGAGACGTGGGCTGAATGGGGAGAGATTGTCATCCACTGGATTGCCTTAAGCAGCCACGAAACTCCATCCTGAGATCTCTCAAGCAGCTGCTCTCATTAACCATTTCCAGTAATCCAGGGGGAAAAAGCATGACCAGTTGTGTATCTGAGAAATCTAAACTCAGAAGAGAAAGTCTCCTGCTCTACACAAGCAGTTATTGGCTGGCAGCTATAATAAATTATTTTATCACATGTTTTAAGCTTGGGAAAACTTTTTGCAAGACAATCTTAGAGCACCCCATAATCTCTTTCTATCTGACTTATTTCCCATTACATTTAGCTTTTGAAGAAGCCTTGACTATTAAACTGTACATGTAATAGAATTTCTTTGACAATTTTCTTTCTTCTTTTTGTTAGT
The DNA here is from genome assembly GCF_963513975.1 of Fringilla coelebs. NCBI lineage: Eukaryota > Metazoa > Chordata > Aves > Passeriformes > Fringillidae > Fringilla > Fringilla coelebs. The sequence continues at coordinate 5,917,783 of NC_140067.1, forward strand.
GGTTTGCCTCTTATGGTTATCATCCACAAGTCCTGGTGTGGAGCTTGCAAAGGTAAGTGCATTGAATACTAGAGCTTGCTGAAATTTCTAATGAATCTTTGTACAGACATCATGTAGCCATGAGAAATGTGAATTTTGCATCCAAAATGTAACTAATGGTATTTGTATTTCATTGAGAGTGGACAATATGACAGTGTCATAGCAAACAAACAAGCTAGGTGTATGGCTAAGCCTTAAAGGATGGGGTAGTTGAGTGAGAGTGGTGGTTTACAGCAGGATTTCTGTTTCTGTTGTTCAAATAGAAGCACCTATGTCTGTTGGGCAGGCTTCAGCCCATGGGTGCCAGGCAAGAATTCCTTCAGTTACCTCCTGTTCTGAGCCTGGCTGGAAGGGTTGGATGCATACATTCCATTTACTCACTGCTTATTGAGAAGTGCCACCTCTCCAGAGGGAGGGATGAAGTGAAGATTGTGATATAGACCTGAAAATCTGAAATATTTTCCACTGCTTTTGCATACCTCTTATTTTTATTTTTTTCTTTTTCTTTAGCTTTGAAGCCAAAGTTTGCTGAATCCAAGGAGATCTCTGAACTTGCCCATAATTTTGTTATGGTCAACCTTGAGGTAGGCTGTCTTCTGCTCTCTATCCAGGCTCTGCCTAGTAATGAAGCATTTGGAATCTGACTCAACTGGTTGCATCCTGTTTTGTGTACATCCTAAATCCTGCACTCCTAAATTGGCATTCAGGATTGATTGATAGAGCTCATTGTTTTAAAAATACTTTTTCTCAGTCTGGTTATTTTAATTGTGTTTATAAACCTGGCTCTCTGCCATTGTCTCTTTAACAGTTTGTACCTTGTGTGATTCGGTTTCGACAAGAAAGGAATTGATGTTCATTCTCTCAGTACATATCAAATATTCCTGTACCCAGAGTGGGGTGGGTAACGCAGATTGACAGACAGAAAAAATACTGTTTTCACAAATGATATTTATGTAGGTAAAAATAACTTTCTTCCCTTGGAGAGTAGAGGATACTGTTATTTAGCATCTCTTCAAGATGTAAATTGCTCAGGGTAGAAGGAATCTGAAGGCAGTAACTTGTTTCTGTAAAAGGCACCATGTTTTGTTAGCTGTCTTGCTAATGTCTTTCCTCTCTCCTGCCTTGCTGTGGAAGGATGATGAAGAGCCAAAGGATGAAGCCTTTAGTCCTGATGGAGGTTATATTCCCAGAATCCTTTTCATGGGTAAGGCATCCACAGCTGTTGTGTCCATTCACAGCACTGGGTTCTTACTGTTTCCATCTAAATTTCCTGTTGGATTTCTAACTTCATAGACCCCAGTGGAAAAGTCCATCCAGAAATCATAAATGAGAGAGGAAACCCCAGCTACAAGTATTTCTATACCAACGCTGATCAAGGTATGTGCTGAGTTGAAGTGCATTTTTAGTGAGATGAAGCTTTGGCAGTGAAGAGAAATTATGTTACTTTAAAGTGTAACTGGGAGTGGTTAAATACAGTGTGAGTGATTCTGTGATGCCATATTCAAATCATGATTCGCCTTAATACCTACTAAAAGTCTCTAGGACCTAATTTTGTCTCCAGTTCTGGCATGGGAAATCATGGAATTTGCATAATCCAGCCACACATAGTTGGGATAAGGGTGCAGGACTGTTTTTTTTCTTACAGATTAATCTGTAGATCTACATTCTGTAACTGTGTTGTTTTAAATCACCACTTTCATTACCAGTTCACCTTGATGTTTTCACCCTGAGATTAATGGTTGGTATCTCTCTGTGTAATCTTTCAGTTGTCCAAGGGATGAAGGAGGCCCAGGAGAAGCTGACAGGCGATGCTTTCAAACAAAAGCACCTGGGAGATGAACTATAATGAATACACTGAATGATACCTTTTCATCGCTTCAAAACTGAGAGGAAATGATTAAACAGACCAAGAATGTAGATGCACTGAAGGGACATAATTCCCCTGTCAGCAATGTTAGGTTAAAAACCCTGTTTGGAGTTCACACACACACACACACACACACACACACACAACAATTACAGTGTTTTCTCTGCCTGGCAGTTTGCACTGTGGTGGTTCTTTACAACTGGGTAATATGCAAACACATCTCTGTGTGTGTTTGAGAAACCACTGATATTTGGTGTTAAAAGGGAGGTGTGTAGGGAACACAGTATTTGAGGACAATGTGATGGGAAAACCTAGAATTAGCCATCATTTTGACACTGATCAGGGTTGAATCTCTCTTTTCTCACTGGTATTATGTGATCCCATAGTTTTTACTGGGCATTCCCATCACTGGGGCATGTTCTTGGGCCAGTTGTTTTCTAGATATCCAAAACCATGAATTCTGCCACTACACCAAGTAGAATACATTTCATGAATGTCCAAATAGCATGTGAATTATCAGCTCTGCAAATGTATTATTGTGTAAAACTGTGTGATTCATCTTTATTTGCCTTTGGGCAGAAATTTAACTTTTTCCTTATACACTCACCTTTTGATTGTTCCATCAAGTGAGGGTGGGTTATGTTGAAGCTTTACGGGGTTTCCCCTTTTATTCTTTGAATGTTTTTGGCGAATGCCTTGCCATCACATTGTACTGTATTTTTGTACCAGGGTGAAAAAATTAAACCTTTTTAAACATAAGCATGCTGAGAGTGGTTTGTGGTTAAGGACGTAGCTTTACGTTTTTAAGCATGGGGGGGATATGTTTTTGTTTGTGTTGCAGTGATTATTAATGTTGACTGTCACAGCTGAAGGTTTCTCCTTTTTTATAATTAAAATCCATCATTTGTTTTTCCATACAATTACAATTCAGCCATTCTTACACTACCCCCACTGTTGAAGGCAATGTGTTTCTTTACTGGAACTGAAGAGAAGAATAGAGGGGAGTAAAATCACCCCTCTTGACCTGCTGGGGACACTTTTTCTAATGCAGCCCAGCATGCAGTGGGCTTCTTTGTCACACGAGTGCATTGCTGGCCCGTGATCAGCTTGTTCTCCACCTGGATTCACATATTCTCCTGTGCAGCAAAACAGATTTCCAGATTGTACTGATGCACAGGTTGTTCCTCCCCAGTTGAGGGACTTTGGATTTCCCTTTCTTGAACCTCCTGACAACCCTCTCTGCCCATTTCTCCAGCCTCTTGAGGTCCTAAGTGACAGCACAACCACTGTTACATGGATATCAGCCCCTCTCCCCAGCTTTACATCTGCTAGTTTGCTCAGAGTTAGGTGTTAAAAAGTACCAACCAAGGGTACTCCACTAATGATGAGCCCCCTTCAGGCCAGCTGTTCTGCCAGTTTTCCATCCATTTCACTGTCCTTTTATTTAGGTTGTACTTCATCAGTTTTTCTATGGGGATGCGTTGGGAATGTTAAGCCATAGTAAAGCCAAAATAAACACCACCTACTGCTCTCCCCTCAGCCACCAAATTAGTCATCTCAAGCAAAAATTCCTGTCCAAAAGACACTTGCCATAACTTCCCATAATGAACAAGGAGATAATTTTCTACAAATATTTAGTGAGGAGCTATCTCAGGACATTAGGTGGGAAAAATTGTTTATACAATAAACCCAACTTGTGTACTGAATCAATTTTTACTGTTCAGCAGCATTAGGAATTTTACTTTCCAGACCAGTCTGTCTAAGAAATTTTAGGCACCAAGACTCAACAGGCTGCTAAAAGACAAGGACTCAGTGGAATTAATGGAATTATTGCACATTGCAATTACCCTGCTCTGCTGCTAATAGTTACTCTACAGGCTTTATCCTCTGCTTCTCTTGCAAATTGTCTAGTAAATTAACTGTGGAATTGAACACAGCAGCTACTCTCAAGTCATATCAACCTCAAAGTAAATCTATATAAGCCTTAAAAAAGGATTCATATTGTGCAAAACGTTCCTTTTTTCCCCAGCTCTATCCATTGAGCAAATAAAAAATAGATCCTACCTGATGCTCATTTTATTTAGAGCTTTAGATTGACATAACTAAAAAATCATTGCTATGGCTTTTTTACTTGCCAGCAGGGGGAGGACTCTGCGTGTTCATCTGGGATAAGATTCAACAAATCATAATTAAAAAGTAATCTCTGATGCTAATTAGCAGGGTGCACCTCTGTGAATTTCCATGCATGATTTTGCAGCAGCTCTGCCCTGCTCTTATCTCTGCAGTGAAGCTGCAGCCTGTGGGATGTACATGAAGTGTCCTTTTCTTTGCAAAATGCTCTGATGCCTGAAGTAATGTGGCCTCAAAGTAATTTTTAGAAAGCTCTTCATCCATGGACATCTCCCTTCACTGACAGGTACAGGCAATGTGCTTCATTCTTTACATTTAAGACCACCCTGATTCAAAATTATCCTCTTTCACATCTTCTCTCACACATCTCCTCTCCTTAGCACTTCATGCCTTCCAGACTTGGTACTTTGGAAATAACAACTTATTTCATGACCCTTTTTCCTTTGTTCTTCAGCTGCCTCCTTTCTCTCTAATCCTTTCTACCCTCGGTATGTTCAGACATGGTGAGCTAGTACAGCTTCCCCACCCTCTCTTCCATTTGCTGTTTTCTAGACCATGCTTTTGTCCTCTGTAGCAGGATGGAGCTTGGTACTTGCTGGCCTGCTTGGTGTCTAGTTGGGGTCTCAGCAGAATATGATTTATGTGCTTTCACAGTTTGATTTCTAGGGACAGCTGGTTAACTTGTGTAAAAGCTGTTTTCACATCTCTGGATTGCAGGGCGAACCTACTTTTGATGATGTTAAGTCACTTGAGTATTTTTCTCTTTTCTACCTGTTAGTTTTATACCTGGATATTTTTGTTACTATCTCATTTACATCTGTCTTCTTCATGATCTTGATAGGATGGTACAGATGGTTGGCACTTTCTTCTGTGCAGAGGGATCCACCCAGCAGTTGCTTTTCGTAACGTTTTGTGACTTTATACACAAACAAGTCCCCAGGGCTTAGAGGCTTGCAGGTCAGTGTTTCCTGCAGCTGTGTTTAAAGTTAATGATACACGGCAGCACTGCTCAGTAACCAAGACCTCAGCTTAGTTTGCCCCCATCAGCTTTGTTTCTTGTGCTGCCCATCTGTGTATGACTTGCAGTAACTTACATGATCAGTTCTTCAGATGCATTTAGAAATCCCCTTGGTTTCTCAGCTTTTCCTCCTTCTATGGTGATTAAAAACCCCAAGACACTTCAAAATTCTTAGTACAGATCCAGCAAAGTGCCAGGCTGAATTAATCTCTTGTAAATAAACATGCTGTCAGTTCCCTTTCTTCCAGAACAACCTACAGAGGAAAAAAATCCCAAAGTTAATTAGGGAGTGCCTGGATTGCAGCTCCCATCTGGCTGCCTGGGAGCAGAGGTTGCTTTGTGCACCTGAGGCTGGACAGGCTTTAAGGAAGTTTCAGCTGGAGACTTGGGAAACCTTTCCTTTGCCATGTTAAGCAGCAGGGAACAAAACTGCAACAACCAAGAATGCCTGCATGGTCAGAGTGTCCCATCTGTCATCCTGGCATGCTGAGTTTAGGAGTCATCCACTTCAAACACACTTTTGTCCCCGTGGCTGTCTGCCTGCCACAGTGTCTAACCTGTATCAAATTGCTAATGAGCATCATTCACTCAGAGCTCGTTTAGAGCTCCTGTAATAAATAGCTCTGAAGTGAAATATTATTAAACCCCTATGAACATGAGGTCATATACCATTGGAGATGATGAAACTCCTCCTAACTTTTGGCAAGAGGAGAGGTATTTGCATTTATGTTATGCTGTGATATTTATTTGCAGCTGACCTGGTATTATGCCTGCTTGGGTTTGCCCAGCCAGGAGAACCACTCCAGGGCTATTCCTTGACAACCGTCGCTACAGGTGGCTCTAAACTTGAGGCCTGAGGGTAGAGATTCAGAAAGCAATAAAGATGGAATTACTCTGAACAGAGCTCTCTCCAGAGAACGGGATGAAAAGGGGAAGTCACTGCAAATCCATGCTCATTTCACAGACAGCAAAGCCAAAGATGAAGTTTCTCTAAAAGGTTGCATCCCCTTTCCAGACAGCTGTGTAAGTTGTCTTTGGCACTCACTGGAGGAAACCAGGAAACAATAATGAAGGTCTTTCTAAACGTTAGAAGTCACTTTGTCTCAAAACTATTTGGCATATTAACCCGTTCCCCCTTTCCTCCTCGAAGAAACAGGTGCTGATTTGTTAAGCAGTTAGTCAAATAATCTCAGTTTGCTTTTCCCCTCAAAGTTTGTCTAGAGAAAGGTGTGGCTGTGCACAGTTCCCAGGCCTGCCATTGTCCAGGGAGCACCACTCCTGCCACTGCAGCACCAATCTGGTGCCACCACGTCAGCACCATCCAAGGAGGAGGAATCTTCACTGACAAGTGCCAGCCAGCCCCTGTGACCTGTCACAGGACCAAAGCTTAAGTGATCACCAAACTGTGAAAAATGTCATGGCACCATTTTGGATGGTGAAATCTGCAGTAAGTTCCTTTCATTATGGACAAAACAAAAATAATAGAGACCCCAAACTGCTCTGCTCACAACTGTGCTGGGAGCAGGGACTGGCTGACCTGTGCTTACAGCATTCCAGCTTCTGACTCAGATCAGTAAGAGAGGCTGTCGCACACCAGCCCCTGCTGGCTCTCATCCAGCATGGGGCACAGCATCAGGAAGAGTGCAGGGAGCGGCTGGGATGTGGGAGCAGGCAGGGTGGGGGGAGCAGGCAGGGTACAACCTGGGCATGGGGTCTCAAGTAGGTAGGTGCTGCTCCCGTGTTCTGTTTTCCTCCAGCCAACACAGGAATCTCCTCCTCCATTCCCATGTCTCTGCTGTGATGTGGGGAGTGAAGGGGAGCCAACATCCTAGAGTTTCCACCCTCTCAAAAGGTCACGATCCCATTGTTACCACTCCAAGTTAGGGCAAGGGAGGAGCTGGAGCAGAGCTGAAGGGGCAGGAGTGTGGAGGCCGAGTTTGGCTAAGGTTGTAGGTAACTGGCTGATTAGAGTTTATTTGTTAGTGCACATTCATTTTTGGACCATTTTGCACATGCACAGCATGAAATAGATAGATGTGCTGCAGAAATATTAATTGATAAGAACTGCAGATGTGCTCTCTGCTTTTTGAGAGTGCTTCAGGTCACAACATAACATGCTGTGCATAAAATAAGCTGCACTGGCAGCACAGTCAAATTTGGATGTCACTTTATTGTGCTGTTTCTGATATTATGAACAGTGTTCAAAGAGCCATTTGTGAGGATTTGGATGCATTAGTCCTGTTAAAGGGAATGAAATTTGCACACATCCTGGGGACACAGCATGGGCCTTAGATGCTTTTTATTCCACACTGAAGTGGAGAAGAACCTGGGTGAGTGCTGCCTATTCAAACAAGGAGGATTTTGTTGGTAGGTGTCCTGTTTTTACCTGGCTCCCCCGGACAACAGCTGATTTAACTGTTTTGGTGCTACTCTTGCTTTAAGAAGAAATAAATCAATACATAAATTGATAAATTAATTTTTAAAAATTCCCTCTTTAGAAAAGATTAAATTTCTTTCTTCAGATCAATTGCACTGTGAGAGGATGGAGTGTTTTGAATTTAAAATGTATGTTGTGCTTGATAAATGTGCTCTCCTGACTGCTGGGAGAGAGTGAGATAGATCCACATGTCAGAAAACAAGATAAAGAACAGCATCTGCTCTTCCACCTCCGTGTGCTTGTGGGAGTTCTTTCCTGTTTCCTTATTTCCCCATCTATAAATCTAAAATAACAAAGACCTCCCCCACTGGAAGTGGTATCAGCAATTCATGACCATACAACATTAAAACCTGGCAGGAAAGTGCACTAGGAGAGCAAAAATTATTCACTCCATAAATTATAGAAACATGTCTAAACAAGGTGATAGACAGCAAATCACTGCATATTCTCCTGTCTCCTAATTACCTGGGTGCATGGCTTCTTTTGGTTATCCCTGACTAAGAAAGGGCTTGTAGGTAAACACTGGCGTTTCAGGGGTGGAATGAAATCTAAAAAGCCTTTGGAAATTAGGATTGAACAGTGGCTCTGCACTTGTGGCTGTGGTTTTGGGGTGTGAAATCAGGTGATCACTGCCAGATGCCCAAGTGAGCCTCAGCCACGGTGTGTCCTTTGCATCCAAGGTGCAGGTGTGTGCCCGTGACCATTTGCACTCTGTGTTGGTGCTTTATAGGGCTGTGGGATCCCAGTGATTTTCTAGACTGAGCATCAGTCAGCAGACTGAGAGAAGAGAGCTCTACCTATGCTGGATTGATGAGAAGTCAGGTTTTGGCAGAGATCAATTATCCCAGAGCAACAAGAGGATTGCAAGAAGCTGGAAAGACTTTTTTAGGTGTCAAGCCTGCTAGGCTGTCTTTAAAATACCTGTTGTAATGAGTTTGGGATTTTGTTACACTGTTGATTATTTCTAGTTGCCTTCACAAAGCTGTTATTTTGCTTAAGGCTTAAATCAGGGCCTGGTTTATATAACAGTAATTTTAGCTGGGGTTTTGGTGGCAAATACACATTTTCACTCTAGATGAGGGTAGAAAATGACTCTGATGTTGGGTAGAATTGTCCCCTGGGCCAGCTGGCAGATAGCTCTGACTTGAGTAAAACAGAGAAGCTGTATGGCATCTCTGATCTCCAGAGAGAAGAGGTGCTCCTTAAAGCTGCTCAGCATCTCTCCTGTGATTGTTCCTAAAATGTTCACCTTAGCCATATGCTAGTCACACAGTACTACTGTGCTCCCTGGCTTTCTACATTCCCATGACCCTGGTAACTAGTCAACTGCCCTGGACAAAATGTAGCGATAAATCAATTGTCAGAGTCCTCTAAAGGGAGTGAACTGTTATTAAGCTCAAGCTGCTCCAAGGGCTACAAGCCAGTCCGAAGATCAGAGCTGAGGATCAGATGCTGAAGATCACCAGATGTGCAAAAAGCTTTTACAAGTGGACAAAGTTATTCCTGTGCTGTGTGGGCAGTGCCCAAGCCGTTTGATGCTGCGCATCAAACAAAAGGCACAATGAGACTGAGAAGAAAGCAGCAGTGCTCTGGAGGACATAGCAGGGTGAAAAGACGTCTGCACCTCCAAGTTTTAGGGGTATGAGTTCAGAGGTACTGCCTGAAGAAGAAACCCTGCAAATCCAGTACCTTTAAGCATCTCCTGCTCTGGCCTCCCCTCACAAGGAGCCTCTCTCCTGGGGCCCAACAAGACCTTGTGTTTGTGCTGAGGCACTTGGTTAAATCCTGCCACCTTTGCCGGTTGTTAGGGAAGCACCTTCTTAGTTATGTCACACATAATGTTTAATATGTTTTTAAAAACCCAATATTTTGTTAATTCTGTCTTGGGCATCATGGCTAAAGGCTATTTTGGTTTCCTGGAGAGGAACAGACCACAGTCAAGTTTCTCTGGGGTCTAAAGGGTCTTAAAGCTAAGGTCCACCACAACCTCTTCATCAGACCTCCTTCATGTGAGCGACTTAGATCGCACCCCCTGCCTCAATTTCTGCCTTCTCACCAGGAGAAATGTAGTGCCTGATGCCACATCGGCCACCACTGGGCTTCAGAGTTAACAGTGCTACTGATGAGAATCCCAACCCGTGCAGACAGCGGGGTAAGAACGGCAAGTTTGGGCCGTACCCGGGACGTTTTCCCAGCCCGCGGGGGCTCCAGGAGCGCCTGAGGCGATTCCCGTTCCCGCGCTCCCCGTGGGCCCCCGCCCCGCCCCGCCGCGCTCCGCCCCCGGGGCCGCCCCAGGTACCGGCGGGGGGGCGGCTCCCGCCACGCGAGCAGCGGCCGCGGGACCGCTCGGCTCGGCTCGCTTCAGTTCAGTTCGGCTCTGCTCGGCTCGGTTTGCTTCGGCTCGTCCCGGCTCGGTTCGGCTCGGCGCCGCCGCTCCTCCGCCGCAGGTAAGAGCCGCGGCCCCTCTGAGGGGGCTCCTCCCGCGCCGTCGGGGCTGCTTCCCCTCGAAGGTGGTGGGGAGGGAGCTGGCGGTGTTCCGCGCTTCACGTCCCCACCGAGACCCACAAACTCCTCCTGCCCTCCTCGCCCCGAGCGGCGGGGCTGTCCCCGGGCTCCGCGGGACGGGAAGCAGGAGGTGCCCGGCGGGTGAGCTCCGTGCCCCGAGGTGTGGTGTAACGGGCAGCCCTCGGGAGCGGCGCGGCGGAGAGGGCAACAGCAGTTCCCTCTCTAAAATAAATATTTCCCAGCAATGAGAGGCGATATAATATTGCCTTCTCTCTAAAATACCCTCAGCCTCGCGGGAGGGGGGAGGCCGGAGAGCGGGGCCTTCCCGGCTGTTTTCCAGCTGGTGCGTAACCCGCCCGTTCCCGTCACCCCGGGCCGTGCCCGGCTCGGGGAGGCGGACCAGGTGACAGCAACCCAACTGCTGGGCGATGGAGCACTGCCGGGAAACGCGGCACCCGCTGTCGTCGCGGCTGCTCGGGCAGGGCAGGGACCCGCTGCTGCCTGCACAGCCCGCCCGAGCCGGAGGAGCGGACTCGCCCGTACCCACAGTGCCCGTATAGCCCCGGGCAGCGAGCCCACCGCACCAAACCCAACGGATCCATCTTCTAATTTAGTTCATAAAAAGTATAAACTCCCCAGTTTGTCCAGTTTATGCTGTGCAAAACGCATGTGGTATATATTCTATTTTATTTTATTTTTTGCCACGCGTTCTGGGACGACGCGCTGGTTTTGCCCTCTGTTTTCTCGGCGCCCGCCAGCAGCCCGGCGGTGCCGTTGGCGTGCGCGGTAACATCAGCCGGTGGGACCGCAGCGGCATCGCCAACACCGGCACCAGTGGCTCCACCTTTTCTGCATCCCAAGGTTCTGTCTCCACGCTGTCCTTTCCTTCTTACAAGCTTGTGGGCTTGTGCAGTGCATCGCGTTGATCTAAGTGTAACTTGTCAAAAAAAAAAAAAACAACCAAAAAAAAACCAAACTGGGGGGAATAATTTTAATGTGGATTTTCCCATTATATTGTCTGAGACAATATAAGACTGTGGTCTCCGAACATATTTCTGTGAAATTCTTTGGTGGCAAATCTGGTTTTGACTTCTCCTGCTTTGTTTCTCATCACTTATTCCTCACCCAGTGCTGCACTCTCAGTTGTGCAAATAATAGTTTGCAGGGCTTCAGAGTTGCCTGGATTAGCTCTGGGTTCAAATAAACTTCTCTTGTGAATGTTTTTTCTTTTCCTCCTCCAAAGGTAAAAAATGTCACTGGAACTATAATTTTGATCTGTGTGTTTGTAACTGTAGTCAGATCATGGGAGCACTGGTATTGTGTTATAGAGGGTACAAAATTGAATCCATACACTGCTATGTGGAAGTATGTAATTAAAAGTTGGGTTTTTTCCTGTTATTTGTGCTTGCTATGCTGGAGGTGGTTGTATATGCATTTACTGGGACTTTACTGCCTTTAGGACAGTTTTATCAGAACAATTTATAGTGGAAGTCAGAATGAGAGACAAATAAACCAAATTAAAACCAAGCTTCCTTTGCAATTTTAACAAAATCATGATGCCCTCTTTGCAAAGCAAATATATTTTCAGGTGACAAAGTGAGAAGACTTATCAGCTTTAGGTTTTAATAGCAGTAGTTCTTGTGTGCAGCAAAACAATGCATTTAGTATTTGTTAACATGAAGGTTGTTGTGTGGTAGTCATGTTAGCTGCGTAGTTCAGAGGTGGTTTTTCCTACCTTCATTTTCATGTTTTCACGCAGCTCCAGATTAAATGTGCAGGTCACAGCATCACAGTTCAGGGTCTTGCATCATGCTGGTTGATTGTAGTGCCAGGGAAGGGCTCTCATGTCCACTTTGCCCCCCAGTATTTTTTGTTACTGGTTGGGCTGAAGAAGTAGGGTTTTTTGAGGCAGTTCTCAGTGGCTAACGCTGAGAAATGTCCTGAACTGGTCATTTCAGGTATGCTTTTTGCTGTAAAAATGTATCTTGTGCTTCAGGTTCTGCATATTAGTGAGCTCCTGGAAATGTGTGCTTAGCTTAGTGCAGTAGTGTTTGGTATTTGAAATAAGCAGTAAGATTTATGTTTGGAAGTATTAGCTTATTAAAAGATGGGAAGTGTGAGGGTGCTTGTTCTAATCCCAGTTAGCAGGTGGCTTACTTTGCAGCATGGGAGAACATCATAGCATAGAGAAATGAATTAACTTATTCATCACAGATTTTCTGCTTGGAAGAGGAGCATTAAAAGGCATCAAATTAGACTTCTGCACTGCAGAGGCATCCTGAGCTGGTCTGTCTCTGTGTGATTCTGGTTTGCAGGTGGTTTCTACAAGAAAATTCTAGTCTCTGGTCACTTGATTTGGTGAGGACAGCAGCTTGTTTTTACCTATAAGTGAAAGGTTTTAGACCCAGTGGTGCAGAAAAATCTGTGACTGTGTCCTGCTCATTGGTGGAGGGGTGTCTACCTAAACCTGCATGTGGCCTCACTCTAGCTTCACATAGGGTGGGTGCCATCATGTGCCTGAACTTCCCTTATCTTCCACCACCATGGGAGGGTATGGTCATGGCTTTCTCCATGGAGGGCTGTATCCCAGGGCAGAACACAGCTGTGCCCTGCCTTCCAGCTGGGGAAGGATCAACAGGGACTCAGGCGTGTCTTGTAGCAGAGCTGGTATAGGTTCATCTGGTGTGTTGCTCTGGGTGCTTTCATGTCACTGCTCCTTCAGTGTATTCAGCAGTGAGGTGTGAGGAAGTGCTTCACCATTGCCAGTTCCTTCCTGAGAAAGAGAGGCAGAGCTGCAGGGCTGGAGATCCCACGAGGAGGGGACTGAATTCCGGATTTCTGTTGTTTTGGCCATCGCTGCAGTGTTTGTGACAGGAAGGAAGGGCTTTGAAGTTGGTGAGTTTTGTAATGGCCCTCAACCTCATCAGTGTGCGCTGTTCTCTGGGACAGCGCTGGATTCGGGTCAGCCTCAGCTTGCAGTTCTGTAGACCTAGCAATTGTCTGACTCCAGGGTTCCTAAATTCAACAAAATATTCAGGGAGTTGTGGAAATCTCTACATCCTCTGTTTAGGGCATAGGGAAGATAAAAATCCCCTCTTCCTTGCATCCTGTGGAAGAGAGCTGAGCTGGGTTCAGTTAATGGGTCCCCTTTCCCATGGGAGATTTTTTTATTATTACATATTTTTCTGTGTATTTTCTAGAGTAGTGTGCTTGCCAACAGGCATGGAACCATGTGATAGTATGAGAGTGGCAAACACTTAACGCCCATAGAGAAAAAGTGGAAACTTATATTTAAGTTTTTTTTGTTTTGTTTTTGTTGTAATACTAGAGGGACTAATTCCTCCTTCCTGAGAATTTTATTCTGGCTCTGAAAGGGACTTTGAGGATGTTGAATGTTGTGCAGGAAATGGGAGAGGCATGGTTTGATGTTTGACTCGAGGAAATCTTTTTAACAGTCGAACCAGATGTTGTTGTAAAGTTAGATGGCAAAAAAGTGGTACCTGCTGGTTCTTGACTCATGTTCCACACCCAGCAAGTTCTTAAAAATCCTTTAAAAGCTGTTTTTAAAGTCTGTGTTCCCAAATCTAAATGGGAATGAAAATAAATAACCACTGACATTGCTTAAGGCTTTCATCCTTTAGTTTTTATGCATATATTGAACTTCTTTGTAGCATGTAAGTTCCAGAACAAATCCACTACAAGCATCTTCTCATAAAGACTTCTGGACTCACTAATAAACGAATTTTATTAAAGATGAAGTGCTCAAGATGAAGAGCTCACATTTTAAAAGTAATAAACATAGACTTTCTGTGTAGAGAGTTGAATTGTTTTTGTTCTAGATCTGTCAGTTGAGTGGCATTTAGATGACACCCCAAAGTCAAGTTCTGGACAGTACTGAAGAGTGAGCCAGAGGCTGTCACAGGGAGCAGCTGTTGCAGAGGGCAGGGCTGTGAGAGCAGGAGGAAATGTAACTGAAAAATGTGCAATACTTTGAGCAAGACCAAGCTGCTGTCGTGTTGCCAGGCGAGGTGATTGTCAATTGTGTGGATCCTGAGAAGGGATTGTGTTTGATCCAAATTCCGGCCTGGAGTAGGTGGCTGCAGCCTGTTATTTACATAAGGTCCGAGTGTGCCCAGGTGTTTTGGCAGTCTCCACAAGGCAAGATAATGTAAGTCAGGATGACAAATGGTGCTGGCTTACTGGAGAGAAAATGCACCAGACACAAACTTGGCCTTTACACTGTATTAGCCATGAAAGAGACAACTACGTTCTGTTACGTTTTTCTGCTCTAAATCTGGAATAATTATTACTTTAAGGCAGATATTTTTGTGTAGATGTGCTATAGGTTGCAGATGTCCTATTGCAGTTGTCTTTGCAGCATGGTAGACTTTGATCCAGGCTTTGTGCAAAACACCTTTGTGTACAGAGGGATTTCAGCTGCTTCTTGGTTCCGTTTGCTTTGCTGCCTTTCTTCAGGAGATGTGTAATGGTTCCTATCCAAGGTTTTTCGTCGACTTGTGAGATTTATCCGGAACTTAAATTTTAGATTAGTAATGATAATCTCCCTTTAATAAACTTTAAACTGATGGCTTCGAATGTTTGCTGTTATCTTTATATCTGTCACTAACTCAAGCACTGTTTCTGCTCTTTTTGTACACTACAGGACTTTCCTCTTTACCTTCAGTGGAGGAAGCTCAGACCTTACACAGCACTGTGTTCCCAGCCTAACCTGCCTACCCATTATTCCCTTACCCAATATTCTTATTATTCATCTTTATCATAATCATTGTAATCCTTTTGCTTCTACATCACAGGTTCAACAGTGTGGCCACTCTCTTGATTCATATACTCACAGCAAAGCCTTCATCTCTGTCATGGATTATAGATCTAAATTGGTAACTATCGCTTGCTTGTAATGTTTATTAGCGCTTATGTTAATTGCTCATACTCTGTTTTCTGCTTCTGATAAATCTCTCTTGTAGAACAGCATTTATATAAGAGTCTCTAAGGTCATGGCCTTGTTTCCTTTATGAGCTTTATCCTTAGGACAGCACACATTGGCTCTAAAAAATTCCATTGCTTGGTAGAAATCTGGTTCAGAATGGAAATTCATTTCTGAAAAAGAAAACAGTATTTATTTTCCAATGACAGAGCACATAAAGGAGTGAGTTTTTATAATAGAAAATTCACCTAGATGTGTAATTTGTAAACTAGAATATTTTTAACTTAATTGCTCTTTCTAAGACTTTTTGGGAAAAAAATACACGGGGTATTAATGCTTTTGAGAAGAAGTTATGTTGCACATTAGTAGCACCTCTCAGGGGTCACTGTAGAAATACAAAGGAGTGGTTTCACCCTATTCTCTCATCTGCCTAATTAAAGAAGTGTGTGTTACTGGATGATGATGAAACAGTTAAACTGTCACATTTAAATTGTTACTGGTCCTAAATAGCATAAGACAAACATAGGAAATTACACTTTTGGCTTTAAAAATGAAGCATATTAAAAGATGTTTTTATTGCTAGAACTGCCCAGAAGCTGTAATATAGAGAATACACGGGTTCATAACAAGTTGAATTTGCAAATGTGTCTTAGGGTATAGTTTGAAATATAAGTTGCATCAGTGTGACCAGGTTTCGTGGTTAACTGGGCTGACTGACAGCAGAAAAGGAGATTCTTTCCCAAATTCAGACTTCTTTCTCGCACTGTTGTGAGAGAGAATGGGATGTGGAAACAGCATGTCAGTGAACACACCCACTTGGTTGCTGGTAAAGAGACACCTAACCTTCCAAGGTAATGATTGGATTTCTTGTTTCTTGTCTGTGAGAGGATAAAGAAGAACAGCTCTCCATTAGTTTGTAGCTAAAACCATAAGGGCTGGCAACACTTAAAGTCAACCTTAGCCTTTTTTTCTGGGAATAAATAAATGGTGAGGTACATCAGTTAATTTCTAGCCAACACTTTAAACTTGTCCTGAAGTTGGCTGTAGGCAAAAAATGTTGCAGAGCAGGGCTTACAGTGACCACTTCCAGTGATTCCTGAGAGCAGGAACACTGATGTTTTGTGTTGCACTAGAAACCAGTTTGAGGCTTCACCATGATGCTGGTCACAAATTGAGCACAGCTGTGTGGATCCATCTATGTGACAGATTTCAGTGAGCACTAAAAACAACAAAGGCTGGTTTCCCATGGAGGTGTCTTAGGGCAATTGTCTTTTTTCTTTTAAAATTCATTAGACCAAAATAGAAACTAAAGGCAGGAGAGCCACTTTGACCTAGGAATATATTCTTTGGTGGCTAATAAGCTCTGATTAAGATTTTATTGCTTTAGAGCATTTGCAGCATCCTGCTCTTATGTGGTTTCTTTGTCTAATAAAAGATGAGCTCACACTGCAGGCTTTTTCCTCAATAGGGAAATAATAAGGTATCTCAGAGCTACAAAACTGCCTATTCCCACAAAACTAGTTGGAAGTGGCTGTGTTTGAGACCTTGCTCCTATTGCTAATGCACGTGGGGAAAGAAGGTTGTCAATATAAGTATGCTCTTAGCTACAAAAATGGGGGCTACCCAGGCAAAAAACTAAATGGTGCAAGGTCTCATGCTGAAGTGTTCTCAAGGACAATCTGATTGGAAGCTTTTCCCTCTCCTCTGTAACAGGTTTTAGGTCCTGCAGCAAAGTCTTTCCTGTGTAAGTATTTTATTGAGGATTAGTCCAAGACAGTCAGAATGGAACAGTTGAGAGCCTCTCCTTTGCCCTCTGTGTGCCAGCTGTATTTGACCTGGTCTCCTGTAACAGAACTCTCCTTGGGCTGTGTGTTTGTGTGAAACAGCAGAGACGCTGCTCTGTTTGGAGCCATCCTAAAAGAGCATCTGTGGCTGTGTGCCCAGGGAGCAGGGGTTACACTCCCAGCTAAATGTCTTGGGCCAAGGAGGGAGGACAGTCCCCTGGGAGCAATGGCTATGTGAGCCTTCAGCTGATTTGGACAGGAGCTGCCTGACCTCAGCATGTTGTCTCCATTTCCCTGTGCTGCAGAATCTCCTCCAGGTGCAGAGGGCCTGCAGGAGGTGTGATTTTGTGGACCTTTCTCTCAGTAGCATAGCAACTGCCACCACTTCCCACTGCTCTGTCCCCTCTGCTTGGCTCCCTCAGCCCTGAGGGATCAGGAACTGAACCAACTTTCCAAACAGCCCTGCAAAACAGGAGAAGCTGTAGGAGGATTTATTTTTAACTGGGATCTCTGTTCTCTGAACCACCTCTCTGCAGGGTCCTCAGGGCTGACATGACTAGGGAGTGCTTGGAGCAGGAGTGAGACTACAGGTGAGGGAGAGAAAGGGAGGAGAGGAGCACCAGGAGAAAGGTCTGGTGCTCCCTGGCTTTGGGATTCAAGCACAAATTCAGGGGCAGCCCTGCAAACACTTCCAGCCCAAGTGCTGGTGGAGCACAGCTTCAGTAATGATCTGCCATCAGAGGGATAATCAGAAATTAGTATGAAAGTCCTTTCAGTTTCACGCTGTTCACTAGAGGGGAAAGGGAAAAATGAAATTTAAGCAAGGGGATGGAGTTTTCTTTAAAATTTTTGTGCTCTGTCTGCCTCTGGTGATTCAAGACACTGACCTGCAGCATCTTCAGCCAGCACAGAGGCCAGTGAGGGTTGTGCTTCTATGACAACAGCCCCACGTTCTGGACAAGTATCATTTGATCTTATTCTCTGTGTTGTGCTTCTAACAAAGCTGCTCAAGCTGGCCACATTCTGTAATTGCTTTTTCAGCTGAGATCTGAAAGTCACATTTGTAGCCAGGTACAATTCTGATTAGAGCAATCTACGAGGGTTAATAGAGGCAGCAGTGCTTCAGTTGCAGGATCAGCTTGGAGTGTTTGGATGGGTTCTGGGCAGGCAGGGGTAGAAAGAAGATACTGATTCCTGTATGATTAGTACAATACCTTTGTTAAAGGTCTGCCACTGAATCTGTAAAAGACCAGGCTTCAAGTGATGAGGGTTTCTCACTATTTTGAGCCTGTGTGAGTGGAATGGAGAAACAGAGATTTTAAGTTTTTTTCTTCTTTAGCAAGTGCACTAGTGTTGTCAATGGCATTTGTAGAGATTAAATGTGTATTGGGAAGATAAATTACTCAAATAGAAAATTTTCTGTTGTCCAGTGTGGTGATGGTACAAATCAGCTAATCACCTGATTAATAATTTTTGCAGCTGAGATTTCTCAGGATAAGGAGGCAGTAAGTGCATTGGCCTCAGTGTCTGAATGGAAGTTAGTCATATGTTGAATTCTTCATTTTAGAAATTCCTGCTATGGACCACAACACATGGGTAGAAGAGCTGTTTTGTAATACACTAATGAGAAGAAAATTTGTGCTTGTGTTTTCTGGAGTGCTTGCAAAGGACTGTAGACTGACTGAAGAGCAGCTGAAGTTCAGAAGAGAGTGTATCAGAATTATGCTGTATCCTACTGAGAAATACTTTTGGGAAGATTTTAATGCATTCTGTGCAGCTGTTCACTATTGAGCTACTGATAAATTCTTCAGAAACTGCCCTTGTGAATGCAGTCTGTGAACGAAATGTCTGCTGCACCAGCCCTTTTCTGTGTGAGAAACTTGCATATGTTTAATCTGAGATAAACCATTGTGCAAATTGTACTGAAGTTTAAACCAGGTTGCTTTTGGTTTGTTTCCCCTCTGCTGGAAATTTAAGTGACATTATCATCCCTATTTAAACTTCCTTGGGATAGCATTTTGGTTTAGAGTTGTGAATTTTGAACTGTTTTGGTTTTGTTTGGGTTTGTGGGGTGTTGTTGCTGGTTTTTTTCAGTGAATGGGTGAAGTCCTCTGTGAAGGTGAGACTTGCTAAGAAGGAAGGCATTTAGGCACGTGCTGAGAGTAGATATTGGAGTGAGTTTTGTTCCTAAAGGTGCCTGTGAATTTGAGTTGAGGAGAAAATTAACTTCTGTGGAGGCTGGGTGAAGGAGAGGCTTCTGTCACTGCTTAGTGCCTTCTGACTGCACATGGGTAGCCCAGGCCCTGGTTTGCATAATAGCTGCTAATTAAACCTGTGCTGTCATTGCTCCTATTTGCCAATCCTGTAACTTGTTATAAGGAGCCAAGACCTTTGCTTATTTGATGTGTGGTGGTTTCAAACAGCATGAGAGATTAAAAGTGCGGTATATCTGTTAAAAGGTAAAGTTTCTTTTTCCTCCTCTGTAGTAATTTGGTTTGTCTGGTTGTGTTCTGTACAACCAGAGGTAAAAAGTCTTACCTCTTCCCACCAACTGTCTGAGCTGCACACATTAGAGAAGCCAGGGCTGCTCATAGCCCTTAATGATTCATATTTTGCTGTTGGGTTTTTTTCCTTCTGAATCTAAAAGGGATAATTTATCCATTCCAAATGCTGTCTGTACCCCTACTGGAGCCCTCACATTTTATACAGTGTTTATTCCAATTGCAGTCTTAGGAGTAGATAGGTGTTGAATGGATTCAAAGTTTCTAGCTGAAATTCCTGTTTTTTCATCTTTTCCCATTTCCTTTTTTTTCTTCTATAAATGTTGAGGAGGGAACTTTTCTAAGGATAAAATGGTGGTGGTGCATGCACTAGGAATGAGGATTTTCCACAGAAGTAGTAAAAAAAATTATTTAGGTTTATTTACCTTGGAGGCTGCTTGATGAATTGCATGGTTGGATGCACTGTCAAAGATTTTAGTTCTTGGTTGCAGTTTATTGGAGCAACAGAAGTGGCACCCTGCCACTGGAGTAAAGAATGCTGTTTCCCCATGAGTATTTGAACAATCTGCAGTGGCCATCTGTTATTCTGTTAAATACAAAGCAGTGCAACAGGTGTATTTCTTGGGTTTGGAAGTCTTACCAGCACAAGTGAACACTAAACAGGATTAAAGCCAGAATTTGAAAGAATATTTCAAAGTGTGCTCCTCTTTAATCAGCAGACATAGTGGTTGTGACATTAGAAAGTGGAGAGATAACCTAAACATATGGTACACAGTTAAGGAAAACAAATGCTGAACTGCTCTTAAATCTGTTCTTTTCCCACGTTTGTCATTTTCTTAGATGGCTTCAGTAACAGATGCCAGATTCAGGCAGAAGGATACTTCAGACCAAAATTTTGATTACATGTTCAAGCTCCTGATCATTGGCAACAGCAGTGTGGGTAAAACATCCTTCCTCTTCAGATACGCCGACGACACCTTCACTCCAGCCTTTGTGAGCACAGTGGGAATCGACTTCAAGGTGAAAACAGTTTACAGGAATGACAAGAGGGTGAAGCTGCAGATTTGGGTAAGTGCCAGCACTTTCAAAGGTGCTTTATATTAATCCCAGCAAAGCTGTGGTGGTAAAATGTGGCTTGTTTAGAAGTGGATTTTTGGATCGGTGTAGATTTTGTTGTGTGGCTGGACCTTTGTGTCCCTGCGGTAAACTGAGGGAGTTCTCTTTGTGTCTGTCTCACTCAGCTGGTGAGGGTCCTGATGCGGGCTAAGCAGCTGCTCAACATTTGAGTGAACTCTACACACAACTCATACCATCATTTTATGGCCTCTACATAAGATATTTGTATCTTCCTGTAACTCATGTACCTGCTCAGCACTCCATTTCTACCCAATTTCTGCCCCATCTAAGAGCTTAATCTTCTAATTGCTCTACATACACCTGATTTGTAAGTCTTTAATAATTGCATTTAAATGTCAAATTACTGTAATCACATATCGGTTTTTTATTTATTGTGGTGGTCTTGAATAGTGAGAATCTAAAATGAAGTGCTTTTTTTGGTACTACAACTGTATGTTTCATTTTATTTCTGTGTTGCTGGGTACAAAGTAAAACAAATTATTTAATAAATGATCCTTTTCATGTTGTAAAATCCTGACATTGAAACTAAGGTAGGTCACCTGATGTGAAATTGATTGAATTAATTTAGGGTTTTGGCAATAAAAATGTTTTTACTTTAGGCTCTTAAAGCAACTACAGATGATTTCCATTTAGTTGGTCTTTCTGAATTTTGGAACGTGAAATTTTCTAAGAATTTGTGTAAAAGCAAGACAGAAAACAGCATAAAATGTTAGAGTTTTTTTTAAAGACACTGTGATTAAAGTGAATTAAGCAGTAATCTTAATTAAATCTATTAGAGGGCTTCTGGGCAAAAAGGGCTTTAATAACCTTAAACTTCTTTTGAAAAGAGATGTCAGGTGAATTCCTCAGAGGGTACAATCCATAGGAGCTGTAATATTGGAGTTACCAACAACACTGTTGATTTTACATTTATTTTTTTATAAAAGGTACACCTAAGTGTTGGACAGTTTCCAGAGTAACTTGTGTTCTGTTCTTCTCTCTTTCTGCTTGGATCCCTGACATGAGTCATGATTCAAGGACCTTAACAAAACCACTATGTGCCTCTATCAAAACCACAGTATTTAAACATGTTTGTGTCCTGCCTGTCCTGAGATTATATTTGTCATTCAATGTGTTCTCCAGGGTACATGGAGTAATAATGGGTCCATTAGCATGCCAAAACTGTGGGTTTCTATGTGTGAGAAGAAAGAGTTTTCATAGCAACCTGTCTTACAATTACTTTTTAAAACTATTTACAGCTGCTGTTGAGTTTCTGGAAGTGTGGGGCTCTGTGGCTCCATTGAACACGTTGCTCTGACTTACAATTTTCCAGTTATGTTGACTTTTTTTTCAATTATGCTCTCCCTAAGCTTGGCATTAAGCCTTATCTGAATCAGATTTAATGTGAAAATAAGTGAAGGAGAAGGTACAAGTGTTTGACTTAACCACTTCAAATATTTTTCTAAAATCCAGAGAAAAGCACTTCTAGGAATCTGTGATGTTCTCTTCTCCACAGACCCAGGGTTTTTTCAGTTCAGGGGTGCTTGTGGAGCTCTGAAGTGAGCGCAGCTGTGACACACTGGAGGTGCTCAAGGGCTGTGCCAAATAACCTTGTTCTGTGTTCTACAAGCCTCAAGGTTAGAGGGAAATTATTACTGCTGTGCTGTGATCCACAGAGATCCACGATCAGTGGGACTTTCTTTACACTGCCTGTTGCCTGTGTTGAACAGAAGAACAGAATTTGGGTGCAGGACCCAAAATCTTGTGTTGTCTTAAAGCTCAGAAGAATTAATGCTGCTTCAAGGGCCGAGCAGGTGCATGTAAAGGCTGACAGCTGTGTCAGTAAATGTCTCTGGCCTGACTCCTGGTTTTGTTTCTCCAGCAGGAGTTGATGAGCATTTTAAAGCCAAAGATCTTGCATTTGTGTTTGTGCTGAGTTTGAGGAAGTCTGTGTTTTGTGAATCAGGATTTGACAAGCTGTCACATGGAATGATCAGAAGAGTGCTCCTCTGTTTGATTTTGGTGTCGTTAGTGGGGCTCTTGCTTTGTTGACATTAACGCCTCAATCACCCAAATTGATATTTTAATAATCAGTTGTGCCTGTGACTAAGCAGTCTGGGAAATGATCTGCTTTGAAAAGACTTGAAAGGAATATCTCTTTAGCTTAAGAGGAACAGGACATAGCAGAGATATTCATGATGTTTTTAAGGTAGAATGACAGCACTGCTGCTGCATATGGAAGCAGTAAAATGCTTCAGAGAGGGGTTTATGAAGTAATTTTTTGTTGGCTTTTTTCCCTTTCTTTAAAGAACTCTGAGATCAGTTGACTGTGTTTCAAATATTTTCTGTCTTGTTTAGGAATGGTGGTGTTGTGCTAATAGACTAAATTAACTTTATTGAGAACATTTGTTTTGTAGTTGGATGGGACTTAGTAATTTAATATCCAATTTAAAACATTTATTACATAAATATATTCATATATTGTATAGATATGTACATATCTACATAAATGTAATTCTTGGATTAGATTTTTTTATGCCACTGCTATCTGTAATAATACTTTTATATAAAGCATCTTCCTTATGATTGGGTTGTAAGGAGCCAATTTATAATATCTCTCTGCATTTCTTGATCAATTTTGTATTCTCAGTTGCTAATTACTGTTTACTGGAGGAAAACTATCATATTTTCAGCTAGGTATGTTTTTTTATTATAAGTAAATCTCAAAGGTAACATTATTATATTCTTAGCAAATGCAAACAGTTAATACTTAATGCAGAGTTCAGGTTGCCTAGCAGCTAGAGAGGGCCACTTTGTCCAGATCCACATGGAAGCAGGGTGAATGAATAAAAGTGATTTCAGTTTTAGGTAAGAGCAAGGTGAGATTTCTTTTTCTGCCTTCTGTGCATTTGTGTGTCTCTTGCTGGTGAAGCATAATGGTGGTGAAAATGACAGCAGAACTCCTGAGCAACGTGACATCAAGAGGAGCTGCTGAGGGGCAGCCTCTGGCCCTTGTGCTGGCCAGGTCTGGGCTCATTACATGAAGTCTTTGCACAGTCACATAAATTAACTGATAGAAAATCATTGGCAGGGTTCAGCCCCAAACACCCAATACTTACTTTGTGTGAGGAATTTGATTACATTTCCATTATATTTTTGTGCAGTACCTTACACAAAGGACTCTCAACATTGATGGGATTAATAATAAACATAACTAAATACAGGGTTTGGCAGCTGATGCTGCAGTTGAAACTACTTTCCACCCCCTTTGTAAAAAGCAACAGAGATTAAATTTAACTTCAGGTTAAAAGGCAGAAAGGCTGTGATGCTCAGACAGAGGCAGCATATTTAGACTGCAGTAAGATTTTTCTTTTAAGGAGCTGTTTATCAGAATTAAACTGCTAGGATGAAGGTTTTTCCTTCTCATTAACAAAAATGTCTCTGTGGCTTAGCTGCTGAAACCTGTTGGGGTGTGAGATTAGCTTTAGTGGATGTCTGAAGCACTTGTTACAGCTCTCAGGCACAGCTGGGGAGAGGGCACAAAGCAACATTGCTCTGGGTTTTTTGGATCTTTAAAAACAGAAATATGACAACTGCTAATTATACTGAGTGGCAGTTACCACTACAAAACAGAAAAGTATAAACCAAAATAACCCCCCTGCTGTGTAGCTGTCCAGAAGGCAAATACACAGTATTTTTAACAGCTTTTTGTATCAGACATTGCCTGGATGACAGGATCATCTTGTGCAGCTTGCCTCTTAGGGAAGGGATTCAAAGCAGTAACACTGGCAACTGAGTTCTTTTTTCTTTCTTTCTTTTTTTTTTTTTTTTTTCAGTTACTGGAGGTAAAATTAGAACACCATCATATTTGATTGTAAATTTTAATGTTAATTGCACACTTAACCAAAAGCTAATTATGCATTTCAGATGAGAGAGTCATCTATTCCCAAGGCATCCTATTCCTGTCGTGGTTTTGCTAAGTTCCTTGCAAGCACTACTTCAGGCTTGAATGCTTGCACAAAACTTGTTTCAAAAAAGGAGATAATAAGGTTCAGTAATTAAATGTATAGATGTGATAGTGAGGGGTGTCTCTAAAGCACTAACGGGCCTGATTCTGCTTTTATAGACTCACAGTTGTTGTGAAATTCTCTGATATGCTGTTTGGATGAAGAACTAAAATGGAGAAATTCATGACAGTGAGAAGATCATGTTGATCCTTGTAAGGGAGTCAAGGATTACATTTTATTTGCAGCATTAAGGACTTACTGGGTCCCAGGAATGAAAGTCATTGTGGGTGAGTGGATGTAAAGCACTGCTTCTCATGCTAAAATACAATGCAGAATATTTGACTGGAGAAGAGATGCAATAACAGTGTCTGTAATTCAATTCCAAGGTCTTGGTTATATCTCAAGTAGTAATACTTCTGCTTTGAGAAGAACTTGGTGCTCATGCCACTCTGAATGGCTTTAAGATTAGAGTTGCAAGGGTGATACAAAGGTGAGAAATAAAAACTTGACAAATAAGACCCTTGACAAATAAGACAAAAAAACCTGATGGGTCAGTTACCCAACTCACTATTGAATTTATTGAACAGCCTAAGCTTGCTTAGCAGGGCATTGCTGTGTTTGCAGTCAAACAGCTGACATGGAGGGTTTATTTCTGTTTATAGTTAATCACCTCAATCTCATTGTTATCTCATTATAACACTGCATAACAGTGAAGGCCAAATTCAACTTCAGTCTAAGCTCTGATACCACTGCAGGTATCCCTGCTGACAATACTGGATTTGCTCTCACTGCAGGTGTAGCATCTCTCTTTGTGCTCCATCTTTGCAGAGTTACTGTGTCCTTGGAGGCCTTGTTTTCTACATTTCAGTAAAATGAAACATGTTCAGAGGTACCAGGCTGTATCCAGGGGCAGTGTCGAGTGTGTGTTTGTTGATAAAGAGCTGTTGGTAGTTCAAAGGTTTGGACCTTTCCTAGAGAAAATGGACCAATGCTGACTGTTTGTTCAGTAGAGGAAGGGCTGTGTATGGGAAATTTCAAGGGAATTTACTTGATGAGGTGAGGCAGTTAAGCTTTGAGAGGACAAATGAATTGCCAGCCTCCTGACGTTTTGCATTTAATGCTTTTTTACCAGAAATTCAGAATAGATATTTTGAAGTAATTTTATATAAGGTCTGAGACTCACGTGCCTTGAAACCCTTTCCTGTTGTCCTTGTCTCATCAGAATCACCCTTATTATGACTTTCTTTCACAATTTTATCTTCTGCATAATGACTGGGTATATTCTATATTTAGATATGCTGGGTGCACTGTGATCAGTTATGAGATAACACAGGGGGTGGAATTTATGAGTTCTCCTAGTGTTTGTCTCAAGTGAGCATGTACTTAGAGTGCGTCACATTTGGTCAGATGAGAAAATACAACTGCTCTGCTTCCTCACATTTATAACTTTGATGCATTGTGTTGTCTGCTGCAGTGCCATGTTTATGCAACACTTGAGTACCTGAATGGCTGATCTTAGAACTCAAGAAAGGGAATCCAAACCCCCAAAAATGTTTTTCAGTTGTGAGAAATTGTACTCTATAGCACAGCTGGAGTACCTAGGAATTTAGCAGCATGTACTTTGTGATTTATTTTCTGTTGTCCAGCTGTTCAACATCATCCTGATTCATTAAACAGCATGAACTGAGCTCCCAGAGATAAGCACTAATTTTCTGTATTCTGTTTCACTGGAGGCATTGGACTCTGCAGACAGAAGGAAACATTTGTGAGAAGCACCAGAAACTGGACAAAAAAGCAGCACATTCCTGCAGTGTGGAGAACTGGGAGGCTTATGGTTTGCTGGTTAGGTTCTCCCATCTGCAGAGCAATGTCATGTTTACCAGGTGACACTGATCTCAACCCAGATTTCTGGCGAGCTGTTCTGGCTGCCCAGCAAATACTAATGAGAGTGATAAAGTAGGAAACAAAAATCCTGTTTGGGGTAAGATGTATCTTCCAGTAGCAGCTTAGCACCTTGCATTTTATGGCCAGGGGTCACTCCACTGCAGCCCAAAAGTGTACCCTAAGCAACCCAGTGGATCCTCCTCTGCTTCTGCCACAGTCTGGGTTTGCAGCGTTGCCGAGATGTTCCTCCATCAAAATGGAGCTGCCGGTCCCAAGTGTCCTGCTTGGCTCACACATGGCATCCTGTGCTTCTGTTGTGCACTTGCATCTTGTTTGAAAATTCCTCTAGTATTGCCAGTTCTGCTTTGCATCCATTTCTGTGCTAATCAGATACTCGCTGCTTCACTAATAATTTGTGTTAGAAACTGAAACAGGAGGTGGCAGGAGTGTTTGAAACTTGAGGGGAGCAGGTGTAAGTGCAGCAGATAAACACTGTGTTATGAGCTGCTGTGCTTCATTAACTGAAGTACCTTCATGTGATCTATGACTGAAGTGATTGAACTTTGTGTATTACTCAACGAAGGCTCGATGGTGGCATTTTCTCAGCCAGATTCTGGCTGGTTTGTCGCTCTGACAAACTCATGCAGACATCTGCAGCAGTGCTGGAGGGTAAAGCCACGGCGAGAGAGCGGCGGCTGTGGATGCGTGTGTGCACAGATGCTCCTGGTGCTACCAGGTTTTACTGTCCCTCTGCTTTCCTTGCAGCCAGAGCAATAAAACAAAACGTGCAAGGGACCTGTGCATAGGATGTTTACGAGGCAGAACGCTCACCCTACTGCTGTTTTTGCTTTTGCCTGTGCTCATTCCAAGGTTCACCTGCTGCTTCCCCTCCCTGCGTCCCTGGGTCGGTGGCAGTTGTGAAGTTGCTGCATGTTCCAGTGCCATGGTAACTGTATCCTGCTCTGCTGGCTGCCAGCGGGCACCAAGCCTGCCCAGTTGTGAAAGGAAGCAAGTGCTCCAAGTGCCAAATTGTGGTAGACTGGCATGAGTCAGCTTTGATAAGTCCAGGTGAAGTCCTTTACCAAGGACTGCGCATTTGTTTTTTTTTTTTTTTTTTTGAGGGAAGAAAGAGAAATAACTCCCATCAAATGTGTTTTGGATTTTTTTTTTAAAATTCTAAAAGTCTAAAATAGGTGTTTTCTTTGGAATTGCCACCAAGTGCTAAATTGCTTTCCTGCTCTGCAGTTTAACTTCATGCTGTACACATTTCTGTAAGGCTGGGCTACTTTTCCCATTGTTTCCTCTTTGTGTTGTGCACCCTGGGTTGCTCTTGGAGAGGTTAGAGAGCACCTTTGTAAGCACTTTTGCACTAACTGCAAGGTGAATTCTTGCAGAGAATTCTTGCAGAGTACTGTCATAACAACATTTAAAATGGAGTGGAGTTGTGCCTAAGAGTGAGCAAGTAGAGCTGGGGAAAAGTGAAGAATTCTTATTTGCTTTTTACAGAAGAAATACTCTGACTGATAAAGCACACAGGTGCATCACTTAATTACATGGAATAATAACACTGGAAATTTACAGCAAGCAAGGGTAATTAAGGAATGCATTTTTCAAGTCTTTTATGTAAAAGAGTGGAATGATGGACCATAATAACTTCCATGCCTGTGTTACCCTCTCCTGGTTGGAGAACCACCAGCACTGTCAGGGCTGGTACTGTGAGGGCAGTGTAGTGAGACACTGAGGTGAAGTGAAAGAAGGAAGGAAGGTTGTGCTCAGTGCAGCAGGTTGGGGCTTGTAGGAAGCCTGGCTTAGCTAAAACACAGCTTCAGCTGACTCTGTCGTGCCCCCTCCACCTCTGGAGTCCTGCTTCTGGCATGTGGAGGCCTGTGCAAACAACTCCACTGTGCAGTGCTGATGTGTCCTAAAGGGAGCAAGAGAGTGCAGTGAAAACTGGGACAAAACTTGTGTAGAAGCAGGACCATGACAAGAAAAACCCCTGTGCCTGTAATGAATGCATTAATTACAGTGCAAAACAGCAGCAACGAGCAGTGCTATAAATGCTGGCTTGCAAACAGCAAGGACAGGCCCTGAGCAGCAATCCCAGGAGGGCTGGAGGGGTGGAATTGCTGTTGCAGAAGTGTCAGTCTGTGTGACCTCCAGGTGGGTTCCAGCCCTTCTGGGAGGGGCTGGTGTCTGGGCTTCCTGAGATGTGGAAGGGGGTTTGCATTTGGCAAAGCTCTTCAGCTGGTTTTTATACACCTTTCTTCACCAAACCCCCTCCCTAGGTTGTTTTCCTAAGTGCGAGAGCAAAGCACAAAAAGGACTTGAATGGTTTGGCTGATTATGGGAACTCAGAGCTTCAGATGAGCAGTATTTCTGCACTGATGCTCATTCTGACTGCTGTGGTATTATTATGCAACTGCTGCAAATCCATACCTGTTTAAGGTGCCTTATCCCAGCTAAAATGAACTTCTCTTTTAGAAGAATCCCCTTCATCTTGAAAACAGCATGCAGGAAGAGTCACTGCTGCAAAGATATTAAATGAGGTAAATCTGTGAGAACTGCTTAGTCCCTCTTGAATTTTTGGGGAATTGAAAGTGTAAAATTAGCAATTTCATTCCACTTGCACTAGTTAGTGATTTTAGGGAAAAGCAAACTCTTGCAAGGGAAGAATCTGCATAAAGTCCTTTTCTGTGATGTACTTTCTACTGTTCTGAGTTGCACATCCCACAGTAGCCTGTTCAAAGCTATGGCCATCATTCTGAGGTGTTGGAAATGCTTGAAATTACTTCAGTTTTTCTGGTAAAATTCTGATATAAATACGTGTAGGAGCTATTTAGTGTTCACGAGACTGCAAGAAATGGAAAGGGAACAAATTCAGTAAAAATACACCATTGTCCTGGCAAAACTATGATTTCAGTAATCTTTCACCTAAATCTGGAAGTGGTCTTGGTCTACAGGATATTTACTGCTTTAACAGGAAATTTCACCTGAGTGAGTAGAACTTGCTGAATCTGGCTGGAAGTTGGACACAGCAGCAGCACCTCTGCATCAGTGCAACATCAGCTCAAAGTGATTTGTCAGTTCTCCCATCTGCAGCAGGGGCTTTGGGAATCCTCCCTTGCCCACCTGGCTGGGAGACCAGGAAGCAGTTGTGTGTCAAAACCTGATGTTGCTAAGTGATGGCAAAGTAGCCACCTGCCTTAGCATTTACAAACCCTAGTGCTCAAACAGAAGGAAAGGAATAACTTTATTTTCCATTAACTGCATGCAAGGTGCTTATTTACTCTGGTCTTGAAAGTATCAAACATATGCATCCCTTTTACTCCAGCTGGAATCTTCAGAGTTTTCAAGTCCCTGGAATGGCAGCTGTTTATTCTGCCTGAGAATGCATCCTCCAGGTAATGTTGTATTACCCTATAGCTGTGAGAGACACTGCAGTCAGTTTGATGATGTAAAAAATAGAGACTTTAAAAAAACCAAACCAAAAACCCAATACAAAACCAAACTGCTTTTTATCACCTATTACAAAGGCAGAGAAGAGGTGGTATTTGTTTAGTTGGTTATAATGTCAGAATCCATGCAATAGCCCTCTTTATCTTTTCTCTCCTTTTTGTTTTTTTGTTAAGTTATAGCCTATGTGGCCAAGAAAAATTATAGAATTGATTTATTTTCTTACTATATTTCTTGTGGAAGAAGCTGAGAAGAAATACAGATTATCAGATTTGCTAACTACTCTGGGACTGTTATCAGGAAATGGGAGAAGTAGAAGATCTTTCACTTCTTGTCTACTTATTTTACAGATATTAAAAAAAAATTTATAAAGGCTTAATTGCTCTCATGCCACAAGTGAGTCTGCTGTGTTCTGCTAAAATCTGTCTGCTCAATAAAGTACTTGTTCAAAATAATCTCTCAAAGGGAGATGCTGAGTGACTTTTGCAGCTGTGACTCATTGGATCTTCATTTTTAAAATGAAAAGATTCCCAAGACATATTAATTTTAAGATCTCGTCTATTCTTGATTAATAACAATAAGAGTATTAGTTTGACAGTGTGTCAAGCCTTGAGGGATTCATATAACCAGTGTTCTCTCTTCAGAGCAGGAGGGATAGTTCATTTTTTTCACTGAGAAGGACCTGACAAAGACCCAGGTTTGGAGCTAGAAGCCCTCACCTGAGGAAATGGAAGCTTTGTAGTTGTCTCCCTGTGAGGTTCAGTCAGGAATCCAGCTCCCCAGATGAATTGGTCTTCCCTTCATCCAGAGGATGTGGAGCACCTGTGTGTGTACAGAAGGAGGATCAGGGGTTTTCAGGAATGAAATCTGTACTGGCATCGTTGATTACTTCCTACTCCTAAAAAAAGAGCTCTTCCTGAGTTTTACAGTTCTGCCTGACACAGGTGGCCCTTTGGAACTGAATTTGAATTGGAGCAGTTTCTAGCAGGGCCTTCTGACCCCAGACAAGCTCTCTTCCAGAGTCAGGAGTGTATCCTGTGTAGAGAAGTGTCCTCTCTTGGGAGTCTCGGTGCCTTGGTTCTTGGCTTTGGCAGTCCCAAAGTGTCACTCAGCTCCCACAGATAGCAACAAAATCCTGTAAGTTTAGCTTTGCTCTTATGATTGATCTCTTCATTCACTCTGACTAATGAATGGAAGAGAAAATTGTGTTTCTTTGTTTTATTGAGTAATGAAAGGGAAAATTGTGCTTCCTTTACTAAACAACCAGTGCCAAAAATAGCAATTGCAAAAATACCTGACTATATTTTATCTGTCTCCTCTTCCTTACTATTATTTGACTACACTAAATGCAATCTTTTTTTTTCCCCTTTGGATTTCTTTCCATCTTTGTGCCCTGAAGCTGCAAACAGCAAATTTTGTGAGTCATATAAATGTTCTGAGACATCAAATTAAGTAGAAACTGGAGAATGAGTTCTCAAAAGGTTGTGAATGCTGCTGACGTCAATCTCAGATAGAAATAAGAAAGAAGATATGGCTGGCAGATCCTGTGAGCAGGACTGTAAGCACACTTATGCTAATTCTGTTGTTGGAGGAGAAATTGTGTTTTTATAAATGAAGGCGATAGTCCCAACTGAGGACTTAGCAGGCATTCATCTTAGTAACTAGATGATCTTGAGCTTTCATACTTTATGCTGAAATTTGCCTTCAGCAGATTCAAATGAAATTGCTTGGAAGTGACTAAAAAGAATGGCAGCATGCTTTCTGCTTTTTCAGCTTGTAATATAATTCAGTTTTCCAGCTCTGCTTCTGCAGAATTCCTCCTTCAAAGTGACATTGCAAAGTATGGGGTTTTCTAATGAATAGAAGGCTGTGATGAACCTATTTAGAGATTTTTCTTGATTGTCTCTGGCAGAGAATGGAATTTTTGAAAGTAGCAAGGAGTCATGAAAGTCAATATGTCTTATGAATTATTTTGATAACATGAAACATTTATCTTGCAGAAAGCAGTTAGTAATACTGTTTTTGAAGTTAAATGCATGCAGATTGCATATCCATATTGATTTGATGGTGCTATTGAAAGTTTCTATAGGTGCAGTGAGAAGAGTGCAAGAAATGACTAAAGGAAAGGGATTCTTGTTTTGTGGAAACTACAGGGAAGTTATTTGTTGTTAGCTTATCAGTGCAGAATGTTTTTATGTGTGGGCATGTTTTGCCTTTAATGAGTGCAGCAGTTCAAAATTGACAGATAACTGATGTACTTGTTGACTACTTTATCTTGCCTTCATTCACATGGTTCACTGGAAGCCTGCACCCAATTGTTAATTATTAGTGCTGCAGTGATCACTCTGAGTCTAGATGTGTTTTGACCAAAGGTATGTTTCCAGTGGTGAAATTGGAGTTAAAGATGTTTAGCCCTTTTTCAAAGCAAGCTGTCTTTTGGAGAGGATCTTAGAGCAGCAGATACAATAGTACCAGGTTCAGAGAGACCAAAGTGAATTGAAGTGAGCCCAGAGGTATTGAAGGAGCAAGGTAATGTGATTGCTGGTTAACTGGATCAGGGCAGCAGAGGAAATGCCTCTACCAGGTATCTGTATTGCTGTGCTCAGGTGCCTTCCTGATGCTGTGAAGAACTTTTGACAGAATTCTGTGGGAAGTCAGTTTTCAGACTGGTGGCACAGCAGGTGTCTGGGTATGAAATATTGCAGTCAAGGCCAGTATGAAAATAAACAAGAGATATCCCTTCAAGTTTAGAGATTAAATACAGGCTGGATTTACCTGCAGGTAGCCAGCAGGAGCTCAGCAGGAAAGTAATGAAGTGGGACTGTCTAGCTGGGTACTCGGTGCAAAATGTGCTTTTGCTTTGATGCTGAGGAGAGTGCAGGGAAAGAAGTTCTGGCTCTTGAAGAGTGTGCACACTGTTCTGGGAATAGAAATAACAAAGAAGAGCAGCCCCAGGGGTTGGTGCTGCTGCCAGCTCAGGGGACACCAGAGTGAGCCTGTCTCAAGGCTCAGGCTTCAGTCACAGGCTCCTTCTGAAAAGGGGAACAAACCCCATCAGTTTGCAGTCATTTTTCTGTCATAACTCCTTGGTCACCACTGAAAGGAAGAAGTAGGCAGTGATGGCAAATAATGTGGTTGAAAAGGTATCAGCAACCAAGATAGGAGATAACATGTCTGAGGTATGTGCTGAGTAGAATTCTAAGGCTTCTGACCAAAAATGATCAGAGATCATCTGGAAACTCACAGTGTACAATTTCATCAGTGAGGAAGGGACCTGTGAGGGATGAGGTCCTTTAAATTACACCTATAGGGTTAAGAAAAAGTTTTAAATTGAGAGTCTGTGAGGGTTAAAAAAGAGTCTTGGGAATTTGCCTGATTCTGTGTGGAGGAGGAAGAGAGGTTTTAGTGTTTCAGGTATAGGAATATTTTGGTAATGCAAAGGTTGTCCACCACAAGCTGATTTATTGGAGATTGGCTTCTAAGTTAGGAAAGTTTTTCCCCTGCTATGTTACTTATGTAAAGTTTTACATAATTATACTTCTCTGCAATTTTGTATCTATTGCAGAACCATCCATTTCAGATTGCTGTTTAGATCAGAAGCTTGCACTGTTCAGGACAGGATGCTGAAACGCTTCAGCTGCTAATCTGAGCTGGCATGGTGATTTCTTTACCCCACAGTGGTTCCTCTACCCTATGGTGAATGAGCATAGAGACAGAGAAGCATTTCTATTTCCTGAAGCTTCCTGTTTCTGATTAGCCAGCATAAAAATTAGTATTTGCTGAATTGATGCTTATCAGAATTCCTAAACAACTCTTCTGCCTCCAGCAGTGACACTCGATTATGTTTCTCACTCCTAAGCCTCTTAGAGGTTCAGCATTTATGAATCCCCTCTAATACTTTGCTTGACACATTTGGTTAGGCATATGACAGTGATCAGCTGAGAGAAAAACAAGTCATCTCATCAAGTACAAATTGAGGCTTCTGGTAAGGAGAGTGGAGAGGGAAGCTAAGGTTTCCTGCTGTTAGA
The DNA here is from genome assembly GCF_963513975.1 of Fringilla coelebs. Lineage (NCBI taxonomy): Eukaryota > Metazoa > Chordata > Aves > Passeriformes > Fringillidae > Fringilla > Fringilla coelebs. The sequence goes on from NC_140067.1 coordinate 5,951,494, forward strand.
AGTCAGAATAGAACAGGGCTGTTAAAATAACTGATGCATTTAGTATAAAAACAGGCCCTGTGTCCATTTCCCAGCCAGCTTCAGAGAGTCCACCACAGCTGGAGCAGCTGGAGGAGGGAGGCTGAGGACTGGGTGCAGTGAAGTGAGGTGGTTGGTTCAGCTCTCACTCGGTGCCTCAGGATGCTGAGCACACTGAAGGTGTGTATCTTACACTTGATGTTGGTTCTGCAGCTAAACTGTGGGATAAAACCCAGACACAGGGCTCTGAAGTGCAGCCCACCCAGTGCCTCTGGAGTGCAGAGTGGGTGATCTAGTGGGGAGGAGGCAGCCCTGGTGCTGACTGGGGTGGTGGCTCCTGCAGCCCCTTGGTGCTCGCTCACTCCTGACCCTCCTGCCCAGAGAAACTCAGCAGTGGCTGCAGAGGTGCTGCTCGGCCAGCCTGGGTAACCTCTCAGCAGTGGCTTCAGATGAAGGCTCCTAAGCATTCCTGCAATACCAATGATGTTAAGAAATAGTTGGTATTGAAAGCAGGTGCTTTCCAGCTCAGCATACCTTGACAATTTGACAGCAGCCAGATGTTTAACTAGGTGGAGTAAGCGACGACTCAAAATGCCAACATATAAATCTTGCAAATGGTGCTACAGCTGAGCCTCTGGGTATGCCTGGTGAATTGTGATTTCTCAGAGGTCCTGTTTGATCAGAGACTGAGCTCTTCTTTAACCTGTGATTGGATCCCACGGAGACAGCAGGTACTGTGATGCATCACTAGTGACAAATTTCAACAAGTCAGTTAATTGCTCCTTTGGAACTACAAGAGGCTGGTTGAAAATAGTTAAATGTTGGTGTTTTAGTGGAAATTGTCCTAATATTGCCGTGAAATGGAGCTGCAGAAAGAAGCTTCCTACAGCTGCAGTCTAGCTTTGATATACATTTCAGCCAGCATATGGTGTGCATTTTAACTGAACACATGGAGAACTAATTTGATTTGAGTTGATTGATTTTGATTACTGGCATGAGGATATGCTAATGAGAAACAATCTAGCATGTCTAAAAGATTGTTTCAATTTCTAGCACAGCTGATACATGTTTGTATCATATGCATGAAAAGTAGGGGAGAAAATGTTGTCTATTTTGAAATTTTTCTCAGTGGTTACTCTGTGGTGAACAGGAGGAGACACATTATTCTGATTGCAGCTTGACAACACATTCTTCTCTCAGTACAAATTAGGACTGATTGAATATATCTAGCTAGGACAGGTGAAGTTTTTGCATCAGGGAATGGGTAATACTGGTAGCTGTAAAAAACCTCAAGCCATTTTTCAGGAAAACTTCTGCTGCAGATCAGGAAGTGAATCTAAAAAGTTCCAGCAGGAGATTGTTGACTAGAGATGTGTGAGGTCTAGGAGACCAGCTCAGACCAATGTCTTTGAAATTGGTTTGTTAGTTTTCAATTTACTGGAGCCTGTTCAGTTTAGATGTTCGTGTACATGTTGCTTAGGGAGCAAAATCGTAATATCCTAGTGGAGGATTTTCAGAGAAGGTGAATTATTGGATGCAACATCTCAAACCTGAGGCTAAATACTTGTACTTGTGAGCATTCAGTTATAGGTAGGAAGCCTTGCTCTTGCTTTGTGTGGGTATGAACCAGCCAGAGTATGAAGTGCTGCTCTTTGAAAAGAAGCAGAACACCTTCCTTGATGTATTTATTCTTCCTGCACTCTCAAAAAGTCACATCAGCTTATGTAGATTGGGGTCCTGCAAATGCTGAACAAACATGCATCACTCTAAATATACAACTTAAGCCAGTGGAGCTGGTTGTTCTACCCTTATGAATATGGATTGAAATAAAAATCTTTCCAAGTGGTCAGTAAGTGAAGCTGAGTCATAGCGAGTCAGTTGCTCTCGTTATGGGAGACTTAGAATCACAGAGTTGGTTAGGTTGGAAAAGACCTCTGAGATGGAGTCCAACTGTTTACCCAGCACTGCCAAGCCCACCACTAACCTGTTTCCCCAGGTGTCACATCCACTTGTCTTTTAAATACCCCCAGGGATGGTGACTCTACCACTTCTGTGGACTGCCTGTTCCAGTGTCTTACCACCTTTCAGTGAAAAAGTTTTTCCTAATATCCAATTTAAACCTCTGCTTGTGCAACTTGAAGCCATTTTCCCATATTCTGTCACAGGAAACAGAGCCTGATCCCCACCTGGCTACAACCTCCTTTTAGGGATTTGTGGAGAGTGACAAGGTCCTCCTGGGTCTCCTTTTCTCCAGGCTGAACAACCCCAGCTCCCTCAACTGCTCCTCACTTGTACTCCTTCCCCAGCTCCATTGCTCTTCTCCAGACATGATTGATATCTAAGCCCCAGAGTGGTTTCCACCTAGCCAAAAATACCCACTTCACCAAGGAGGTATAAAATCTTATTTATATAAGAACATGAAATGATAATCCACCACATTGTAATTGATAGCAAGTGATCTGAGTGACTTATGCAAATAATCACTATAGGCACAGCTGCTGCAGGAGAGGAGAAAGAGTGGGATGCTTTACAGCCATCTCTGCATGACGTTTCTCACACAGGACTTGAGTAATCACACTGCCTCTGTGCAGCTACCAAGGTGAGCCACATAAATAACATTTATTTAAGTAAACAGGAGCCTCCTGTATTAAACCTGAGCTGGAGGAAGGGAGCTCTGCTGCTTTTCTCCCTGCTCTGAGGTTCTGCAGTGGGGTCAAACCTTCTGCGTAGGCACAGAACTACTGCTCAGGGAGAAGAAATTCACAGGTAAGATAAGCCCACAAATGTCAGAGCTGCAGTTGCTTTGTCCCACAGCAGCTCCAAGGTGATCACAGTGCTTGTTGCACTGTTGGCAGCACAGCTGGCAGTACTGCCAGTGAGGCTGCTTTGGGACTCTGGAGTTATCTCCCCTTTAGGCACTGTGATGTGTGAGAGGAGGAGATGGCACCCCTGAGAAGCAGAAAGTCCCACTGACATATGACATGTTGCTGTGTTGCTAAGTGGGGTGTTTTCCTTGGGTACACAATGATACAGCCTGGCTTTTCTGCCTTCGCTGTACGTTTTGCAGGAGTGGTTCATGGGATGTGAGCACAGTTGCTAAGATCAGGAAGAGGTTTGCTGGTATTTAATCTGCTCCTGTCAAGCAGCAGGGTGGTATCTCCTCCTGGATGTAGCAGATGACAGCCTTGATGTATCTATGAGGCAGTTTCTATAGGATATTTGGAAGGTATAGCTTGTCAGTTAACACCTGTCTTCATTCAGATGGGTAAGCAGATGGGTAGTAAGGGCAAATGAACTATATGTATGAACCTGTGAAAGCTAATTCTTTGTGGCCAAAACCATCTGTATTTCAGTATAACTGAATGGCTACCTCCAGGCTGCTCTCCCCTCTCCCCTTCCCTTTCTCTTATATATCAACTCTCCATTCCTTAAGAAGAACACTAACTAGTCCTGGAATGGCTTTGTCATACTATGTCTGTAGATTCCTGTCTGTCACATATCCCCAAAATTCAGCTCTTCTCTGCAAGGACAGTTGGGATAGAAGAAGATCCATGGCACTGGAAGTGGCCAGAAGTAATCCATGGAGGTGGGAAGGTGTTCATGTAATTGGGAGGAAAATCCTTGCCGGTCAAAGGTCAGTGAAGAGAGAAGTGTTCTCACAAAGACTCAGCAGGACTGTAAAAGGCCTTGGCATGTGCCCTTTTCTCCTCTGCTTCAGCACCCTGTGATGAGCTTTCTCTCCTCCTTTTCTGAGCTGTCCCTGCAGCACTGTCCATCTGGAGCAACAGGAGCCTGCTCTGTGATTGGCAGGGTTTGTCACTGTTGAGCAAGTGAAGAAATGGAAGATCAGCTGCTAATCTCAGCTGAGCTCAGACAAACCAAGAAAACCTCAACTCCTACAGCAGCGTACCTGGGAGCAAAATCTGGATCAGATGCTCTCTCTGAAGTTACAATGGAAGACTGTGCCCAGAAATTATTTCATTTTCAGATTGCGGGAACTATAATGAATTATGAATAACAAGTTGGTGACTCCTGTGAACAAAGAAATTCTGAGAAGTCCTGTGCTGGTTTATTGCAGCTTCCCACACAACAGGATGAATGAGTTTGCAGCAGGGGAAGTACAGGTCTGTGTTAAAGTGTTCAATTTTGTGTTGAAAACACAAAGCTGGAAGGAACAATAGTATCCTGGTAACTTGTGATCCTAATCTTCCTTACAAGATTGTAAAACTGTTTACCCTGGCAGTATCAAGTTATATAGCACATTCTTTCTGAATTTCTTGTTTTCCCTTTTATTAAACAATGTGTTTGCAAACTCTCTGATGTTATATACTGCTATTTGAAACCGTATGATCCCATCCCAAACATTCTAATTAAAAACATTTTTACTACTGTGTTTAGTTGATTTTTTTCCTTCAGTTATTCACTTTCTTTGTTTTAACAATCCTATTAGCACCTGAGAATTCTGACTTAAGCACAGTCTAATTGGGACACAATGTGAATCCTGTGATTGTGTTTCTCTTTTTATTAGAATATTTCATTAATTGTATATTCATCAGTTCCTCCTGGAATCTGAGTGTATCTGCAAAATGGCTTTTCAGTAACCATGTGGATATAGATGTGGTAACAACTCTGCTTTTCCAGAGTGTGGATATAGTTCTCAGTGCAGTCTGTGCACTAAAATCTGCATTACCATGCTATGAAATTGTCCAACATTCAGATTATGGCACAAGCTGACAAACAGAAAAGCTCCAAGAGGAGGCTGCTGCTGCATGCTAGAAACCTCTGTCACACAGCAGCAAATCCTGACCTGAGTGTCTTGCATGCATGAACCAAGTGCATCTTTGTCTTAGAATGTCTTAAGCTTTACCAGATTTTGTCATTATTTTGTGGCTGCTGAGTTTGGCCAAACCTCTGGAAGTCACAGAAGAAACTCTGCACAACAATGTAAAAACCAGCCAAGCAAAAACCCCAACAACCAAAAAATCCCAACCCACCAGCAGATGCAGGGGTCTATGATTACCAAAAAAACTGATTGAGGTGTTTTCCCTCCCTTTTAAAAATCTGAATAGTGAACTGGGTACAAGTCCTAGACCTAGTGAGATCGACCAGAGTTCTTTGGTCTTACTGTGTGACAAGGATAATATCACTTCATCATCTGCAGAGTCTGAGTACCTTGGGAATTGCAGATTTAGAGTCATTCAAGCTTGAAGGAGAGACTGCCTGAAGACCTGCTGATCTCTCACAGATGAACAGACCTATCCCCTGCGCAAGGGAGCTGCTTGTTTTGCCTTTTTTGAAGCAAGCCTTGTAACATCCTGGGGTGGTTGTTGTACTTACCCAATACAGCTCATTTTTCTAACAGTTTATGATGAGCCAGACTTCCCATCATCTTATTTTGATGTTCTTTTGGCTCATTTCAGCTTGTCCCTTGTTCCTCAACGATGATGTGTTACAAGGTGTCTCCTTCCCTGAAGTGACAGATCCCATTCCCTCCAAAACAGTCCCAGTCTATTTCTAGTTTCATCCCTCCCATTTTCTTTCATGGGCAGAGAGATTAACCTCTCTGTTTGCCAGGTGCACCTTGAATACCTCCTGTTTTTCTGCTTTCCACACTAAAATGCCACCTCTTCCCTTTCTGAAGGGCAGAGTATGGATGTGGCACTGATGAAGCCAGTGTGGATGTGAGGTGGTTCCTGCAGCTCCTGTCAATAAGCTGTTTTGAAAGAGGGGGCATGTGTGGAGGTTGGTTATGTTTACATCCTGTTTCAGGAGATGGACTACAGCTCCCCTGCTCACTAATTAAAAGGAGGTAAACATGTTGCCTGTTCTCATCTAAGAATTTTTATATGACATTTGCTGCCTGTTGATGCAACTGCCCTAATGAATGCAGGGCGATTTGATGTATCATTAGTGATGATAAGGACACTATGAGATTAGAACAGAGTATTTATTCTTTATCATCTAATACTTATTGCCTGACTATTTGACTCCAGGAAGAGTACAGAACATGGATGAAACTTTGCTGCATATTTACTTTTGCGCTGCTTAATGAGGATAACTAGAATCCAGGAAATTTTTTGTCACTAAGCATCGGGAAGACTGGCAGAAAGAACTGATTAAAAGTTGCAAAGACTTCTCGTGGAGGGTTAGATTTTAGGATTCCCTTCTTTCAGCTGGAGGTGTTGGCAAGAGATGAGCTCTGATGTTATCACACGGTTTGTTAAAAAGGCCTGGCTGAGATTGAGAGTTATGGGAGCTGTCAGTTTGCCCTGGTAGGACAGGGAGGAAATCTTCCACTTCCCCTCCAGGGTCCATATGAAGAACTAGCAAAAGAACACATCTAAACAGTTTTGGATATTATTGTGGCTTTCATAATTTTTCACCTGACTCAGAAGATGTAAAAAAAAGCTGTGGTCAAGGGAAATTACTTCCATTGGGAAAAATAGATGGAGAAAGTAGTTCTGGGTGCTATGTGAAGAGAGACTTGTTTTTTCCTTCCAGTTCTTTATATTAATTTTATTAGTGCTTTAAATGGGGATACATTTTGTTTTCTGAACTCTGTTCTTCTGACAGTGGTGTTTTTGATATGAGCACAGCAATGAAACAGCAACTGCTCCCTGAAGGACCAGGAATCACTCCTGCAGAACGGGCAGAGACTCTCACTGCCTGAATCTTGGGACAAAGCACCAGGGTAAGCTCCAGACAGCCAACACCAAAGCTTCCCCTGCTGCTCTGATGCCTCCAAAATTGTGTTGAGTTATAATTCTTTGATGTCAAAGTAAGGCAAAATAGCAGCAGGCAGAAAGTGCAATTAATTCAATTGGAGTTTCATAATGTTTTGAAGCAGTAACACTGTTGCTGAAGTCATGTCCCCTTTAGTGAAAATGTCTTTTGCTCACTGGCAGATCTAATTCTGCTCACTTATGCTTTACTCCAAAATTTGCTTTTGCACTTTCATTCCAGAGAAGTGATTTGGGCAGGGGTGGGACAAAAACAAGTCCCAAGAGCCCTTTCTTTATCTCTGTCACAGTAAATAATGCTGTTGCTCCAAACATCAACTTGTTGCACCTTCTCCAGACACATCACTCAGCTGCACATGAAAGCAGAGCACAGTCTGCCCAGAGGTTACTGCTTGCTAGGGAGGCTGCTTTCATTTGATAAATATTTTAGTGTGTATTTTTCCCAGTGTAACACTACTAATTCACTCCTAAGCTGGGAAGTGTTTCCAGAAGTGCGAGGTAATGGAGTGTAGGACAGCTCCCTTTGCTGAGCTGGGCCAGCAGTCCAGAGAGTCTGATTTCAATTTTCTGCTGGCAGAGGGCCTGGGTGATTTAGGAAGCTGCATAATGCATGAACTTGTGCTTGTATTGTGCCTGATACTATGATTGCTTCAATTACAGATTAGTTTATAGACCTTCGCTTGCTTGGGGTAATGCTGTGCAGTTTCCCTGTTTTATGAAGCTATATTAATATAAAATTGCTAGAATGTAATGAAGACTGATGCCCCCATGTTTTTGTTGATCTGTAAAGCATTGTACATATTTAGTGTTCTGTACAAATATGATCTCATGCTGTTTCTGTTGCTTGTAGCCTTTTTACTAGCTTTAAATAAGACAGTTTGGAGTTGTCATTAACAACTTTTTTACAGACTCCTTTCCTTGGGCTGAGGTTTGTGTTTTGAGAAACAGATCACATGGAAAAAGCTGTGTTTTAAGTTACTCTTATCTAGACATTTAATCTCATTTGAGAGAAATCAGGACCCCTGCATATGCAGGATTCTTTGCTGAGGTCACTGGATGCAGACAGGACCTTACAATTCTTCAGGACTTCTTTTAAATCAATCCTCAAATTTGGGCTGAACTGAGTGGTCCAAGTAAGTAAAAGCAGCAGGCTGTGCTTGGGAACCTGACCAAAGCTCCACTGGCGTGCATGGCTGGGGACAGGTGAACCTGGAGGCATGGAGCAGCATATTGCTTTTTTGTAATGCCATCACCACGTTTTCTTCAGCTGGGAAATCTGCTGTCATTTTCCTCTGTTCTTCTGAAAAGGTGAACGTGAAGATGTGCTTTCCATCAGGAAGGTTTGAGCCACTCAGGCCCTTGATGTGTCCACTGGCCAAAGGCAGTTTGGGGCTTAGCAAGAGCAGGGAGGTGGTGATGAACTGGTCAGTAAAAATAAAACAGTAAAACCAGCAAAACATCACATGTGTGTTGAGGAGTTTTTGCTCATGGCTCTCTTTCCAAATGGAAAAGAGAAAGGAGCATCACCACAAGGGTGGGTGAACTTAAATCAGTGCTCAAAAGAACCTCACACCTAGAAATGCATCAGCTGTAACTACTTCTGCCCCGAGGTGCTTCCTGGCTGCCTTGGGAGCCACCTGCAGCTGCTGCACAATGAAATTTCTCTTTTAACATCTTATCTGTGTGGTTATAATAGAAAGCATCACGGTAAATGGCAGAAGATTATTTTCTTTGTCTTGTGCTATTACTGAGCATCATCACATGTGTACTGTTGTGGCTGACAAAGCACTTCAATTCTAAGCTTCTATTTTAAGATGCTTAGGACTACTCCAAAATAGCTGTTCTTTAGCTGAAAGTCTTCCTTTATATTCTTAGCAGAGATGTGGGTTTACTTGGAGAGTTTCAAATTCCATTTGATTTTTTTCTTTTTACATTTCCTGTGCATTTAAACATGTAACCAATATATCAAATCTATTTATTACATTGCTTTTCAAAGTATGTGCACATTTCCATCAAACAAAAACACGAGAGAGAGGAATCTGGTTTTTTTTAATTCTAGAAACACATGAGAGAGAGGAATCTATGTTTTTTTTTAATTCTAGCATTCTAAATACATTTAGAAAATGTATTTCAAACTCCACTGAAGTAAGATATGCACTTTTTTGTTTTCCTTTTTATTTACCTTCTGGTTTATGTGGTTCAGGTTGCTCTTGGGTTTTATTGTCTAAGCTTTCATTCTACCTTCCTGAGTGCTAGAACCTTCTTTATATTTTTGTTTAATGCTCACTTGAATACAGCAGTGGGGCTTTTTTCCTAATCTGGGAGGTAATAATTGAAAAATTGCCTCATCTACTCTAAATTTCCACCAAATCATGAAAAATTACACAGTAGGATTTTAAAGACCTTAAAAGAACATTATATTTTCTTTTTATTGGCATGTTGTTGTTAATATAAATTAAGCTTGATTATTTTATTTTTGCCTTGCTGCTGCCCTTCAAATTAAAGCACACATTCTTGACTCATGGTTGTAATTCAGTTTGGTATTTGAATCTCAAAAATATCATGGACAGCTTCCCAGAATTTCTGAGCACTTTATCTTAGAATTGACCCTCTTGACATAATATCTCTGGGGGCTTCTTGTGAAGTATGAGGCTCGGATTTAGCCTTAATCCACTCCTAAATAAGATGAAATCTTCCCTGGATAAGAAGAACCAGCCCTTGGAGGGATGCTCCTAGCAGAGTACCAAGTTTTTTTTACAGTTCGGGCTTGCAACAGGTCTCTCAGCACAAAGCCATTGATTTCCCTAAACACCGAAATAATTGCTTTGTAAATGAGTTAAGGAAGGGCTTGCCCAGGGCCGGGCGCATCCGCGGGTACTGCCGCGATATCCATCCGTCCATCCATCCATCCATCCATCCATCCATCCATCCATCCATCCATCCATCCATCCATCCATCCATCCATCCATCCATCCATCCATCCCTCCATCCCTCCATCCATCCATCTCTGCATCCATCCCTGCATCCATCCATCCCTGCGGCCGGCCGGCCCCGGCGCTGCCCGTGCCCGCTGGTTTCCATGGCATTGTCTCCGCCAGGGACGGGCTCCGGCCGCTCTGCCCGGGGCTCCTTCGGCTGCTCAGCCGCGGGGTTTTGCTGCGTGCGCTGGAGGGGAGGCAGCCCCACGGCACCGCCGTGCTCATTCCCTTCACCTCTCCTTGTTCCTTCCGAGATGAGAGAGGCAGGCGCCGGAACCCGGGCAGATTTGTGCGGCACATCGCTTCCTCCTCGCAGGCTGTGCGCTTGTTCTTTTGGCAGGCGATTCACGGCGCGCCGAGCTCTCCCTTTGTGCGGCTGCCCTGGCGCGGAGCTGTGCCCGCCCGCCGGGCCCGGGGCTGCGGCACATCGATCCCTCGGGCAGGGCCAGTTCGGATGCACAGCCTGGCTCCTTCTCGGGAGTCAGTGCTGCTGCTGAAGTGCTCCAGCTGTGATTAATTTAGCGGCTTCTCTACAGCAGCTAATTAATAATGCTTATGGTGGCTAACCCTGCTCAGACATCTGTGTGCTGTGCAGCTGTTCTTACAGGGGCTGATTAACATAATTAAGGGATATATGTGGGAAAACTAAAAAGATCCAGCAAAACTGGCAGCATATTCCATAATAATAATGCATCCACTTATTCTGGGATCTCAGCCTCTTAGATGTTTTTGGTTTGGTTTTTTTTTTTTTTTTTTTTTACATCAGTGATGGTTTTATCACTTGTCCACAGTGGATGGGCTTTCAAATGTATCATATGCCTCTTGAACTTTGTTTGCTGTTTATTTGGAGCTAAAGAAATGGAATATGAGGTAGGCATGTGGTGTGGATGCTACAGATTTTTATCACTGCCATTTATTTATTTTTCTATCAAGGTAGCTGGATCAGAAATCATCAACAATATGAGACTGATCTTCATGTTAGTTCTAAGTAAGGAAAAATAAAATTTTTAAATTCTGTGAGATTTAAGAAATGTGCTCAATGAACTTAATCTTTGTGTATATCTCTTTATGTGATTTCACTTTTGCAGCCACTGTCTCTTAAATACTTTAACAGAAAAACTCAGCCTACAAAATGATGAGAGGAGCAGATAAGGTTCATAGGCAAGCCAGTGCTGTTCCAGGCCTCCGTACCCTCTGACAGACCAGGAAGGGCAGCTGATGCTAATCTTCACTACAATCTCAAAGCACCTGGGAAAATGGAAATAACTTTTTTAACATCTTAGCAGTAGTGTCACTTACAGTACCTTGACCTGATTCCAGTGTGGGAATTACATTCTGCTGAGGAATGCACCCTGTTGCATTTTCAGTGATTCACTTTTTGTCTTATGCGGTGTGGAGTTGCTGAGAAAAGATAAAAGAGCAGGGGCTTCCCTACTGCCAGAAATATTTAAATGGTGGATTAGGTCAATCTACAGTAGCTTTTCCTACTTGTCCCTAAGCTTATTTTACAAAAGTACTTTGAAAAGTAAGTGCAGTGCCTCACCTGAAGAGATACTTAGCCACAGAGTTACAGGGAACAATTTCAAAAGCCTGTGTGTTTGGGCATGACTGAGGCCTTGATGGCTGGTGAGCTCTTGAGGATTCTGCATGCACTAAGAGTCTCTTTCAAAAAAATTTCCTCCTCTCCACTGTGAGCAGTTAGTGTGGGAATGTTAGGAAGAGCAGGGTGGTAGAACTTTCTGTACAGGGTAAGTAAAATAGGATAGGAAAAGGGAAATTACTACAAGTGGTAAGTACTGAAATGAGACAATCTTGCTGGTTTTACTACTTCTAAAGAGTAGAAGTGAAGATAGCCATAATGGGGAAATGTTTAAAAAGCCCTTAGCAAAGGTGGAGCATTTTATCAAAAAAGGCAGGGGTTTTGTGTTGGGTCTTTTTCACATCAGAAATGTTTTCCTGCATATTGCTGAAATGAAATGTCTCTCAAGGCAGCTGAATGGGTCTGAGTAGGTTCCAGTGGCTCTTGGGCAATAGGAGCACTCAATAACAAGAGAGGAAAAAAAAAAGCCTAATATGATCTGTTGAACTGGAGCATTTTGATGAGAGCTGAGTTCTGAAGGAACCAGGTGTTATTTTGCTCCTGGCAGCAATTGAATCTTCACAGGTTTTTCATGACATCACATCTTTTCCATGTCTTAACCAGTGACTCATCCTGCTTGTCTGTTTGTTCCTATTTCTAGCTGCCAGCAGGAAATGCTAAGCTTAATGTTAACATTCTCTTATTAATGACTTAATGTGTCTGCCCAAGGTACCTCTCTCTTGTGGTATGTGGTGGGTGGGTTGTTTTTTTCCCCTTTCCCAAGGTGACTTTTGCTTATCTGATTCTTGGTGGCTTCCACCCCAAAGTCTCTACTTTTGCAAAGGAGATGTGTGTCTGTGTGTGAGTGTAACATCCCCCTATAACCAGGGGGCTGGGAAGTGGATTATCCTGTCTCCACGGCTGACCAAACCCCAAACAAGGTGCAAAATGCCATAGTGTGTTACAATGTGACATTTAACAGCAGGGAAGAAGAAATCTTTCCTTCACCAGGTTTGAAGAAACCCCAGATTGTGGTGGGTGCTGCTTATTGGGGAGGACGCAGCCTCTGTTCTGACTCTGAGCAGCCTAAGGAAGGATCATGCCAAGTACATGCAGCTTGTAGATGTTGCCAATAGCTGGGCAATAAGCAACTCTCATGCTTGCATGAATGAATTCTCATTCTTCTTCTAAAAAAACCAAAAAACCATGGAAATCACACGATAATCCTTTAAAAAAATGGAAATGTTTATTTCCTTAGAGGCTATTTGTCACATACACTGCTAGAAAAGCCATGGTGCTAAGGGGATTAAATTCAGTACAGATTAGATGTTTCGGTGACATTTTATTTGGAACAAAGAATTTGTGGCTGGAAATCTTGACTAGAAGAAGGATGGTTCGGAATCAGGGATTGTGGGTTTTCAGACCTGCAGCAAAGAGCATCTGTCATTATTTAAAAACTCAAATATGTTTTCTGTGTTAGTACCTTGTAGTTTCTGCTGAGACAGCCAAGTAAATTTAAGAAAAGCTGGTTGTACTCCTATTGTGAATGTTTGTGTGATGGATCTTGAGACTAGGGGGCATCTGCACACAATGCAAATGCATTTAGGTCTTTTTCTTCTCTGATAAATACTGAATTTTGATTGCTCATTAATGCAAAACCTTCACATTTTTGTTTCAAGCTACCCACTAATGGTCCTGTGGGTGTTTTTAATTGTTTGCATAAAGCACAGGCACACGTGTAAGCTGCAGAAGAAGAGAGCTGGTAGCACGCTGGTGTAAATACACCTCGCAGAGATCCTCCTGTGCCTGCTTGCAGCCAAGCTCTCTGGTTCCTCCTCAGGGACAGCCTAGCAGGTTTCTGGATGCTGGGGGCTCAGGCTATTCCACCCAGGCATTTGGCTAGACTGTTAATTAGTGCTACATCACCTTTCTGCTGATCCCTGCCTGTGCCTCATGTACTTGGCTCCTAATGAGTTTGTGGTCTACCTGGAAATCTTGGAAACAACTTGGCGGGGTGGAGAGCAATTTCTGTCAGTTGTTTTTTCCTTCATTAGATAAACAACTTGAACTTAAAAACCCGAAATGACTAATTACCTGAGGCTCATGGTGCTTTAAACTGAGAGAAGGACAACTCTTGTAATTGCTGAGGAAAGTGAGATCAGATTTTACAGTTTGTTTTATTTTATTTATGCTGAGGCATCTGTGTGTGTGGGGGGGATTGTCCGCTTGAGCTCTCGTGGTGTGAGTCAAGAAAATTAAGCCAGTTTATTGCTGTCTGAGAAGATAATGTAACCTGAGGAAAAAAGTAATTTTTGGGTGATAGTACAACTATTCAGATGCAGTTGGAGAAATGCCACTATAAAGCTGTGAGGGGAGATGACATGCTCTGTACCTGTACAGTAAAACAGAGTGAGAAGCCATCAATGACTCAGGAGGAGATGAATCACATCTCTGTATTGTAGCACATGGCTACCAGGGCAAGGGTATGAACAATCTTTGTATACCATGAGATACAGAATGCATTTCCCTCACACACACTCCCTCTGATAATCTGAGAAGGCAGGCACACAAGTATATCCTAGTGAATATGCAATTTATCTTTCTAAGGATTTAAGTGCACTGCCACATAGGACAGGTTATGGCTGAGCAAACTCATGTTATCCCTTGTGCTTCTGTACCTCCTGCAGCCCCATCTCTCACTAATGTATAAATTGGGCCCCATCCTCACTCACAGGGGGATCACAAACAGAATTCTGAAATCAGCAAATCAGATTTGCTAAAAGAGCTTTCAGGAAATAGCACAATTTGGTTTTTTCAGTCCAATTCCTCACTGAGCTGAGGCACTGAGGTGGTACCAGGACAGATGTTGGGAGTCACCCTGTGTGTCCCTTGAGGCTACTTCCCAGGACAGCCTGGGTGTATGTCCCCAGAGCTGAGTCCTTGCTCTGAGCCATTGTCAAATTTAATTTCTTTCCAAATTATTCTGCATGTAACCTGACAATGTGTCTTGCAGTCACTTTCTGCCTAGTCACAGCCTCATGCCCTAAGCCAGAGTGGGCACTGCCTAAACACAGGAGAAAATAGGAGATGAGATTTGGAAGGCAGATGAACCTGTGAATGCAGGTGTCAAACAATAATGCTGTGAGATGTGGAGAAACCTGACTTCTGTGGATTTGTTTGGTTTTGTTCATTGCAGGATCTCTGAAGTTATTGACACTGATTTAGGGCCTTCTCCTAATGAGGCACAAAGAAAGCCTCTCTATGGTGAATCCTTTGGTATTTGGAAAAGATAATCATTGCACTTCAGCTTTTTTTCACAGCTAAGGTATACTTAAGGTCTCTCTTCACCTTACCAACTACTTTCTGTGGCATATATGAAAACATTTGAACACATCTTCCTTCAGGCAAATTTGATCAAGAGTGCCTATGTGGAGACTGATGTTTTAATAAGCCTCATGTCTTTAGGAAATCAGGCTAAAGTAAACTATCATCTCTCTGAACAAAAGAACAGTACTATTACTGCTGAGACCTTCCTTGCTTGAAGAAATATAGTTAGGATCTAGTTGTCATGGCTGGTTTAGCTGTTCAGCAGCTAAGGGGGGATGTGGTGTCAGTGAATATGAGAGTGCTCTGTGATGGATTTATCACTGGCAGGAAAAGAAATGGTCACTCAGGCTGCAGGGTGGAGCCCACCTCATTCTGATATCCCCACCTCTGACTTGTTGCCAGGAGGGAATAAACAATTCCTTAGCCAGTGTGCAATGGTTCATCGTGATCAGCCACTGGACTACCCTGTCTTGAAATAAATGCACAAGTTTAAGGGAAAAAAAATCACATCTTTTCCCAGACATCTGGTGGAGAAAGAGCAAGATTCCTGCTGCACAGCCTCTCCACTGGGAAATTCACAGTATGTTACAGCTGTGGATAGTCTCACAGTAGTGCAATAGCAGAGCCTTTTAAGCCAGCTGTAGGGAGCTTATTTACAAGTGCTGTCCTGCAGAGAGGCTCTGTGATGTTCTGGTGCAGAACAACAGGCAGCCACAGACTGGCTGCTGTGTGTTCTGCAAGGGCCAGCACTGTCTCTTGCACGCAGCAAAAAACAAAGCTGCCTGGATGGGTATGATGGGCAGGATGCTTTTAAAGCTGAGTTTCCCCCCACTGTCTCCTGGGGCTGTTGTGATGTGCTGTGTCTGATCTCTACTCCTGCAAGAATGCTCTATGTGGATTTATTTTACTCTTGTAACTAGTTACATGGTTGTTTTAAGTCCTTTTGGGTCTTTTTCTTTAGAACTTTAATCACATTTTAAACCAGTGGCAGCAATGCTTTCTTCAGTGTGGGTTTTGGGAGACCGAAGGATGGTTCATTTTAGAACTAACCCATCACAGTAACTAGAAGTTGACACCTCATACTGAGCACACAATTTGAAGGCAAAGCCTTTTGGCTCCCTGCAGCTGTTTCACAGAACTGCCATTTGCCCAAAGAAGGATGAAATATGTTCAAAAGATAGACACCTTCATAGTGAGAAGGACAATCAGCACATGACTTCTCTCCTTGGTTCAGAAGGCAGGTGTGGAGAGAATGGATTGGGCTGTGGGACTGCTGGTCTGGTGTAGAAATATTCCTCAGTTTAAAAATAAGCTTGCAAAATGTAAAGGAAAAGTGCTACTGGCATCCAACAGATGGTAGTTGACATGTTTTCTAGCTGTCACAAGTCTTTCAAAATTCTTCTGTTGCATATGCCAGAGTTCACCTTTGTGCTGCCCAGCTGAACACAGAAATGACAACTGCAGGTGGAGGAGCTCTGCAGGAACACTATGGGTAAACAGAATTAAGATGAACCAACAGAATGGGATTAATAGATCTCATATTAGAATGTGCACCTCAGACTCTGTGATTGGAATATTCCACATTAAATTCACTTTCTATAATAATGTTGATTGCATCAAATCTTTAATTTTTGTCTCTAACCTGAGGCAAGAAAGGGAGTCACCCCCAGTATCTACCTCAAGGACATTTCCCTGACACTGAATTGCAACATGTGAATGTTTTCTGCCTGGAACAGTCCTGGATTGGTTATTTTGCTTCTGCTTTGAAGTGTCAGTTTTCAGTGAACTCTGCTAACATTTTATTATTGCATTGCAGCTGAGGCAGAGAAGAGCAATTAAAGGGTTGACATCTTTGGTATTTTTTTAATAGCACATGTGTCAAAATGCATTTAACAAATCATGGTTGATGCAAAAGACTAATTAATGCTAAAATGTAAGTAGAGTTCATTTCAGTTGGGAGCAACTGAGAATTTTAAAATGTATAACAACAAAGAGTGGTTGCCTTGTTTTAGATATAGGACCTAATTACAGCTTTTGCTTCTGAGAACTGAAGTCTTAAAGCCTAAATGTTCTTTTCTGTTGCAGGACACAGCTGGACAAGAACGATACAGGACCATCACTACAGCCTACTACCGAGGGGCCATGGGCTTTGTCCTCATGTATGATATCACCAGTGAAGACTCCTTCAATGCTGTGCAGGACTGGTAGGAAATACTGAAATACTGTTGGTAATGTTGGGTTTGTTTGGGTTTTGGCCAATTCTCTCCCCACAATTGTTTCTTGAGGACATGAGACATCCTGCCCTCCATCACCATCACTTCCATGTTCTTTCCTCTTCACCTAAATAATTTGATTTATGAACATTGCTTAGAAAAAGTTCTACAGCTTCATTTTAATGATAAGGTTGTAATTCAAGTATTGTAGCATACTATAGTATTTGTTACTTTTAAAAGTTTCAATTTATTGTGAAGAAATGAATCCTTTAATGCTTTTTGGGGGGTTTATAAGATTTCTGGCTACACTGCTAAAAATAGAGGTTAAATTAACAGTGGTTGTTCAATTCACATCTCAGGCATGTGGGGAAAGGCTGTGTTTCTCCTTAGTAGTGCCCTGTGACTCCACTGAAATGTCTTGCAATCATTTCTGCTGCTTTCCTGCTGCTCATTACTGCAGATAAGAGTGGTCACGGTGCACAGAAGGGCAGTGCAGTGGTTAATGTGATCTCCTGAGGCAGATTGATTTGCAGTGATCTCAGTGACCCTCTGGAGCATGTGACATCCTGACTGTGGCACTGGCTCCCGGCACCTGGCTCAGCCTGGCTTTCTGAACCCCTGTTCTGTGTCCCCTAAGCCAGGCTGTAACTCAAAAGCTGGTTTGTTGTTCCAAGTGATTTGTGTTTCCTCCAAAGCTGCCCAGTTTTTGTTCTCTCTGTTCATTAAAGCAGTTGGTCATGAAGGTCACATGCAAGATGCAGTCTCCACTTTCACCCCCCATCCCCAGTACCAGAACACCAAATGATCTGCAGCCCCATCCTGAGCAGCCCTTCAGCAGCTTGTGGTTGGGGAATACATTCTTCTCTTGTTAACCCAAAGGTTTTGCCTAAACCAGTTTCATCCATCAAGTTTTGCTCAGATGAAGCTTTTTCTGCACTTGTCTGCACAGGGATTTTTACATAGGAGTGCAGGCATGTGAGCTGGGGCAATATGTTTCACTAAACTATAAATATTTCCAGCTTGTTTCCCTGGTGAAACAAGATCCATATGACCAAACAGTTCATCTATACCTGTCTATCTGTTGGTTCTGCTCTAGTAAGTTTTACTTACTGGTCTTAAGTTAGCCAAAATTTACCAAATCTCCATCTCTGAGCTGCTACTGAAACTGAAATTTGCACAGGTGAAGTTTTACCTGAAGCTTTATATTGGAAGCAGTCTAAGGTCTATTCCATCGAAGGCACTAGTGTGAGAATAAGAACTGGGAAAGGTCAGCTCTGTCTCTTTGACTTCATGTCTTCCTGTGCCACAGGAGTTGCAGGAAAATCTTTGCTAAGAGCACCTTGTCAGCCAAAGGACAGAGGTGAACCATCAGGGTGTTTTTCCTCTGTATGTCAGGAATCTTTCCAACCAGCTTTAAGGTTCTGATCCCAAGGGAGGTAGTGGGATGGATAAAAAGGACCATTTCCTTCCTTCCTGAAGCTTGTCCAGGGGAGACATGAGGGCTTCAGCCAAGCCAGCATCTCCAGGCCAGCAGAGTCCTCTAGTGGCTATTGCAGCCAGGAGATAGTTTTTCCCCAGAATTGCTTCCTAACCTTCCAAAGGCACAAGAAATGGAGAAAAAAAAGCCTTTGGCTGGTGCTGCTCTATTGGCTGTTTTCTAGCATAGCAAGTAGGATTTTTTCCCCCACCATTCTGCATGATACAGTTATGATTATGAAAATTTATTCCACTGGATATGCTCTTCAGTCAGGAACTGTACTCTGCATAGAAAATTAAGTGTCTACTACCTGAGCTCCTTTATCTCCATCTCTGGGTCATTGGCATGTGACTGTCCTAGCAGCTTCCTGACTGGGACTCACAAGGGAAATGAGAATATTCCTCCCAGTCTGCCAAATGATTTCTTCCCTGGGAGACGTTTTACTACCCTCTCTCTTCCTATGGGGGGATGTCCTGAAGGGGATCCTCGTTTGCTTTGTGTCACTCAGACCTCTCCTAAGCCAAGTAAAGGCATGTTCTCTCCTGAGTGAGAGCATCATGGCTGTATATCAGTATTTAGACAAACTCTCCAAGTAGAATATGAATGCAAAGCAGAATCTTTCCTTCATTCACATGAATCACCCCAATTAATGATGATGATCATAAAACCACTGAGAAAGAGACACTATTTAAATGCATTTGGGAATACCTGGAACATGACTTGTTCTCTTGTTCACTGGAAAATGTACAACACATTGTATGAGAAACCTTAAAATATTAAGCCTTACTGCAGTGTGGCAAGAGTTCAGTCAGGTTATTTTACAAGAAAAAATATAAATAGGCAAACACAAAGATTGGTTTTAATTGATATTTGAAAATAAGTTAATTATTTTCTTTGAATATGTCTTTCCTGTAGGGTGAGTGAAAGGGTTAAATGAGCTTTCATAGCTTTCAGCTCAGTTTCTGGAATTTTTTTTAGTAGTCTTCTTTGATAGCTATTGTTTGATGCTGGGTTGATAGTTTTGTGTGCAGATAAATCAGTTGTTTATACCTTGTTTGAAACTGCAGTGGAACTAAAATATACTCAGTACTTGAAACTGTCAAGTAAATACAAAATATTATGGAAGCTGTGCTTTGGACAATCTAGACAATTTCATAGAAGGGAAATAAAAATTGGTAAAATTTAACTTAGATACAAGTGACATCTGGGTTCACAAATCATCAGCATTATTTATCTTTAACCCAAACTGAGTTGTTGATACCTCCATGTAACTGTGAACCTGAGATTATTTTTCTTCTAAGAATGAAGCACAATGTTTGTGCTTTATTGTTAATTTGGGGAATTCAGCACAAACAAGGCACAGCATTTTCTTGTGTCACAGAAATGTGTTTCACCCAGTGTGTATATTAGGCTGCCCTGATGGTTGTTGAAACAGCTCCATCACACAAGCCTTGTTATTATTCATTTATCTTTACATAAGCATCTGGAAATTTTCTGCCTTTCATTTTCTATGGACATCAGGGTTTCTTTTATTTGTTCTTCATAATTTTTGGGGTTTTTTTAATTCTTTAGAAGAATAAAGATTGGTGGTCTGTAGGAGGTTTTCCACTAATTTGTACAAAACAAGGAGAAGGATGCAGTTCTGTGGGAGATCCTTCATGCTGTTTGCTTCTTTTTCATTTTCTAAGTAATTCTGTATAAATAGTTAAAATTGGTCAGGGTGTCCCCATAGGATGCCAGGGGCTGAAATTAATCCAGAGGCTGAACTGTGAGTCAGAAGAGAAGCCTGTTTTTAGTTTGAACTTGGAGAGACTTCATTTCTCTGTATTGCTTATAGAGGGAGACTGGGGAGATTTTATCTCCCTGGCTTTTGGCTGATTTCTGCAGTCACCCCCCTCCTCTGATGAGCCTTGAGAAACCCCAGAGTCCCACAAAAACTCATCACAGATCCATATTAGCTCTCACAGGGCTTTTCTACATGGAGACACTCAAAAGGGTGAGACTGGAGGAGCTAAAATTGGGGTTGGAGTGAGATCCTCTCCAGAAGAACGCTACGGGAGAGTGAGAAGTTTCATTGCGCACAGTCTTGGTTTGTTTTTGCATGTTGCACTGTGGGGCTGGGCTTGGGTGAGGTTCCTGTTCTCCAGGGCAGTCCAAGCAGGCAGCCTCTTCAAGGCAAGTTGCACAATGAAATGCCCCCTTTTTCCCAGGTACCTGTGGAGTAACATAGCTGGCTGCTTTCCATGGAAAAAAGCAAGTAAGCAACTCAGACTAATATTGTCATTAATAGATCAGAGCTGGAGGCTGCTGCTAATCTAAAAGAGAAGGAATCAAGTGATTTATTGTTAAGGAAGTTCAAGGAAACTTACACAGAAGTAAAATTTGAGTGGACTCCTGGCTCTCCTGGGAAGTGGCAGATTTGCCTGAAACTGTAGTGTCCTGCCTGGAGTGGTGGTGGGGCAAAGAGGGGGAAGATGAGTTAGGGAGTGGGGGAGGATGGAGTAGAGGAATGTATGGCTTCTAGCATACCCTTGGGGAGGAGGGAGCCTTCAAAGACAGAGCTGACTTGGTGAAGATAAAATAGGTTGCGTGGGTCTGAAAAGACGGATGAAAGTGAATGCTACTGAGCTAATAATCTCTGCTGCTGCCTCTGGGTCACCTCTGGGAAAGAAGAGGGGTGGGAGAGGACTGGCCCCTCAAGATGCACAAAAAGAATTTTCTCTTTTGTCATGGAAAAACTCTAAAAAGGCTAAATGTAAGGTCAGAGTCCTGGGATCCACAGTGAGCTCCACTCCAGTTTCAGCACATGAGCCACAGAAAGCTTTAGAGGCTCCAAGTTCACCTGAATGCTCTGCCCAAGCTCCCATGCACTGCACCCCTGTGCCACTGAAATTAGTGTTGATCTGTCATTGCAGCTGCTCTTCCCAGCCTTGGGTGTCCTTTAGTCCTGCTGGGTTCAAGTATTAGCTCACAGAGTCTTGCTTTGATCTTGTGTCTTCCCAATTTGGTAAATTTCTCTTTCTCCTTTGCAGTTGCTTCTATGTGATTTTCAGTCTCCGTGAAGTTTTCCTGTTTGAGCAAAGACACCTTGATACTTCCTGCTGTTCATATGGTGTTCCTAAAGCTCCACAGCAAAATGTGCTGCAGAAAATGAGAGAATTACTGTTGTTCTTATATATGGAGTTATAAATCCAGCATGAAGTGTGCATCTGCTGTATGGCTTTCTTTATGGGACAATATCCTCAAGAGCTCTAATTGATTGTTGTTCCTCTGACAGATGAGACCCGAAGGAGAATAAGCTTTACAGAAGTCCTTTTTATGTCCCTAATCTTCAAAAATCACTTGATTCAGTTTTTTATCTGAATCTTGTGATCTTTAAAACCCTTGCAAAGTCTTAACAAGAACCTTTATTGTCACACTAAGTTAAGGAGTGGTAAAACAGAGCAGTGCTGTGAATTACACAGGCTGCATCCTTGCTTTGTGTGTAAGCCTGCTCATTTGTCCTTGAACTAACACAGCCTGGGGATGTTGATGGTGTCATTAATGGTACTTGTTTCCATATTTAATAGAGGATTGTATTTTGGCACAGCTGATGGAATGTAACAATCTCTTTTGACCTCCTGTAGGGCCACACAAATCAAGACTTACTCCTGGGACAATGCACAAGTGATCCTGGTTGGAAACAAATGTGACATGGAAGATGACAGGATTGTTCCTGTGGAGAAGGGGAAACATCTGGCAGATCAGCTGGGTACATGCAAAGCTTTTCTTTCCACCTTTCTTCCTCTCTTCTTTATACTCTGTTCCTTTCAGTTTGTACAGCAGTAATACTTCAATAATGGTCTCACAACTAAGAAGTGTAATATATTCTAGGTTCATATTTCACTTGGTTTTGGCTCAGTAGGCCAAGATAGCTGGTAGAATACTTGTAGTGTTGCTGTGTTTATAAAGGTGGTGTCTAGAGGTGGAAGGAAGATAAAGTTTATCTGAATAAAAAAGCTTTTATTAGCTCAGCAGAATGAAAAAAGTTTTCATAAACATAATTCTGTCTCCAGGTCTCTAAGTATCATGTGCTCATTGCAAATCAATGCAAACTTTGATTTTTGTTGAAGCATTTTTTTTAAAGTAGACAATGAAAAAGACAGAAGTTTATACATCAGAACTGAATTAAGTAAAATGTATTTTAAAAATGTACTAGGTTTCTCTATCCAGGTAAGAAAATGACATTATGTTATTGATGTGGGATAGAAAAAGCAAAATAGTTCCATTGAGATGAAGCTGGGATTGCAATGAAAATTTTATAATGAAGAGCCAAGAACACTCATACTACTTTATAAGTTATTTATCACTTTTCATTATCTATTATAGCCAATAAGATATTTTTAATATGAAATCGGGGCTTTGTGTTAAAATTTAACTACACTGTTGTTTTCTGTTAAAGAATTCAAAGTAACAAGTAAATCCTGCTAAAATTTCATTCAAGTAACAGTGGAGACCCTTACAGTGGGCATAAATGTTTAGCTGTCAGAGTAGAGATTCTTACCAAAGGACCCAAAAGAATCACCATCATCCTCAATTTATAAAATCCTGTGTTGTCTTCAACTTTTAAACAGTAATTGGAGGGTGCATAATAGACTGGGGGTACTGGAGTTCCAGGACACACTGCATACATTGGTGTAGTTGAAAGTGTAAATTCTACAATGCACACACAAAGGGGTTCCATTCATGGCTGGAGCCTTGAGGCACTGCCATCCTAAATAAATAACAAGCAAATTTCAAATTAGACCCATTGTTATTATTGTAAGAGTAAATCTTTCCATGTTGCAAAGCAAACAAAGATATGGTTAGTTTGCAAAATCAGTTATGGGCTCTTTTTTACCTGTCAGAATTTAATTTGTTTTTGAAAATATGAATGTGAATAAACTTGGTTCCTGGCTTGCAGACTCTCAGAAAGGTTGTGGATGCATGTGTGTCCACCCATCTCACAGGAATAATTACACTGCTAGTAATTGAAATTTTGTCCAGACCAATGTAGCAGCAAATGGAGAGTTTTATTTGAACTCCCAACCCAATTTGGACTTTCAATGTTTTTTTCTCCTCTCAAAATTCATCTCCTTGTTTCAATACAAACTTGGCATCTAGAATCTGAATCCTTTACGTGTGGGACACTTCAAAACACACACACAGAGGGTTACCATAGCAACTGATTCCATCAATAGGAAACTGTTTTGCAGAAGAATCCCCAGTGCTGCCCTGACCTGGTGCTTGTCCAGCTCACCCTGGAGAAACCACCCCAGTGCAGAGCAGCCCAACAGCCTTTAGGAAGTGCTGTCCCAGCTCTGCCCTTCTGTAACCTCCCAACTTCCAAAAGATTCTTTTTAAAAGAACTGGAAAATAGATCTGATTTAATCAGATCAGTTTTTCCTTATAGTAACTATGCTAATGTGTACAGCATTATATGAAATTATTTTGTGAGTTACGTGGGAGGAATCTAATTGGCTATTGACTGCTTAAAGTGCTAATATTCATCATGATGATTCACATAAAGGTTATCCCTCAGCATATTTATCTAAATTTGCATAGTGGCATTAACATCATTGAAATAATTCCCTAATCAGATTAAGAAATTGTTGTTAGCCTGAATGTGAACTGAACCAAAACAGATTGGTTTAGCAGAACCTAAGCCAATGTTGGACTAACAGATATCTAAGTGCAGTTCTCTGATTTCCTATGCTTTTTATATACATTTTTATTCATCATCAAAAAAGCAAGTGGAACAGACAGAACCCTCACTGATGCAGGGCAGCTCTCCCTGTTTGCTAACAAAGCAAACATCACTATCATTTCACCCCTTGTCCCATGAATCTTAAAAAGGGACCAAATGGAGTGGACACCTACTTATCCCACACATCGAGGTGACTCAGCCTGCCAGTAGTGGCACACACAGTAAAGACAAATTTTCTCTTTGTTTGTGGCAGAATCAAAGGGAACTGATGCAATGCTGAGTATCCCCAGAATGAAGCACGACAGAACGGAGCTTATTGCAAAATAAACTCTCCGTGGGGCCTCAGCTCTCACTGCTGGCAATTTAATAACCTGACAGACGAGAAGCAACAGCCTGGTTGGCCCTTAAGGCCCTTGGGGTGAGGGAGATAAGGAAATGCTTCACAGTTCAGGCCATTCCTGCTGCTGAGGCAGGGCCTGGGCTGTCTGTCAGAGGCTGCTTCTCCCCTAGCCCCTCGTGGCAGCAAGAAGCAGCAGGAGGAATTGGTGCCATCCCCTCCTTGGTGTAACTCCAGCCTTGCTGGTCTGTTTTTTTTAAATCAGAAAAGCTCAGTCTTTAAAGGGTCAAGGAGCATTTTGACAGAAATTGGACAGCAGAAGGAAAGCAACCCCCATCTTCTTTCTCTTTCTGACCTCTGCTCTTGCCAGAGGGCAGCAGGGCTTGGTGGAGCCTGGCCCCTGGCAGGGCTGTGAGGAGCCCAGGGAGGTGCCTCACACCTTGCTGGACACCAGCTGCAGCCCAGGGCACCTGCACTGATGAAAGGAACAGAATTGACTCCCTTACCTGCAGATGTGCTTACCAGGGTAATGGGAAGGACCCATGTATCCTTTTCACTCTTAAAGAAGCTTGATAACTTTTAAAAGTATTTCTGCTCACTATTCTGAGATTGTGGGAATCAACTGACTTTCAGTATTATCTGATGTCTTGTTTTCTCCAGGTAAATCCTGAAAAAAATGGTATTCTAAAACCCATCATGACCATCTGTTTCTATTGATCATTTTTGTTCCCTTTTTTCCCAGGTTTTGACTATTTTGAGGCCAGTGCCAAAGAAAACATCAACGTGAGGCAGGTGTTTGAGCGTCTGGTGGATATAATCTGTGAGAAGATGTCAGAGAGCATAGAATCAGACAGTTCCAGGGGCACTTCTGGAAGGAGCATGAGGCTCACAGACAACCCCCCCCCTTCACAGCAGAACTGCTCGTGCTAGTCACCTTTCACACTGAGAAATGTCCTTGTCCCCTGATTAAATTTTATCTTTTCATTTGTGGTGGTGCATTATCATGTAGTCCAGAGGCAGAAGTGTCTGTTGTAGGAAACTGGTATGTTTGTTTAATGTGCTGGAGTGTTAATATGATATATTTCCTCATCCAATAATTTAATAATCTGAAAAAAATATTGTAAGTGCACCTTGTGTGAATGTGAGTTACACTGAAGAATAATAATTGTGTAGTGATGCAAATGTTATTTCTACAGAGAATGTTGCATTTTTAAATTCTAAATTTCACTATTGCAGAAAGAGTGTTTTTGTCAAGAACAGCAGAAAGCACAAAAACCAATTAGAGGGGATCAGGCCTAAGAGAAGAAAGTGGAAAATCTCTTATAAAGCAAGAATATGCTTTTTTAAAAACATAAAACAAACAAACAAACTAAAATCCCCAGATATTTTGAGAATTGTTGCTGTCCTCCAGACATGGACCTCAGTTTTTCTGTAGGATTGAGCAGAAAACAAAACATTTCTGTCTGACAGTGTGAGGTCTCCCAGAGTGAAGAGGAAAGGGGCTGGATTTCGTGTCAAGCCTCTAAACAGATGAAGAACACAGGCAGGAATCAAAGCTGCCAGGCTGGAGGGGAGGAGGCCTTGCAGCCATCCCTATATTTCCTTCCCTGTGCTTTGGCTGGTGCTGAGTGAAGGAGTGAGAGCCCTTCCAGGGGCTGCCCTTGCCTCCAAACTTCTCCAGCCCAGCTTGCAGAGTGCTGGGGGTGTTGCTGTGTTCAGCACATTCCTGTCCCAAATCCTGTCTCCCCAGAATCTCTCTGTCCTGCAGCCTTTCCCCTGAGTCCTGTCATTTTACCTCTCCAGTCTGGATCTTTCTCTCATCAGCTGCTTGCAGGATGAAGGAAAAGGGGAGTTGGCTGCTGAATGCTTAGTTGGAGGCAAAAACATTTAAGATATGGAACAGCACTGTCTCAGAGAGATAAAAATATCAGAAACCAAAATGTGAGTGTTGGCAAGTATTTGTGCCAATATTATTAGATTATCTTTCTGCATTTTGTTGTTGATTTATTTTTTTAATCTTGTTCTAGATGGGTGTGTGTGGGGGGGCTAGATTTTCTGGGTTCAGATTCAAGCACAAAGTATAACTTAAGAAAAGTAAGAGTGACTAATAAAACACAACAAATGAAACGTGGCAAAGACATCCTGTTGTTCTGTCAACTTTTTCTGGCATCAAGCTTTGAAGGGAGGCAAAATTTTTAAACTGAGTGGATATGGAGAGAAGTTGGTTGTCTTAAGGGGAAAATTCTGGAAAGTTTTTACCTTTGATCTGTGATCTCTGACTGAGGGGACTTCCTGATGAGTTGAGTGCCTGCCCACTGCCCTGTAATGTGTTGGATCATGACACCACTGAGTGCTTTTGTGATTTCCTTCTGCTGTGTCTCAAAGTGTAATAGCTCTAAGAAGAAAAGCACAAATTTCTGGACAAAAATGCAACTTTTTTGGAGTGGTTTGAGCTCATTGTGCTAAAGGCTTGACCCTCTGTCTTTCGCTTTTGGGAATCTCTACTGTGACGTGTTGGGGGTGTGTGTGATCTCGTCCTGAGAGTGTGATTTGTGCAGTGCTGGGACTGTGCTTGTTGTATCTAAAACCCTGAAACTGCAAAATAAAGAGAAATGTACTCACTGGCTGTGGCCAGAGAGCTTGTGTCAGCTGCATTTCTTGCGTTAGGAGTCCTACACGTGTGTGGAGTAATCTTTTTAATCCTTTAAAAATCCATCAAACTACAGTGATCTTTCTTTGACAGGGAGATGGTCTTTGAACCCAGCAATCTGGAGTCACTGTGTAGGTTTGGAACAGTAAGGAGAAGGCTTATTTGGCCAATAAATGCATAGTATTGTGTTCTACTTGTTGAAGAAGCAGGTTTTAGGGCAACTTGTATAACTAGCAATAAAATTTAAAAAAAAAATCCACATCAGATTTTGAGCTGTGCAGATCTAACTTAGTGCAAATAATGATTTGTCAGCTCAGCAGCTCCCTGATAAAAGAAAATGGATTCAGCAGAAATGGAATTTCAATTCTTTTCTTTCACTTACTCTTTTTTTTTCCCTTAGCAAAAAAGACATTTCCCTTTCCTACTCAATATATAATTGTGTTTCCTTGTGTTCTGGTCAAGTCAGATTGGATTCTTTAAAGAATACAAGTACATTCCAGGCCCTTCAAACTAGGATGGGCAGACTTGTTTTTCACAGGACAAACCAGCAAGTAGCTACATGGCAGTCTGAAGAAAAGGGTTAGGAATTCTACCCTGTCTGATATTGCATACATGGAGAAACCTAATACTTTTTTCAGAAATCCTGCAGAATTTATTTCAAATAACGAATCAAACCTTCACAGGCAACTGCTACATCTCTGAATTAATACACATTTTGTGTGTCTCATCAGCTTCTGTTTGCTGTGAAGGAATACAAGGAAAGCCTTTTGCCTAAGTGGCCTGCAGCTGGTTTCAGTAGCAGCAGTGAGTCAGGAGTAATTGATACTTTTATGAACAAGTCAGAGGGCAGAATGTGAGACACTGATTTGTCACGGGAAATAAACCTGCTTGCACTGAAGGCAAACTCGAAATTTGCGATGTGGGCTTGCAGAGAGCCTTGCGTTTGCCTGGCAGGGTAGTTGTGTTAATAAAGCAGCCTGGTTGCAAGATAAAAAAGGGGCACTGGGGTGTGAAAATAAAGAGGCGACAGCTCCTGACGAGCGGCTCTTGTGACTTGTGCAAACCAGCACCAAGCGCGCTGCGCTCAGCAAAGGCCGTAGGGAAACCCTGGGATGGGAGACGGTCTTGGCTTCCATCTGGTGGAGAACTGAAGCGCTGGGGTGTCAGGCGGGCACCCAGGCTGAGCTACCCAGGCTGAGCTACCTCAGGCTCGGCCTCTTGGCTTTCAGCACCTCCTCTGCGGCCAAGGCCGCCGGGAGCCGGGCACTGCGGGGAGCGGAGCGGGACGGACGCGGGCGGCGCAGAAAGGCTGCGCTGAGGGCAGGATCCGCCACAGCGAGAGGCAGAGCTGCCGCTCCACCGGCACTGCAGTGTGAGAGGGGAAAAGGGTACCCACGAACCGGAGAGCGCAGAGAGCTGCCGAAGGGGCAGCAAAAAGCGAAGAGCGGTTTCTGTCCGGCAGCCGTGGGTGCAGCCTTTGCGCTGCTCAGGACACGCCGCGCTCCCCCTTCCCGGGAACGGCGAGCCACGGAACCCGCCATGCTGCCCACAGCCGGCCCGAGAGCTGATTGGTCCTTGCTGGCTTGAGCGACAGCCAGCCCGACCAATCGGTGAAGGCGCTGAGGGCAGGAGGCTGGCTTCCGTTGGACTATTCCAAGGCGAGAGCAGGGGAGCCCAGCTCAGGCGGCTGGCGGTCATAGTCATGGAAACATGGTGGCGCACAGAGAAGTCCCTGAAATCTGTATCCGCTTTTCCTCCTTTTTCTCGTCCCTCTGATTTCTCTGCCTGCTCCGCTCCATTCCTGAAAAGGGCCACATGCCCCCCTTCACTCCCCCATCTATGGTTTCCCCCACCCGCTCACGCCGGCAGCGTAGTCTCCACCAATGGGAGCGCCGCGCAGCTATGCGCATGCGCAGTCTCGCGGCCGCCCTCGCTCGGAGCGGGCGGGCGGCGGCGGCCGGGGGTCCCCGCGGGCGGGCCGTGGCCGGGGGCTGGCGGCCGGGACGGGCCGTTGTCCGGCCGCTGTGGAGCGGCGCCACCGCTGCCATGCCCGGCAGGAACAAGGCGACGTGCGGCTACGGCAGCCCGGAGCTTGCGGTGGGGCAACAGGCCGCGGAGGGGGGCCGCGACGCCGGGGGCCGCTCGCCTCACGGGGACGAGGAGGAAGAGCGCAGGGGGGCCGGTCCCGAACACAACCTCGGTGACCCCGACATCGTCAAGTCCCCCAGCGACCCCAAGCAGTACCGGTGAGTGCGGGTGCGGGAGGACGAGCTGCCGCCGGGGCAGCCCAGCCGGGCGCCGGGGTGGGCCGGGGTGTGCCCGGGGACCCCGGGGGATGGAAGTCGGGCTGGTCCCGGCGGCCGGGGCAGCCGGGTCCTGTCTGTGATGAAAGGAGGCTGGCGGTCCCGCGGGTGTGTTCGTCCTGGAGGTAGGCTGCCCGGTGTGTGTGCGGGCACAGGGCGGGAGGATCGGCCCTTTTGGCCAGGCTGCTCGGTGCTGGTTGTTCTCCAGGCACTGCAATGCCCAAGGCAGCGTTAGTTCGCAGCCCTCGGCCCGGCTCCTCTCCGAAAGCGTTCAGTGCGAAGTGCGGTTTAAGTATTTCAGAGCAGATCCCAGCTTAAAAACTGTTACTCTTCGTGTTTAAGATGAGTTTCTAAGTTTTAACGCAAATATATCTGTGAGTTGAGGCAAAGTTCTCTTAGGCTGCCATTTTGCTTGTATTTTTATTTCCCTGTTTCTAAGTAATACCCCGAAAAGTGATGAAAAAGATCAACTTCCCTGAGCGCAGCCCACACAGCATCTGTAGCCCAGACCCAGCGAGAGACTCAGATGAGAACTCCAGCAGAGGTTGAGCTTGTTGGATGGTGTAAGGCAGTCTGTTCTTGAAAGGACACTTTGGTAACTTTTTCCTCTAAGATGATTATCCAGCCCTTTTTCGAGGTGCTTTCAAATATTTATCTCTAATTTTCATGATGTCTAATCTGTGCAGCCAGTGAAGAATCTGCTGCCTGAGCCTGGAACTGAAGTTTGGATTTGCAGTGACATTGGCTGGCAGTGAGATTCCCTGCTGTCTGCCTGAAGAGGGCTGTGCCCATTGGCTCAGGGAGAAACTTGCTCCCTCCCTTCTTGCCCTACTTCCTTGCTGCTTCCTCTGGATCTCTGCCTGCCTCTCCTGATGGCATTCTTAGTCATGCTGCTTTGTGGCAGGCTTGTCTTCATGCAAAGCTCACAGTGCTGATGCTGTCAGGTTAAGAAACTCTTGCTTTTGCTGCCTGAAGCAGCACACTGCTGGATGAAGCTTGGGAAATCCATTGAAGGCTGTCACTACCTATTTTGAGGCTCAGGAACCTCCTCTGCATGTGAGAGTTGGAGAGAGTGTTTGCTTATAGCATAAACTAATACCAAAATCTTGCAGAAATCCCACTGTCCATTCTTAACAGAATTTTTCAGTTGGAAGCACAGAGTTGCTTTCAGACTTATTTTCATGTGTGTGAAGTGAGCCTGACAGAACACAGACCTTGTCCTTGTCCTTTTGTCCAGTGTGTCTGGAAGGAAAGCCACACTGAACCTGTATCCAGGTGTGATGTCCCAAACCTCCTGGGGGAGTGTCCTGGCAGGTGATGTGATGATGCTGACACATTTTCCCCTTTTCATGCTTCAGTGATGTGTGCTGCAGCCCAGTCACAGTGGGCTTAGTGTCTGTGTCTGGTGATATCAGTCTTAACTTCATGAAAAATGTCTTATTTTGCCTTCTCAAATAACATTCACAAAACCAAAGGAGCTCTGACGTAGATATCAGGATGTATTTTCAGAAGTGGGTTGGTTGGGACAAAATATTTGTCATTGTAAAAGTTTCCTCATTAGAGCTGTAACTGTGTAGTTATATTTACCAAAAATATATGTTGTATTTACATTCATCCACATATGGAACTTCATGGTCCTGTATTTACTGTCATTTGTGAAATTATAGCATTTCTCTCAGTATTTACCACGCACTGATATGAATTTCAACACTAACTTCTAAACAATTGTCAAAGAAAAACTTTGTGTGAGAACAATCCTGTTTAAACCTATTCAGGAGATTTAAGCAGGATTTTTAAGAATTTGAATTTTATGTTATAATTTGGCCTCACTTGCATCAATGCTGTATAGTCCTTCAAAAAGCAATTGGACTGTGCTTGCTTCTGTTTCTGCCTTATGGCATTGCATTTTTTGCGCTGTATTTTGCATACTAGTGGATATTAGTTACATTTGTCCTTTTCCATTGGACTGAAACATGGAAAAAGTAAAGAACACCTGTGTCAGTGGTGCCTGTGCTCTGTATAACCTAAGCTGTTTAAATCCTGCTGGAGTGAAATCCGAGAGCCTCCAGCCGCACCGGCCGTGGTTCAGCCGTGTCCTTGGTGCTCCCTGTCCTGGGTGCAACACCCACGAGCCTCCAGATGAACAATGTAAAATTAGTATAATCTGCTCCATTAGCTTAATGGGGCTCTGTGCAAAGGATCAACAAGAGCTGCTGGATACACCTGGCTGAGCAGCTTTTTGGCACATTGTTCCTCGGGAAGAGCAGCCCTGTTCTGTTCTCTGCTCTCCGCCAGTGCTGGGGGGCCGGGGTTCTCCAGGAGCTGTGCAAACCTGCAGGGCAGAGTTGTGTGTGGAGAAGGAAGTGCTGGAAGGTGCTGTCTGGGGCTTTGGCTCTCAGCTCTACAGAGGCTGCAGCACCCATGTGTGCAGTGTGTGTTTTAGGATATTCAGGAGTGCTGCAGCTCTGCAGTGGGACACGTATCTGGTGGGAATGGTTCACAAATGTGCTTTCAGAATGCAGGAGGGTTAACTTTGTACACAGACATTCCAGCACTCTCTGTGCCTCCTGCAGTTCATCAGAGCATCCCTGCAAGTTACACAGTGTGTGCTGTAGTTTGAATGAGTCAAAATGCACTTTGCTTTTGGATAGAGCAGATTTGTCCTGCTCAGCAATCTTGCAGCAAGGAGACTGGGTGTGTGCATGATCACAAAACCCTGGCCCAGAGTAAGCTCTGTCACCTCCTCTTGGGTGACTGGTCATGAGTCATAACCTTAACACAGCTATCAGACTTCTGTTCATTAGCTTTTTTCATAGACTTGATAGTCCACATGGCAAGGTTCTGACCTGGTACAAACTCGAGGGTTGGAGCAGATGACCTCTAAAAGCCTCTTTCAACAAAGACTGGTCTGTAATTCTGTGCTCTGTAACTCAGATTTTTCTGGGAGCGTGGGATGTGACCATGGGATTATTTTATTCTAGCTTGCTCTTTTTTTGTTTGTTTCTGCTGGATCAGATACCACAGGTCTCTATCACACTAGTTCATAGGGTGGGTGAAGTTTTTTCTGGACCAGCATTCCTTCCTTTCTGCTGGTGGTGTATTAGCAAGTGCAAGCTCCTGGCAGGTATGCTCTGGCCAATTTGATAAATTGTGACTCTTTTCCAGATTTGATGGTAAATGAATACTGATGAGGGCGCTTGTAGTGGAGAGCACTGGTGCTTGCAGTCCTCAGAGTGAAAAGTTTTAGAAGGGGGCTGCACAGAGGGCTTGTGGGGTTTTATTTATATGTATACACACATGTTTAAAAACTTCTGTACATGTATAAACACACCCAGAGAACTGTTCATTGCTTCTTGGTAGGAGCCCAGCCAGTTCCCTTTGACTGGTTCTGTGCATCCTGCAGAGGACCTCTCTCCTTTCTAACACTTGCCTGCTACATCTGCAGACCCCATGTATTAAAAACCATTGATGAAAACAAATCAAATCAAATGCTCTGGGTCCTACTTAGAAGCAAAGACTAAGATCTTCATTCTGTCACATCATACCTGTTTCCAAGAGCCTAACAAGCCTAAAAGATGATTGAAGTTTGGGTTTGCCTGTCCTGAGTGCATGAAGTGAGTTAATAGCTTAAATGTTTCACAAAGAGAAGAATAAAAGCCAAAATCAGTGAGCTTGACCTTATGGGGAGAAGGGCTTCTGCTACTGCCCTGAACTGCTTCTTATTCCTAGAGGCAGAAGAATGTTCTACTTTCCTGCTATAAATCTGCTCAGTCTTGGCTACCATTAGATTTTCATTAGGAAATCACTCTCTAAGTATTACATGAAATAATGAAATTTTTGCAATTCTGAAAATTCAGACTTAGGAAATGAACGTATTCATTGCACAAAATTATTCTTTCAGGTATATCAAACTGCAGAATGGCTTATGTGCACTTTTGATTTCGGATTTGAATTACTTGGATGGTGCCCCAACATCTTCAGAGGAAGAGGAGGATAATGATGATGATTCTGAAGAGGGCAGTGATGAATATGATGACTCTGGAGCTGAGATCGAAGATGGCAGAGAAGATGATGATGAGTGTGATGAGGGGGATGAGAGTGAGGACAGTGATGGAGATAATGAGGATTTTGATGATTCTGATGACAGTGAATTAGAAGAGCTGGCTGAAAAGGAAGAGACAAGAAAGAGAGGTTGTTCAGAAAAGCAGGTATGTACTTGAAGCTGTAGGGTGCAAAAATATATAGTGAACTTTCTTGAGGTCTGAAACTGTGTGATTAGGTGTTCAGATGAGACCTTTTTATTGTGCCTGTCCTAATTGATTCATCTTGTACTTCTGTCATTTTCCTGAAGTGTTTCTTGAAGCAGCTTTTACTG
Organism: Fringilla coelebs; assembly: GCF_963513975.1. Taxonomy (NCBI): domain Eukaryota; kingdom Metazoa; phylum Chordata; class Aves; order Passeriformes; family Fringillidae; genus Fringilla; species Fringilla coelebs. The sequence continues at coordinate 5,985,216 of NC_140067.1, forward strand.
AGAATGTTGTATTTTCTCTAGTCTGCAGCAGCTCTCTGTGTTGCTGTTGGCAGCTTCTCTGATCCTGAAGATCTGCCTGGATTAGCACACTTCCTGGAACATAGTATGTATCTGCTCCTGTTTCATCTTCTCCAGCTTCAGTGCAAAATGGGTGCTATGTAGCTCTGCATTTCTGAAGTATTTAGTATTAATTCCTAATTTGGCTGTTTGAGAATTTATTTTCAAGAGCTTGTGATTTTATACAAATACTGACTTAGTAAGGAGTTCTTAATATGGGAGAAGGTGTCTCATACACTTTGCCAAGCTTTGCATTAGCTTATATCAACTTTAGTTGTTAGCCATTAAATTGAGGGGAATTATGTTACCTGTGGCTCTATAGACCAGGCTGGAGCTACAGACCTTTATCTCCTGGTAAAGGGTGGTGAATTAGTAATGTGGACACAGAAACCACGTGAAGTTTCTGACCAGGTGTGTTTCAAAATACTGTTCTTGTCAGGTTGAGGCCAGGCCTGCCTGGGAGGGCACTGTCAGAGGCAAACTACAGCAGGTACTGGGCAGATCACCCAGGCTTCCTCTGCCTGTGAGCTGTGGGTCAGTCGTAGAGGGGTTGCTCTAGCTGCAGTGAGGATTAACAGATGAATGTCATTTTGGCACTGTTGGTGATTTTTTGTTGCAGTGGTTTTTATGGGCAGTTTGAAGTACCCAGATGAGAACGGGTTTGATGCGTTCCTGAAGAAACACGGGGGCGGTGACAACGCCTCGACGGACTGTGAGAGGACAGTGTTCCAGTTTGATGTGCAAAGGAAGTACTTCAAAGAAGCCCTGGATAGGTAACTTTGTGTGAATGGTGACTAGGTATTAATTAATGTCTGTTTGTGCCTCAGGAGCTTGGGTGTAGTTGTCCAGTTCTTAATTTTGGGGTGATCAAAGTTGTTGCTGAACTTCCATAGCTACCTGCACTACAGCAGTGATACTGAATCAGAAAAGTGCTGTTTCCCTTTGGATATGTTGCTGGTTTTTTTGCTGTGGGATTATGTAGGACCCATCTTTAAGTCTTAACACATGCAGCTCTTTGATTGTTTTGGCACTCTTAAGCTGGTAGCATTGATGACAGGAGAAATGTTATGCAAGGTGACAACTGATCTGAGGGGAAGGGCTCCCAGAATCCCAGTAACTCATCCTTTGAAATGTCTGTCCTGATAGAGTTACTGTTTTTTCTAAATTGTTAGTTTGTTTCAGGCAGCCTTCAAAGTTATGGTACAATGTGTGTCTCTGGAGGCATTTAACCCAGTGCAGGTCATTCCCTGCTGAATGTCTCTTATGCCAGAAAGTGCTTAACTTGCTCTTTTGTGCATTTGGAACAGAGCTCCACTGGTTGGCATGGTTTCCTTTAGTAAGAGGAATTTCTCATTCAAAGGGGTGTAGCTGAGTATTTTGATGCCATAAAATATCTCAGGAGGAGAGGAGGCTCCTCTGCAAATTTACTTTGACTCAAGAGCCAGTGTTTGCACATTTTTCCAAGTATAACCTAAATTTTACTAGGCCAATTTCAGCTTCCATTTGCAGATTAATTCAGCTTTTTGAGATGTTTGGAAGTGCAAAAGAATAAAAAAAACATAATTGCAATCTGTCACAACAACTTGCTTGATGGCGAGGGAAACAGAAATTAGGTGTTCTGTCGGACCACTTCTCATGAAAAGGAGATAAATGAGTGCTGACGATGAATTGTGCTCATTCAAGCACTTGTGGATCTGAAGAAATGGAAAGACATCACCTTTCAGCTGTCTTCATTGTAATGGGTTTTCTGACCATAGAACTCCATCACAGATATATTACTTTTAATCTTTTATTGTTCCTAACCTTTTGCTTCAGCCAGTTCAGTTTTTCATTTTAAAAAACTCAGCAAATAAAACAGAGCTATATCTGGCAGCCTTCTGCAGTCTCCATGCACTGCAGGTCTCTCCCTTTCCAGTGCTCTGCTCTCTGAGGATACTGAAGGATGACAACGCTGACTTTTATGGTAGATAATAAAATTGTAATGGATATAAAAACTTGTGTTTCACGACAGTTTGTTTCCTGGAGTTAGGAAGAAACTTCCCCTGTGGTCATGTTGTTCCTGAGGAACAGCTGGGTATTTCCTCTGAAGCACCTGATACTGGTCCCTGTCAGCCCCAGATTCCAGACTAGGTGGATCACTTGTGTGATCATGTGGTGTGATCATTCTCAGGATGTAATGCAGATCGTCCTGCACCCATATCCTACTGCATCCAACCAATTCAGTCCCACTGTGGAACTGGGAATCTTTGCCCTTTGCTTTCTGATGGCTTTTGTCTTTATTTAAGACATCATAGTCAAGAATGACATAGCTCCTAGTAAGTCCAGCAACTTTGTAAACCAAAATATTAGATGTTGCATTTAATTACTGGCATTTTGGCCTAGTTTAATAGACACTGAAGAGAAGTATATGAATTTTTCTGTTCCATAGGTGGGCACAATTCTTTATTCACCCATTAATGATCAGGGATGCAATAGATCGAGAAGTGGAGGCTGTAGACAGTGGTAAGTAAGAGAATCTTTTCCTGTGTGTTTAGCCCATCTTCTTAAAACAAAACCTACTTTGTAATATTGTTTATTGGTTTCTGTGTTGAACTCCCCTTCTAAGCACTTCAGTCAACTTCACATAACCTACCAGAGAGATTAAAATCTTGAATTAAAGCTTTGTGGCTGTTAGACATCAGTGGCTTTTAGAGGAAGAAAGACTGGATGTGGTGCCAGCATTGTGAGAGTTTACCCTCACATTTTCATTAATTGGAAATTAATAATCTGAAGTGGTTTGGCAGTAACTGGCAGGGCAGTTACATGAGCATGTGGAAGCTCTGCAGTGAACAAAATGCCTTTAGCTGCAGCACAGCCCCAGAGCTCTCTCCAGTCCTGTGCAGAGTTAATACAATAAGTTGAGGTGATTTTATTTGTCTACTTATTCTAACACCTGGATAACTAAAAAGTCACTTCCCAGAAGGAAATTAAACCAGGCACAAAAGCAAGTGGAGTGTTGATTTTCTTATATGTGCTGAATACTCCCAGACTGCCTCTAAAATGTCACTGGTTTAGGGAAAAAAAAGCAGATATCCCAACTAGGTCAAATATTTATTCCAAGTAATTTTCTTCATCTGTCTTCTGGTAAGGAAAAGTGGGCGATTTGATCTTTGAATTTAGATAAAAGTCAGTGTAAACAAGGACCTGCCTTTGAGTTAAGGTGTGGTTCTTCAGCAGCTTCAGCCATTTTACACCTTGGTGGTGCAGAACCAGTCCTTGCCTTGCAGTGACACCATGGTAATGTGCTGCCCTGGAAATGGTGTCAGCTTGCTGAACTGGCTGCAGGAGAGCCCAGCCACAGGGATTAGTTTACAGCTCTGCTGCACATGGTTGTTATTACCTGCAAAACAGGAATAGGAAAATGCAGTTCAGGAGGGTGAATTGATTTTGGCAGAGCCTCGTATTTAGATTAAAGTGGTTGTAAAACTGCATTTTTAGAAACTTACCTTGCTCACCTTTCAATTTCTTATTTCTTTATTAGGCTAGGGGTTGTTCTGTGTGGCATATGGTAGAAGCAGGTTTGTAATTGTTCTCTGGCTCTTACTGCAGGGCCTGGTCCTGTATAATATTGATAGCCTTTTGTTCCCATTGAACTTAACATAGAGCATTCAGACAGGACAAGTTGGTGCTTTACATGCTTTTCCTTCTTGACACTTTCTTTACTTCTAACACCTTCTTTACTTCTCAGCTACATTTTCCTCTTGTATTCATTATTACTTTCTTATTTCACTACTGCATTCATATATTAAAAGAAATTCCAGACTGCATTTGTGTGGTATGTCTCCTTTTCAGTTTGGCTGGGATTTGTGCTTTGTTTTGTGGGAACATGATGTCAAACTTTGATGCATGCCACTGCAAATTCTTATAATTAACAGAGTATCAGCTTGCAAGGCCCTCTGATGCAAACAGAAAGGAGATGTTATTTGGGAGTCTTGCCAGGCCTGGGCATCCTATGAAGAAATTCTTTTGGGGTAAGTCCTGAATTTTTGTTACAAAATGGTAATGATACTTAAACTTTGAACTGCTTAGAAGTTTGAGTGGTTAGATGCACTAACATGAACTGTCATATCACAGCAACCATTAAACTTGTTCAGAAGAGTTCAAGCAATTATCCATTTTACAGGAAAATGGTTTGGAATAAAAGCAGCTGTCTCCTTTTTAAGATACTTCTCTTTCTGGTACTGATTTTTGCTATGTTATAACTGGGTGCCCAAGGTGTATAATTATGGAACTTACTCTTAACACAAAGGTGGTGCTCTCTGAGTCATCTCCATCTTGCTTAAGCTTGGTTTTTTTTGCTATTAGAATTTCCTGGAAAAATAAATTATTTCTAGTTGTCTGTTAAGGGAGGCTTTTCAAAGTAAATAATTCACTGTTGAATTTCTGGGAGTTAGTTCACAGCCATGTGAAGGGAGCAGAATGGAAATTTGTCCTTCTCTTGGACAGTCCTCTCTCCCTCACCCTCATGGTGCTGGTGAGTGTGTAAATAGCAGTGTGATTGATGGGTATTAGAGTTACCAGCTTTGAAGTGTAGCTTGTTTTTATAAATTTCTGTGGTGACATACACTGAGCTTCATATTTCCTCCTCTTTTTCCCTCTGCTGTTCTGGAAATTCCATTGGTGAGGGAATGGCTGGCAATACACAGTGAGAGATGTGATAATGCAGGAGGACTCTGGCTTTCCTTGTCATAAAAATATCAGCTGTCCTTTGGATAAGAACCAGAAATCAGAAAATACCCAGTTTCACTTAACACTCCTTTCACTCCAGTTTTCTATTAGGTATTTTTAATGTGCTTTACCATGATTAGACCTGGGGAGGAAAGTGAATTCTCACTGGGTGTGTTCTTGCTGTCAGCACAGTGTGGATAACTAGCCCTGCCTCCCCTGTGATGTTTGCAGGTAATGCAGATACCCTCAAGCACGAGCCCAAACTGAACAACATCGACACCTACACCAGGCTGAGGGAATTCTGGCAGCGCCATTACTCTGCTCACTACATGACCTTGGTTGTCCAGTCTAAAGGTAACATCAGTTCTCCTTAAAAGCAGCCTCATTGCTGCTGTTGGTGCTTTTGGAACCAGTCCAGCTGCAGCCCAAGCCAGTCTAGTGGTTTGTCCAGTCCTGCAGAGGGTATTTATATGTAGATTTTAGCCTGGTTTCCAAATGAAACAAGACCTGAGCAATAGTGCTGTCTTATTGTCATCCTGCTGCTTCTTGAGAAACCTTTTGAGCGGGTTCCATGTTAACACAGAAGGGAAAATCTCAAAGATAACATTTCAGAAATAATCTTGTAGCAGTGAAGAGTCAAACCAGTTACATGAATTAATGCTGCTGATTTCTCTGCCATCAACAGAGGAACTCCTCAGCAAATTATGGGGAGACTGAGACTGAATCTCCCTGTTGTCTTGTTTGTCTAGGAGGAGGAGTAGCTATCCCCCCATAGCTTGAGGGATTCTGTACAAATGGATTAGAATTTTATTTCAGTGGAGAACTGCAGACGTATGGGTGGTTGGTTACTGCTGAGAATAAAAGAAACACATTTCTCAGAAGTTATTCAAGTTAGGTTTGTGTATAGGGAGGAGTTTTATTGAATGCTAAAACTGATTACAATTCCCATCTCTAAAATGGAGATGGTAATAACAGAGGCATTCTTTCTTTTCTTCTCCTGTGCTTTTAATTTTGGTCTAGACAGTAAACTACTTAAGGTGCTGAATGCCTCTTGAATAGTCATTTAGCCAGTGATGAATTGTGATATTTTCTATGGTGTTTGGGAAGAAAATGGTGGTACCTGATAACCAGCAAGGTCAATTTTGTATTTCCTTCTCTGTTAAACCCAACAGTGAATCCTCCTCCTACCCCGTCCAGACTTTTTTACTGCTGCTGTTTGCATATACAACATCACTTCTGGAGTTCAGAATGGTTGCTTAAACAAGCAAAGGTTTTATTTTACATAACCTTTCTGGTTTGTGACTTATTTCCCTTAGAAAAGAGGATGGGGAGAAGGAATCCTTAGAACTGCAGGTCTGAGTTTGAGGGGAAAAACTCCTGTGTATAATCTGGAGAATTGTGGAATGAGTTGCAAGTCCTGGTGATTTTGTAGATCCCTAAGACAGAAATTCCTTCTGCAGTCACTCCAGACACTGCTGAACTTTAAATCCCAGTTGTGTCAGCCTGGGATTTGAGCCCCCTATACAAACCCAGAGCTGTGGCCACAGATACAGCTCAACAAATGTTAAGAATTCATTCAAACCATCAGCTTTGAAGTTTATAATTTAGAACGTTGCAGTTTTCAAATACACTGACTTGCAGCCTCTTTGAAATAACTGAACTGGTGAGATAAGGTAACTTGTCTTAGATCTTGAGGAAATTGAATTTCTGTCTGTCTTCTTTCTTTTTTAGAAACACTGGATACATTGGAAAAGTGGGTGACAGAAATCTTCTCTGAGATCCCAAATAAGTAAGATTCACTTGATGCATAAAGACATTGCAGATGATAAAATCTCTTCTTAAAATGACGTTTTAAAAAATCCCTTACAGAGGGATTTCCCCTTTGTTAATTAACATTGTTATCTGGAAAAAAAAAAGGGAACTTTTAAAATTAAAGACCACTGTTAATTGTTCCAGGAAGACTTTGTTTCTGCTTAACAATTATTTAGGCTGTGAGTTGTGTGGTGCTAACTTGAAGCAGTGTTTGCTTAATATTTGCTGATGCCTTGGCTTTATGATAAGTCATTCAAACTTAGATTATCAATTCACATTGCTTATCTTTGCCTTTTGTCAAAAATAATTGGAAGCAAAATTAATTAACATTGTATCTGGAATTTAAGTGTCATCCTTAGGGTGGCAGTGGGTTAGAAATATTTTTTTTTTAATGGTTCACTCCAATATGCCCTCTAAAAAGGGGGTTCTGCAAAAGCTTTGCTAACTTGAAAAGCATTTTTTTCCCTTTTGCAAGAGATTTGTTTCTGTGGTGCTTGGAAATGCTCTTGTGAGAGCCTAATGCCATTCAGGGACACATTTGTCTGTCCTGGCCACACCCCTCCTCATCCCTCCTGCCCCACAAGACAATCCATCAGGATTCCTTGGGTCCAGGGTGAACTCAGGATGTTGTTTGCTGTTCTTGGCTGTACAGAAGCAGGTTTTGTGCTTCTTGTACAGAAGGAAGGGGAGGTGTTGGGGTGATATCCACATCTGGGTTAATTGCTCAGTTGTGTGGGCAAGCTGCCTCCCAGGGACCCTCCCTGGGGCTGGGGGGATGCTGGGCTGCACCCTTAGAAAAAGGGCCCTTTCCAGGCTCTCTTGTGTGCTGCAGAGCTGTGGTCCTGATGCCTTGGAATATCTCAGTGTAGCCTTGAACCCCTGCCAGTAACATCACACTTCCATTTTGCTTTATAGTGGTTTACCCAAGCCCAGCTTTGGCCATCTGACTCAGCCTTTCGACACACCAGAGTTTCACAAGCTTTACAGAGGTAAGTGAAATGGATTTAAATGTTTTGAATGTTTTGAATACCTGAATGCTGAAAGAAATTTTCTCTGGGTGATCCAGATACTTTGTAGAGTAATTCTGTTTGGTTTTCAATAGCTTTTAATTATTCTTTTTGCATTATTTAAAATTTCTTATCTCTGTGTCATCATGTATATTTATAATTATTCCATTTATTTGTGTCCAGTTGTTCCAATCAGGAAAGTTCATTCATTGACCATCACTTGGGCACTTCCCCCACAAGAACAGTATTACAGGTACACTGTGCTGCATTTTACTTCTACCTTGTTTATGCTGGGAATAATTTATTGACTTTCACAACAAACCAAAGAATCTCATTTACTTGTCTAACTGATTACTTTGATTCAGCTAGGGGGGTATTTTAAAAATGAATTCAACTGCTGCAAATACAGTTCCCTTTCCTCACTGACTCAGATCAGTCATTATGTTCTGAACTCCCACACTTTCAGCTTGTTATCTTAATTCTGCCTGAAAATGCAAAACTTGCCCTGAAAAAAAGAGACAATGCATATTTTAGTCATTAGCCCAGTGATTTGAATTCTTTCTGTGAGATGTGTTACCTCCTGGCATCTAATCTCCAAACTTTCTCTTAGGGTGAAGCCTCTTCATTATATTTCCTGGCTGGTGGGACATGAAGGCAAAGGCAGTGTTCTTTCTTTCCTTAGGAAAAAGTATGTGGTTTTTAAGCGTGGTTATTAAATGTTTTGATCTCATTCAAATACAGATAAACTCTATTTTGTGTATTTATATTTTCTATAGATGTAAAAGCAGGCCAAGCCTGCCTTTTTTTATCAGTGTTTTATAGTCATATTCTGTAAGGTGATGATAAACCCAAGTAAGGAATAAATGGGCTTTTTGTCTGTGAGTCATGGATCAGCAGTATCTCTGACTGATCTTTGAGATCTCCAAAAGGATACTTAGCTTTTTCACTGCTTTTCTTTAATTCTGTATCCTGAGGTCACATCCTTTAACTGGAAAAGCTTTGTGTAAACTGTAAATGGATTGAAAGCCTCTGAAATAAGGATACCCTCTGATATACTGCTTCTAGCTAAGCTCAAACAAAGCTGAAAGGAGGAATTAATAAGTATCTTTCACTCTTCCATAGGTTTTGGGCCCTTGCATTGTATGGAGGAAATGGAGAGACAGGATTTGAACAGAACTCCACTTACTCCATCTTCAGCATTTCTGTGACTTTGACTGATGAAGGTTACAAGCACTTCTATGAGGTATGGTGTCCTGCAGCTTGTTTTTCCTGCTGTTTCCCAAAGTCTGGAAAGATGAATCTCTTCCTTTCTGCCTGCAGGTGGCCCACGTTGTGTTTCAGTATGTGAAGATGCTGCAGAAAAAGGGGCCAGATCAAAGGCAAGTGTTTGCCACTCTTTGTGGTGGTGTCCTTCTCTATTATCCTGTTATTTGTAGTGTTTGCCCTTTTTGTGGAGTTCCTGGAGCATAAACAGGGAGTCACTAGTAAAGCTTGTCTGTGTGGAAAACATGTCAGTTTAAAAAGAAATTTTCTAAATGTTTATGCTTATTTCTTGGTGTTTTTCAGTTTCTTTATTGTGATGTGATTCCTTCAGTTTAGTAAGCTGAACTAGTGTAGAGGTCAGGTGCAGTTTTGTGTTCATTTTAAAGAAATTTGTTGAGCCAGGTCTGTAGAAGTCAGGGCTGGGTGTTCTTGTGTTAGCCTTCATGTTATTTTGGTATCAGATTTTGACTCTTGTTAGTTAACTCTCTTTCTCTTTGGAAAATGGAAGAACTTTCTGCCAGTTCTGAGAAATGCCATTTTGGGAAGTGCATTTAATATTGGCTTCTGTGTCTTGTACCTGGATGAATCATCAATTTCACCATTGATGCCTTTCCTAGAAGGCTCCTTTTTTAAGATTCTTGGTAAATATTGTGGAATAATGGAGAAAATCCAATTTTATTATCTTCTTCCTCCTTTGCAGAATATGGGAAGAAATACAAAAGATTGAAGCTAATGAATTTCACTACCAGGAACAGGTATTTATCCACTGTTCTGAAATAGGTAAAATATGAAAAGTAATTACTTTTTCAGTTTGAAACACATTTTCAAAGTTCTATTTGAGAAGAAATACATTGTGCACTTAATGAGGCTGTGTTTGGCTGAAAAGAGATGTATTCTAGGCAGAGAAATATTGAGATTTTTCCCTAATAGAATTTAATGTTGATTTTTCATTCCTTACCTGCTAGCTAGGCTCTTTCAGTTTAGTCTTTACTCCTACTACATTTAGCCATGTTCTGTTTCCTACTAGGTAACTTGGTTTTTTTCTTTGAATGGCACTGAAATTTCTTTTGGGAAACAAATCCATCCATACAAATACTATATACAGCAGGAACATAGATTGGTGTGTGCTTTTGTGACTTAGTCATGGCACTCCAGTTTTTGTGAATCCCAGGGGCAGAAGAATGACTTACTTAGTCATGGCACTCCAGTTTTCTGCCTGGTGGATGGAGCTGTGCTAGGGAGTGATGGTCTCACAGGCAGGGCTTGGCATGAATGGTTAGGGGGTGCCTAGGGAAAATTTAATGTTTCCTCAGGTGTTTGTTTTCTTAAATCCTTGGGCATATTTCCCACTACATTTACAAGACACAGATGTGCCAAACTCAGCTCTTCCCAGGTGTCCTGTGCTCTCTGTCTGACCCAGGACCTGTACAGTCCTGTGCTGGCTGGTGCAGACACCCCAAAAGCACTTAGCAAGAAGCTGAGCAGGCTGGTCCTCCAGGCAGCCTTACCCTGCTAGAATGCAATGTGTATTTCATGTTCAAACAGGAGGGCAATGTGTATTTCATGTTCAAACAGGAGAACCTCCCCCTCCTCACCCTGCACATCATGGCAGGGAGCTGGGGAAAGGAGCAGAGCCAGAGCTGCTCGCGCAGCAGCTGCAGTTCCTTGCCTTGTGCTTTCCAGGTCACTTTAAATCTTGAGTTGTTGCAGGGCTCTGCTTGTGTCCCCTGGAGGCAAGGAGTGCATTCTGCTGGGTCTTTAACTTAGTAGATTCCATGACTGTAAACTGCATAATCCTGGTTTCTTCTACAAAGGTGATGTGTCTGAAATTTCAGGATTCTCAGAGAAGACTGAACATTAGATATGGTTATGAAATATATTTAATGTGATAACTGAAATGAAATGCTGTAACAAGCACAGCATCCAACACATGCTCAACATATTTGACTAGTCAAGCTCTTCTCAGAACAGAAAATTGGTATCTTGGGTTTCTAATTATGTGATAAATAGCTATATTTCTTTGCTTGCAGACAGATCCAGTTGACTATGTGGAAAACCTTTGTGAGAACATGCAGTTGTTTAAGAAGGAAGATTTTCTGACAGGAGACCAGCTCTTGTTTGAATACAAGCCGGAGGTAAATGTTCTTTGAACTCTGATTATATGTTTTGATGTAAGGAAAACATGTGCATACTGTGTAATACAGGCATTTGAAATCAAACATAATGCAGGGACAGGTTTTGTATTAATTGAAACACTTGTTGTATTCAGAAAGCAAATCTGTTTTGTAAGCTTGTTATGTCTTGTTCTTCCTACTTTCCAACTGGGAAGTCTTTGCTGGCTCAGGCAGTCAGAGCTGCATTTGAACTGAAATATTGTCTGGAACTTGTAGATCATTGCTGATGCCCTGGACCAGCTCAGCCCTCAGAGAGCCAACCTGGTTTTGCTGTCTGCTGCCAACGAAGGCCAGTGTCACCTCAAAGAGAAGTGGTTTGGGACTCAGTACAGCATGGAAGGTAAAGCAGCAGCAGGAGCTGAGAGGGTCTGATTCCTGCATTAGAGGAAGTGAAAGGCTGACAACACAAAATACAAGTGCATGGATGTGGGGCAATGAATCCTCAGTGCTTTATTGAGCTCACCATCAGTCTCTGTGCCACCTGAACCTGCTCTCTGTTTGCTGCCAGTGGATTCCCACTCCTGCAGTTCCTTTGGGAGGCAGAGGTCCCTGTGAGCTCCACTTGGCTGCCATTCAGGGGAAAGAACAGCACTGGAGCACAGGGTGTGCAGGGAGCTGGGTTACTCAGGCAGACTTGATTTGCTTTTTAATAGGGCTGCTTCAGTCCTGCTCCAGAGGATTTTGTAGGAAAGGATTTAGAAAGAGTCCTGAGGAATAGGGTGATGTTAAGAAACTGCTATGATGCTGCAGATCTTTCTGGAGATTGGGAAAAGATGTCTGGAAATAGGTGGCCTTCCCTTCCTGCTGAACTAATGCATTTTATGGTTTTTAACAGATATTGACAAGTACTGGAGTGATTTATGGGACAGTGACTTTGAGTTAAATCCCGATTTACACCTTCCAGAGGAGAACAAATACATAGGTAAGGCACCTGGGCATGAGTGAAATCTTCTCCAGTGATTTATTTGACAATTTGCTGTGATTTAGAAACAACCTAAACTGGTATCAACCGGTTTTTGCAAATTAAAAAAACATGAGCACTCTGTTCAGCTGGATTTTATTTACTCTTCTTTTATTTATAAGCTTAAGAACTGAGTTATTTTAAGGTATATAAAATTACAGATGATATATCCATAACAGAGCAGAACTCACACAGTCAGTGAGAGTTAATGCAGAGCTCCAGACACCTTAGAAGAGAATTTTATTTGCTTAATCCTCCTGTTTCTGAGAGCATCTAAATACCATCTGGTTTTGTTGCCAAAAGCAAATGAAATGAAAACCAGGACTTGTGTCCTGGATGGAAATGTGATGCCACCACTTCTGCTCTGCTTCAGCCACTGTTCTGGTGTGGAAGTGAAACAGAGATGTTCTTTGGGTCCAGGAAAGTACTGTCACAAATAATGTAGAAAACTGGAAGGGAAAAATGTATTTTTTAATAATTTAGCCTGATTGTATCTGTGAAACACACTAACATGTGGTTCTGGTGTGCTTTTTCTCTTCGTTAGCCACCGACTTTGCTTTGAAAGTTGCTGACTGCCCTGAGACAGAATATCCAGTCAAAACACTCAGCACACAACAAGGCTGTCTCTGGTACAGGAAGGATGATAAATTCAAAATCCCAAAAGGTAAATGCCTGAGGGCTTTCTGAATAGCAAGACCCTGCTTTTACCAGCTGGAATTTATTTGAAGGCAAATAATCCTTGGTAGTGTTCACCATTTAAACTGAAGTGCTTGCTGTCAGCTCTTCCATGGTCCTTTTGATATGTTTATTAGCTACAATAAAAGAGAAGCAGGTGAGCTAAGGCAACAAAGACACCCTGCTGATACCTCAGGTTGAAAAGTGTAATCACTGAAATTTACTGACTTCTGAACAGTCAGTGTGGGGACAGGTTGGGCAGACAGAATATGCTGCTGAGACAAGGGTTTGAGAAGGAAGGAGCACATTAATTAGAAGGGACATAGTCTCTTCTACAGGAAGAGAAAAATACAGCCTGGATCAGAGACAAGGGTGTAAAATATATTGCTGCTTTCAAGCAGAATGTCACAGTTTTTAGTGTCTCTTAAAGAGGTGTTCTGTGAAGTTTTCTTTTTCTATTTATAGTGGTCATGCCATGGGAGTATTCTGCAAAGCACAGCTTTGTTTTTCAATATTTGGCACTTCAAAGGGGAGATTTTTGGAATAAGAAGACGTTTAATGATGACTTAAAATAAGAAAAAAAGTGTTATAGATGAGTGACCTTTTCATTAAACTCAAATTGTCACCAAAGAGCAACTTGATGGAAATATATCTGAGTTTAGGAAGTTGTCACTTTCTACACAATTGCTCATTGAAATTTCCTTTTCCTCCCCAGGTTATGTTCGATTCCATCTGATCTCTCCATTGATACAGCAGTCTGCAGAGAAGTGAGGATTGTATTATTTATGCTTACCTTGCAGAGTAGCTAAACTACCATACCTAGTGAAAAACTGGGAGGAGACTTTAATTTTAAGCAGGAATAGAATAAGGTGTCCTTTTCTCACATCCTTCCACCTTCCTTGTGGTTTTATCTGCCCTTTGCTCATGGTGATTGTGCAGCAGGTCCTGCCTGTAGCAAACAGATGTGTAAGGAGTTCATGGTGTGGTACTCCCCAGGGCAAGTCTGGGGAAAAGCAAAATTACAGCAGCAGTGCTCAGAGAAGGAGCTGCTCCTGGAAAGAGCAGTCCACAGTCATGCCCTGAGCATGTCCCAGCATCCTGGGAGCCTGCAGGAGCAGGAGAAGAGGCAGCAGCAGCCTTGGGAAACCAACTGGGGTCAGGCAGAGCTCTGTGTGCAGTTCTGGGTCTGCTGCACTTGGCTTGCCTCAGGCTGCCATTGCCACTTGTGTCACAGTGCTGCTGTCATAAGCCTGCCAAGACCTGCACAAATCATGTTTTGGGAAAGGAAAGCCTTTTTAAATCTGTTTTCATGAGTTGTGTTAGTTTAATCTTTGAATTAGAATCCAGGCAATAACAAAAACCTGAAAGCGGGGACTGCAGTTTCCAGGTTGTGTAGCCTGCTTTGCTCTAGTTTATTATTATTTTTTACCTTGGTAGATAAATAATCATCTCATTACTCAAGTATTGAGCATAACCAAGTCTGTCTGTCCTCCACACCTTTACACAGAGTGAAATAATTTCATTTACTGTGATTTTTCCATGTTTTGAGCATGGTCATGTTAAAATGTGCATTCTTACCTTGAAGAAACCTTAAATCTTGTGAAGCTGGAATTTTTCATATTTCAAGGACATCCTGACACATTACAGGATGTCCAGATCATTTTTAAGTAGCGTCATGTGCTTTTTGCACAAAGGGAAACCTGCGTCCTCTATCTCTGATTTTTTGGGAAAATTTCTTTTTGAATCTCATTTTACACAAATTCTATTGCTGTTGGAATTCACTGTGTATACCATCAAGCTCATCGGGCTTAACTTTCATATTTAGTCCATCCTTTTTTTCTTTCTTTTTAACCCCCTGCCCTTCTCTCCCTCCAGCATAGTCTTGTTTGATACATTTGTAAACATCCTTTCCCACAACCTGGGCGAACCAGCTTATGAAGCAGACGTGGCTCAGCTGGAGTACAAGCTGGTGGCTGGAGAGTATGGCCTGATCATCAGAGTGAAAGGATTCAATCACAAACTACCTGTAAGCTCTGCTCCTCTCCTCACTGCTGTTTTGCCTGCAGCTTTTGCAGTGTGTGTGCTTTTCTGGTGCTGTGAATGGTTGGATGTGGTGTTTTAAATAGAAGAATTGGTCTCTGGCAGGGTAATTTAGCAAATGTGCTGCTTTTTCTTGTGCTTACATGTATAAAGATGGAATTGTGTGAACTTACACAAGCTCAAATTACTGACTTCAGGCTGACTTAAATCTTCCTTTTAAGTAATAACTGTATCTCCATTAAAATTTTAACAGCTTTTCCTATAAAAAGAGCTTTGTGTCTCCCATGGCCATAAAGAGGATTTCCATCTCTAAGTTGTGCCTATTTCCATGATGTCTGGAGAAGGGTGTCTGAAAAGAGATTTTGGTTTCAATTTCACTTTGGAGATCCAGCTTCTGAACATGCCCATTTTGGGTGCAGATTTTCTGTGTTGGCTTACTGAGAGGATTGGGGGATCCCTGTTCCCATTCCCTAAATTCATGTAAGGCATGGCCAGCACAGGGAGGTCACAGTGAAGGGGAGACAACCATTAACTTCCATTGCAGGAGCTTTGCTGGAGCTTTAAGACCATTAATCACTTGTCAGACTTATTAATAGGAGGTTTAACAGAAAAAGCCAAATACTCAAGCAGCAGGGTCTGAATATTCACTTTTTTAATCCTGAATGATGTCTCTGTTGTGATGTCATTGTGCTGGTCAGCTGTAAAACGAAAAAATGGAATATTAAATACAGAAATGTTGGGGGTTCCAGGCTAGATATGTTTCAATAGAATGTGGAAACCCCTATTGATTTGGGATATTGACCTTATTCACTGTGTAAAAACACTGCCCTTCTGAAACAGTCAGGATAGAATTGTTTAGTGAGGAACATCTCTCAGAATGGAGGAATGTGCTTTAGTAATGCTCCATGTCTCAATAATGATAATTTTATTAATGATAGTTTTATATTATTGTATAGCATTAAATTAAACCAACAAAAGCCCCAATTGAAACTGTTCTCTTTACAGCTTCTATTTCAGCTCATCATCGATTACTTGTCTGACTTCAGCTTTACTCCAGCAGTTTTTGAAATGATAACAGAGCAGCTGAAGAAAACATACTACAACATCCTCATTAAACCCGAGACTCTGGCCAAGTGAGTTCTGGGGAGGGCAGCAGTGGCTGAGGCTGAGCTGAGGCGCTCAGGGATCCCTGCTCTGTGCTCACAGGGCTGGTTGCAGGCTCTGCTCATGGCTGAGGGAGCCCCAGCAGCTCTGCAGCCGCGGGGCAGACCCGACAGCCGGGGAGCCGCCATCCCACAGTGACCTGCAGCCAGCAGTGGGGAGGGCACAGCCAGCCACGGCTCCTGGAGCCCTCTCCCTGTCTGCAGTCAGGAGAGGCATCTCTGGCACCCAGCAGCTCCTGCTGACCCTGCTTGTGTTCCTGGCCCCCAGGGACGTGCGGCTGCTGATCCTGGAGCACGGCCGCTGGTCCATGATCGACAAGTACCAGACGCTGATGAAGGGGCTCTCCATCGACGCCCTCTCCGCCTTCGTCACCACCTTCAAGTCCCAGCTCTTCGTGGAGGGTCTCGTGCAAGGGAACTTCACCAGCAGGGTGAGTGCAGCCCTGGCAGCTGCAGTGCTTATTCTGGGCTTTAGCACACTGAACTCTGCCCTGGCAGTCTGGAGCCTCATGGGTACTGGGCAGCGTCAGCTCCAACACCTCAGGAGTGCTCGTGGGGATAAGCCAATGGCAGTCCACAGTTGCCAGTTTGAACAGAAGTTTCCAGGAATTTGGGCTTAAACTGCTGATAGGAAAAAACGTAGTAGATGTCTGTAATCTATTTCTTCTGTTGCCACCATTTTTTATATTGTTTGGCATAATGATATATTTGATATGGAGAAATTCCCAGAGTGGTGTTACAGGAGGAGGCTTCCCTCAGAGCACATTCATCCTGGGAATTTGCCTGCATGGTTTGGTTAAACCTCACTGAGTGCCAAACACATGGAGTAAGGATAACTGGTGCCATTTCTTTGGCTCGTGCCTTCTCCTGGAGACATTGCAGTGCAAAAGGCAGCGTGGACACTCTGCAGTGTGGTGCAGAGGAGGCTGGAGGGACTGGGGACAGTGTGAGGGAGCAGGACAGCTCAGCTTTGCTTGGGGCTCACTCTCTCAAGTGCTATCCTGGGGTGTGTGGTTGTGAATTGAGGTAACAATTCTCTTCTAAATAAAACTGATGTCTGCTTTCTTCCCTAGGAAGCAAAGGACTTCCTGAATTATGTTGTTCAGTGAGTATCTCTTGACTCTTTAATTGCTCATTATATGGAAACTATAATCAAGATTCAATTCTTTTCTGGAGGAGGGAGTTAGAGTGGGAGTTGAGAAATTCCCTTCTTCCCTCTGGTGTTTGCAGGAAGTGGCTGTTGATGGTGGCAGTTTAAGCAGACACAGTTCTGGTTTGGGGAAGGGGAGAATACTGTCAGACCAAGTGTGTAAATGTCTGGGTGTTGCTCTGGTTTTGGCCAAGATGTGAGCAGGTGTTTGAAGTTGTGCTGTTTGTGCTCCCTCCAGGAAGCTCCACTTTGCTCCCCTGGCCCATCCCTGCCCCGTGCAGTTCCGGGTGGTGGATTTGCCCAACACCCACCTGCTGTGTAAGGTGAAAACTCTCAACAAGGGCGACGCCAACTCCGAGGTGACAGTCTATTACCAGGTACCGTGTGCTGGGCTGGGCTGGCCTGCTCCTCTGGCACCACTCCTCCTTGAGAGCAGGCTCTGCACAGGGATGTCACAGAGGGGACACACAGACCTCCTGTGAGCACAGGCCCTGTGCCCCAAGGCTCAACCCAAGTGGAATTCCCTGAATTCTAAGGTGGGGGTTCCCTGAAGCCAGCACCTCCCTTCCTGTACTGCTGCTGGGAGCTGGGTTAGTGCTGTGGTGGCTTCCTGGTGTCCCCAGCTGTGATCTTGGGTGCTGGGCTGGGCCTGTCCCCTCAGGGAAAACCAGAACTTCCCATCTGTTCCTGCTGTGAATTGTCCCTCAGTGCTGCAGTCCAGGCTGAGGTGTGTGCCACAAGTCACCTAGGCCTGAGCAATCACATTAAACCCACCCTAAATTCTTCATTCTTTTTCCAGTCAGGTGCCAGGAACCTGAGGGAATACACCCTGATGGAGCTGCTTGTGGTAAGTTTGTGTTTGTGCCTCCTAACTCAGCACAGTGTCTCCCTTGAACTCTGCCTGGAGCTGAGGCCACCAGGCTGACTGGCCCCCAGTGTGTTCCTGTTGCTGCCCCTGGTTGCAGTGTTTGGGTGCTGCAGTGATGGACACTACAGGGGACTGTTCTGTAGCTCCCAACCCACTGAGCACAGAGCTCTCTCAGTGCTGTGGTTGTGGCTGGCAGGGACACTTCAGTGTCCCTGTGCTCTGTGTGGAGCCCTCGAGGGGCTGCAGGCAGTGTCACCTCTCTGCTGTACCTTTGTGCTGTTTCAGATGCACATGGAGGAGCCTTGCTTTGACTTCCTGAGGACCAAGCAGACCCTTGGGTGAGTTCACTGGGAGGAATTCTCCTGCACCTGCTCCTACACTCCTGCTTTGACTGGTCTCTGGTGGTTTTACTCTGGGAATCCTTCCTGCACAGTGGCTAATCTAATGGGAACAGCAACACCAACACTTCAAAAACAAAAGCACCCATCAATACAAAGTGCAAGCCAAGTTGCTTTTGACTTCTGTAAGAATTGCATCTCTTACCAGTGTGTTAACTCAGAATTATTCAGCATGAAGTTGTTCCTTGCACTTCCACACTCAGCCCCCCTTCCCCAGGGCTGTTTTCACAGCAGCTCTGTGGTGCTGAGCAGCCTCCCTCAGAGGCACCCTGCTACCTCAAGAAACTGGAGCAGGCTTTTCACAGCTCTGGGTCTCTCACTCTGCTTGGATGAGTTTGCAGGAACCCAAATATGAACACTCCCAAGTTTAAAAGGATTTCCTAAAGCTGAGAAAACACTGAAAAGCAGCAATGCAGAAAATAAAGAAAATAAGAGTATTGCAAATTTAGATCTCAGATTTTTCTTTCGAAAGTACCAACACTATTTTATCTTGCAGCATGTCCTGTAAATGAAAAGTTAATTGTGCTTGTGTCCTTTTTTCTTTTAAGCTACCACGTGTACCCCACCTGCAGGAACACTTCTGGGATTCTTGGCTTCTCAGTCACAGTGGCAACCCAGGCAACTAAATACAAGTAAGTGCTCTGTGGGGAAAGTTCTTCACTGCTCCCAGCCCTGGCTGTGGGAGTCACCTGCTCCCAGCTGAGAGTTCCCTCCTGTTTCAGGCCACAGAGGCATTTTTAATTCAAGGGGATGTCAGAAGGGACACTGCTGACAGTCACAATATCCTGACTCAAAACCAGCACCTGAATAGAACAGCAGCCTTAGGCTTCTTAAAACTGCAGTGGTCCTGCCTTGAGTAGTGAAAAGTAATCTCAAGACTAAGTAAAATATCCCCCTGCCCTTTTGAAGCTGTTTTGTCAGGAGAGTTCAAATCCTGGCTAGCTGTTATTGTGGCTCATGTTCAGCAGGCACAGCACTGTTATGGCTTTGTTCAAACCTGGGTCTTTGAACTACAGGCATTTGACCTGCCAGAGGTGAAGGATTATTGGAAAAATGTGCCACTTGTGGAAAATAACAGTGTCAGTGAAAACTTAATTAGCACAGTGCTGCTGCCTCTAATTTTTACATTTGGACACTTCCACTACTGAGGTGTGTGTCATCAGGGAGGGTTTTAATGTGTCAGAAACCTCAGGATCCATCACATCACATTTTCTTTCAGTCCCAGTCCTATAGCCCCTTACTCTGCAGGGCTCAGGGCTGCAGCTGGGGACACCAGAGCAGGTCCCCAGCAGAGCAGGTCCCCAGCAGCATCGCAGCAGTGGGCACAGCTGAAACTGAGAGCACTGCACAAACTGACCACCAGGTGCTCTCAGATCTGAGTGAGCTTTTCAGGGCATGAGGGAACTCAGCCTGTCCCTTCCTCATCAGATGGGGGCTGCTACTTTACCCCTTAATATTTTGTGGATTTTTTTTTGTTTGGTTTGGTTTTTCCTGCCTAATTAAATTATTTGTTTCTCTTCTAGTTCTGAATTGGTTGACAGGAAAATTGAGGAGTTTCTTTCTTGCTTTGAAGAGAAAATCAAGGATTTAACTGAAGAGGCATTTAACACCCAGGTAAAACATCATCTAAAAAAGCTCTTCTTTGAACTGCATGGTTCAGTTACAGCTATCTGGTGATTTTCTGAGGTTTTCTGGACCTTTTAAAATCTGCCTCTTGCTCTGTTCTGCTGTTGTTCCCTAAACATCCATTCTCTGGCCATTTGCAATCAAGCTCAAAAAGCAAGGAGCTACCTCATTAATGTAATTCAGCTTTTCTCTCAACTGCAGTGACTGTGATGTTAAATTAAGGTAGTTTAAACTCATTAAAGCTAATTGTCTTTTTCCCATGTAGGTAACAGCTTTGATAAAGCTGAAGGAATGTGAAGACTCCCACCTTGGGGAAGAAGTGGACAGGAACTGGAATGAAGTGGTGACCCAGCAGTACCTGTTTGACAGGCTGGCACGGGAGGTGGGTGTCCTGCAGCTGTGGGACACAACCACCACACTGGTTTTGCAGCAGTTTCAAAAGCATAAATGGAATTTATGCTACTAGTGACACACTGGCTCTAAAATGATGTGTTCTTTTAAAAAGGTTCTTTTATCCAATGGATTAGAGGTTGCAGAGGAAATATTTTTGTTTAAAATTATTTGAATTGCCACTGTGCTGCTAAAACCTCCTTCCTGTGGGTTTCAGATTGAAGCTCTCAAGTCTATTACACAAGCAGACCTGGTCAACTGGTTCCAAGCTCACAGAAGCAACCAGAGGAAGGTGCTCAGTGTACATGTGAGTGTCTGTCAGCTCCTGTTGCCACCTTCAAGAAGCAGAGTGCAGTAAGAGTGTGGGAGAGGAGATCTGTGATGTAACTTTTACAATGGTTATCCACATTTTCTTCATTTATAAGTAGTGTTCTTGTTAAAATTGCATTTCAGTGTCTCAAGTTAACTGATGGGGCAGAGAAATGCTGAATGAGATCCCAATTTCTCTTCTGGTACCTTTTTCCAGGTGATTGGATATGGAAAGCACGAAGGGGACTCAGAGGTGACAGCTGTCTCAGGACAGAACTCTTCATCTGGTGAAATACCTCATCTTGTTTTATTGCCCCCCTCCTCTTTCATGCGTGACTTTACTTCCATCAAGGACATCAAAGCCTACACATCAACTCTGAATGTTCTCCCTTACCATAAAATATTGAAATAAAACTGATACCTTGCCCTGCCCTGCTGTGTAATACAGGTGCTTTCTGCAACATCAACATTACAAACCTATTTTTATTAAACCAGCTGTAGTGGTAGCTGGGATGAAGAGCCCATTCAGACACTGAGGAAGCTTTCCTCAAGTTTCCAGCCAACCTCTCATCACCTTCCCAAGTTCATTAAGAAGAGGCACAGCCCTGACTTCCCCACGGGTGCCACGCTCTCCTCTCCAGCTGGCTGGAGCTGTGGGCTCTGCCCTGGTGCCCAGCCTGGCTTGCACCATCCCTGCAGTGCTGCAGCAGCTCCTGCACAGCAGTGACAGCTCCTCAGGGAAGATCTGCAGCGCTCCCGGAGCAGTGACACAGTGGGAGGGAGGGGAGGCAAGCCCAAGGCTTCCATCTCACACTGCTTTTTTAGTTTTTCTGTATGTGCAACAGACAAAATTAAGATGAAATCAAATAAAAGCTAGACTTAACTGTGGAGAGAAAAGTAGTTTGATTGCTGCATCTAGCTACTTACTCAATCATTATTAACTGTAGCAAAAGCTCCCAATGCAGAGGTTCCTGATGTGCTGGCAAGGCTGGATGTGCAGTCCAGAAAACTTCTCCTGTGGATGCTGCAGACACTCCTTTTGCTAGTTCATTACCTACTTTAAGAAGTAGGTTTAGCTAGCTGCAAGGATTATTCCAGTGGAAAACCAAAAATACCTCTAATACATTTCACATAATTAATTTCTCATGACTCAACTGAAAAAGTCTTCCTGCAAAGGTTTATTACGAAATAAATAAAAAGTCCATAAGAGAAGTTTGAAAAATCTATTTTATGAAGCTTTAAGATGCATTGGGTAGAATTATCTATGGTTACATTTCAATCTCAAAATAACAGTTATTTTGGGCAAGACACTGAAATGCCAAAAGATTTGATTATCGTACAGGTGGAAGATAACATTTATGTAGCATTTTCTAACAAACTGTCCCATCGGAGGAATCCTCATATTTACACGTTGCAAACATCAGCGAGATTTAAATGACACCTTGCATTTTGTTCCTTGCTTTTTAAATATGTAGGACCCAGGATTATGATGCAACTGCTCCCAGCGCCGTGGCCTTCACAGTGGTTACAGAGTGTCTGTGCCCAGGGCCCAGCCCAGCCCCCCCTGCAGGGCCTGACCCGGGCACTGCCACCAGAGCCAGTCCCTGCCCGGAGCTGCTCAGCCTCTGTGAATTGCTGTGTCTGTCTCAGCCAGTCCAGAATCCCTGAGATAGGAACCGCTGCAGCTGCAGGAGGGGCGGGGCTGTGCCGGGCACTACTGATCATCATCTGCGGCTGTGGGCTCCGCTGCCAGCCCTGCCCAGCCCAGCCCAGCCCAGGCTCCAGGTCCAGGCTCAGCTGCCAGCCCTGCCCAGCCCAGCCCAGCCCAGGCTCCAGGTCCAGGCTCAGCTGCCAGCCCAGCCCAGCTCAGCCCAGGCTCCGGGTCTCACCCCTCAGTGCTTGCTGGCAGCGAGGCGCTTCAGCAGCGGCTCGTCGTACACCCAGCACTCCCCGTCCTCGTGGAATAACTGCAAAGGAATAACCAGGTGTAAGCCTTCTGTGACTCCAGAAAGGAACAAAGGGCACAGGCTGAGCTTCACCCTGCGAGAATAAAGCTCACCCTTGTTTCCCACGAGGTCTCGTTCTCCTTCCTGGCCCTGGCCTCGGCTCTCTGCCGCTCCTCAAGCGCGTGCTTGGCAGCCGTGGCTGCGTCGATGTCTCTGATCTTCAGGTTGTAGGTGACATCCTTCCACAAGCTTCAAAGAGAAAGGGCAAGGGAGACTTTTATGGGAGCAGAGTGCTACAAGTTGGAGACAGAGCAGTGAATAAAGGTAGATCCCAGGTTAGAGAAAGGGCAGAAAAGCCCTCAGGATATTTGATACTTGTGCTGTTACGGCAGGAGGGAGGAGGCTGTGGTGGAGCTCTCCAGACCTCCCTGAACATTTGATCCCCATTATGATGTGACTGAGAACTCCAGGTCTCCTCTTCCCCCTTAAATTCCCAGCCTGCCTGAACGTGGGCTGAGGGAGAGCAGAGCATGCAGTGCATGGATCAGTGCAGCCTTAGTCCCTGCAAAGTGGAGTCTAACTAAAATAAAATCTTAATGTTCCCAGTTAACTGAAGTTCTTACCAGCGAGACTCAAAGTCGTCTTGGTCCTCCAATTTCCTTACCTTCTTCTTTATTGTAGGCATTTTCTTGGTATCTATAAAGACAGCATTCTCCTAGAGTGGAAGATGAAAAAGAAATAAACTTACTCAGTTCTTTAGCTAGCTTTCAAATTCTCTACTCTCTAGTGCACTGGTTAGCAGGAACTACAAGAAACATGGTAATTCTTCAGATTCTCTTCTTGTACAGAAATCAAGCTTCCTTAAGAATAAATGAACAAGTTTTATCCCCAGTTCAGCATTCATTTAGACAGCTTCATAGGAAGTTCCAACTATGAATGTTTGTTTAAAATAAAAATACCAACCCTACAAACCCCCCCAAACCTCCCTTTCTAAGTACAATCTTGTATTTCTGATGAAAAGAGAAAAAAGAAAGTAAGCTGTGTTACCCCTGTGGAGTACTTTGCATACATGACCCCATTCCATTCTCCTTCAATGGAGCAGAAGGGTTTCTTGTCATTTGGAGAACTAAAGAGAAACAAACAGTCATTTCTCAGCTGTATTACAGCAACTGAAAAATCCTAAAGGATCAAAGCTTGGTCTTCTGTAAAGCCTGGTTTATATCAGCCACAGAAGAGAGGAGGGTTCTGCTCACAAGGGGGCAGTTTGGCAGGAGTGAGTTACATAAACCTGAACAGGAAGCACTGATCAGGGTAAAGCAGGCCCTGCCCGAGGGCTGGATCTGCATTCAGAGTTTAGGAAAGCAGTTACAGGCCTTCCACACAGATTTAGGGTGGTGAGTTTAACCTTAAAAATGTTTCCAGGCTACTGGGAAACACAAGACACCAGTTTTTAAATGGCATCTATCAATGTGTCAATGATTTAAAACCAAGCTAAACCTCATTTTGTCAGCATCCGCTTGCTGGCCTCAGAGCACATCTCCAAATATGATGGGAATCTCCACTGAAATCTCTGAAATCCACCAAACCACAGATAAAAATACGTGAAGTTTGCAATGGACACACTATGAGGAGCATCCCAAGGCTTGCTGCAGTTCTGGTATTTGTAGGAAAGGTAATGATGCAGACACTTTTGAAAATTCAGGACAGCAAAGTTCCCTTTGGGAATCAGCTGAGGATGTTTTCAAGCAGGATAAAGTAGGACACAGGCCTGTGCAACTTCCTCTCACAAACTTGGCTATAAAATGTCCAATTCCACAACAGGTAATGATGAGCTAAGTTCTTTTGGGTGTTGCTGCTTCAGCATTTTACACTCTTGACTGTCTTGTTTAAAGCTGTTGGCATTTAAGGAAGGGAAAAGTGAGATGAAGGAAACTGCTTACAAAATTTCAGCTGTAACTCTGTGCTTCTTCCCTCCATAAAATGGTTTTGTGTGGAAGACAATGGAAGCACTGTAACCTGTCTTTGAGCAATTGATGCTGCACTCCCCCCCAAGCTCTATCCATGGCACAGTGAGAATAGACCTGCAATTAGAAACACAGAAATGCACATCATGATAAACTCTTGACCAATAAATACTAAGCATGAAACATTACAAGGCATTAAAAATGAAAATAACAATTAGAACATTTACTTGCCTTCCATAGCCATTAGGAAAAGTCAAAATATAGTGTTCATCATGATCTAGGCATGTAACACACCCTGTTAAAGAAAAATATGAATAGATTTGAAAAACATTAAGCAAAACCTCTACAGAACTTTTCATAATGATCTCATGAAGTATGCCATTAAAAACAGGTGCCATGAAAAGGAAAGGTGAGGAGCTCCATTTTTAATGGATGCTGAGAATGCCCAGCTTCTGGAGGAGGCAGGGATGGCTGTATTTTTGGGGAAAACTGGGCCCTAGGTGTTGTCAGCAGGAAGGAAATCTCTAATTCAGATACATAAGCTCCAGTTACATAAATTCAACCATTGCTTACATTTAGCACCATGAGTTTAAATAATTTATGTAAATTATTCTATGAAAAATCCTAGTGGCAGAATTGAATTTCTCCTCTGCTGTTCAGTTTACACACACATACCTTGCCCTATGTTATGAACCCCAATAGACATTCCTAGGAATTTGGACTTGGTCCATATGTGAGCATTGAACTGTATCCTCTTGCTAAAACACTCTGCATAAAATGCTGAAACTGAAAAGAGAGGCAGGTATTAAAAACAGCAACACAAGACATTGATGCCTTTGTTCCCAAATTCATTCACTGGGAAATATCCCCAGGTGCCTCACACTTATTGTGAGTTTGCAATCAGTTTCTCACAAAAGCAGTTTATAATTTTTCAGCCTTTATAAATATTCAGCTTTTAAATCTGGAGAGAAAGTATAAATCCAAGATTCAAGCCAAGAGCTGATTTTACTGTGCCCCCTCTCCAGCTGCCACCTCTCCTGGCACAGGTGGTGTCACAACTTACTTGGAGGATGGTGAGAGACCTGCTCTGCCACAAAGGTGACGTTGCTTTTGCTGACCCAGGGGACTGGTCCTTCTGAGACTGGCTCCTGTGGGACAGGGCAGAGCATTCCATCACTCACAGTGCCTGCAAACACTGGAAGCTTCCCTGAGACACTGCCTCCATCTTTAAAGGCTTCTAAAAATGTACTGCAGGACTCCTTAGTCCTGGAACTAGGATCCTTTCTAAAGGATCTACTCTCTTATTTTTAAGCATAAATGTCTTTGTTTTAATTGTCCCCAGAAAAACAGTCAAACTGAAAGACTCATGTAGAAACCCAATTACAAAATAAATAAAATTTAAGTGGCAGAAACAATTTTTACTTTTGCTTCTGAAAAAGTCTGATCTGCCTATTAATAATGATCAGACTTCATGTACCACAAAAGCATAAACTAATATTTATTTCCTGTGGCAAAGAATGCAAAGTGTAGTTAATTCTTGCATAGAAGCAGTGGAAGCCCAAATACAACACTGCCTTTATGCCAGCACACTGGAGTGCAAATATTCACCTCAGAAACAAGATTTCAGCAAACACAGCAGTGGGAAGCAATGGAAATGGGAAAAATGCATGGCTTATACCCAAATAATCATACTGATTTGGATGTATTACACTGAGGCTACATGAAGCACCTCACAGCAGCACTTCCCACACCATCACTGGCAACTTCCAAAGGCAAGAGGCCCAAGTGAGGTGCCAAAAAAGAAAAACAAGAAAAAAAACCCTCTGGGCTGGTTTAAAAAATAAAAGCAAAAAGTAAGAACTTTGGGAATAAACAAATTCATAATCAGTGCTATGAAACAATTCAGGGAAAAAGGACACTTTCAACACATCAAGTTGTTCTTAAAAAAACCAATAAATTTTGTAATGGAAGATTGTATATTTCTGTCAAAAGAAAACAAGGAAGGATGGGGAGAATTGGTTAAGAAATTGCTCAAGTTTGTTGATTTGCTACTTAAGCACAGTATAATCCATTTCAGGCAGTGACTTAACAAAGCTTTGGGTTGCATCTCTGCATTGTGGGCTCCAAAAAATCACCACAAGAAACTCACCATGTCATCTTCAGTGCCAGGCAACACCCAGTGGCAGCGGAAGATCTCCCCCAGGATGGGATTGTAAGGCTTCTTAGCAACTGACCCTTTCCTTCCTGCATGGAAAGCTGAGAGGTACCATTTCACCACCTGAACCATCCTCTCCTTGGGATCCTTCTGGTCACTAATGCTACAGAGAGAGAAAAAAGGACAGGCAGAGTGAAACATAAGCAGGGACCTTGGGTACAGGAAAGTTTTATGGCTGCTTGGCTGTTTTACAACTACAAGTTTGGCTGATTTGACTTTTTTTGAAGTTTCAACCAAAATCCAAGCAATATTCTTCAAAACTACCAACTTGTGGCAGCCCAAAAGGGCCATAACCAGCATGAGAAGCAGTGAATGCCCCTGTTCCAAAGTCAAATACCTGACAAACAAGTCCGGGTGTGCAAAGAAGTCAGCGTACATTTCCAACAGTGACCTTCTTTCCAGGATAAACGTTGGGAGAACCACCTGAGGGAAGGAAAACAACTCATCTAGCTGCAGGTATTTGAATATCCTGTTCAAAAGCCAAGTGTAAATAGCAAACAGAGCTCCCAGAGCATTGTGTGCTCTCAGCTGACTGAGCTTGAGCTCACCAATGAGCTCTGACACATGCAGCTCAGTTGGCACCTTCTCCAAACCCTAAGGTTTAGTAGGAACAGTCTCATCCTCCATGGATTCTAGACCCATCACAAGCTGTTCTGAGTTGCAGTTTCTCTGCTGATTTCATTCCATCTCTGTGAACACTGTCAATTTTCAGTTACACTCACTTGCAGTCCCATCCTGCTGCATGTCTCTGTCAAGATGAAGGTCAAGCTCTTCCCTACTCCCTCCCAAAGGTCCATCCTTGTGGATTTGTTCAGTGTGATCCACCATCACTCACTGTTGCTGACAAGGTACGTGCTCATAAAGATTCCTGAGCCTAACTTTCAGCTATCCCAGGAATTCCCAGAACAGACACAGTATGGATCAATTCCTATTCAGAACTGCCAGAAACCTTGAGCAGTTTGCCTGTGAGCTGCTGGCTGTTCCCCCAGAAAAGTGTTATCTTTTCATTATCTCCTGTTCATTCCAGGCTGGACAGTTCAATTCATCCACTTAAGGATAAGAATTGATCTCTCCTGTCCTTTCTCACTCTGGAATTACTTGTTTAAATTTATCCAAGCTGCCTGGAAAGACCAACACCTTCAGAAGGCTGCTCATTGTGCCTTCAGACAGACACCAGCATGAATCTCATCCATGAAGAACCCAACCCTTTCCTTGCCAGACCTAAGTGTAGCATTTCAAAATACACATGCAACTTATTTCCTCATTAAGATCCCAACTAAACCAAGCTTTTCCCTATATGGTTACTTCTCCCTTTCACTTTATGTTTTATTGAATGCCACCATACTTTGGAATATTGTAGCTCTTTGTTCCAGGAAGTTAAAAACAGGAGTAACATTTCAGCATTCTCCCTATGCCAGCTTCACAAGCACTCCAAGAATTAGGTTCAAGGAGAACAAACAGCTACTTTCCATAGCAAACTATTTTCCCAAACAGATTTTAGCATCTGGATATCCTTATTCTGCAGCTACTTCTTCCCTTCCAGTAAGAACTCCGATTCAAAAACACCATGCTAAAGAGATTACAGCTTAACCAGCTCTTAGAACAAATATGTAGTTAAATTATGCAACCTTTTTTTACACAGAACTCTGGGTTTACTGCCCCTCCCATCCCCAGGAAGCCCAGCAAGTTTACCTTGGTGAGGTCCATGCCTAATCTCACTTGTGACAAGAGATGCATGATAACACTTTTGTGCTCCTCCACCGACTCTCCTTCCCCATCATCTTCTCGATCGTCGGGAGGATCAAAGAGATCTGAAAGACCAAATAAATGGCTTTTGTTTTCCTCTAAGCCTTCAAAACCAGACTGTATTTCATTAGCATATATGTCAAAAAATACAGGTTTTTAATCCTACAATTCAGCAATCTTCCATTAGTAAGGAAACAGTAGATAAACCACTTCCCATAAGTACCTCGCCATACACACACACACATTTATATAAAAAATCCTGCCTGTATTGACCCAGTTTACACACAGATTAACAATCAATAACTCCTTCCTGAAAGCTGACCCAGGCCACTTACCAGCATCATTTGTGCCATTAGACATGGAAGAATTGAGGGACTCTGTGGTATCTGGACGTTTCAGGCTGCTCCCCGTGCTGCTCCGAGTCAGGACTGCAGCAGACCCTGAAGAACTGAAGAAGAGTAATAAATTCTCACAGTTCAAATTAAGTAATTCAGGCCAAATTATTGTAATTTGATATTCATAGATAGGGAATTTAGTGATAGACATGAATAATTGTGCAGTGGCAGACATTAATACACATGGTGCATGCTAATTCACAGAAAGCTCAGAATGGATTGCAGCTGAAGGAATGGGACAGCCTGCAGCCTCAGATAACACATGAAGGCAGAAAACAGCTGACTAATCCCTCTTTGGAATGTGTAGCATCTCTTAAAATTAATTTTTCAATTAATAAAAAATGAAGAGTAAATGGAGATTTTGAGAAAAGGGTGCCAACTTCAAAGAATACCTTTTAGCAAATGTGTGAGAATTGGCCCCTTACCAAAGGCTGCAGCAAATGCATGTGAAATGCACCATGGCTCAGATTACAGCTGGGGCCTTCCAGAGTTTGGTTTGTTAGAGTTTGTGCACATATATCTGATGGAAGGAGAAGGAACAGAGGAAGAAACTGCCTCCCTCTACCTGTCTGTGGCTGAGGGCAGGGGCAATCTCACTCTGTTACACAAAGTGGATTTTTGACCTCCCCCAGCTTTTTAAACCAATTTCTGCAAGCAGACAAGCCATGCCCTTGGAGATACAGACTGCACACACTGCACACTGCCAGCTACTCACTCCATGCATCGCTTTGGGGAAGAACTGCTCTGGTAGAACTCATCAGCATCATAGAACTCATCCTCACTGCTTGAGTAAGAAAAATCTGGGACTGTATTTGGAGACAGGTTGACATGGCTTGGAGAGGTGAGACTGCTGCTAGGTGCTGACTGGCCACTCCCTGTGGAGTATTAAAAATTACAGAAACAATAAAAATTAATTCTTTCAACATCTACTGAAACAAGAATTGTTCAAATCAATAAAGACTGACGTGAACTCAAAAAAGGAATGTACAAAATTAAAAGCAATAATTAGGCAGGTTCATAGAGAGTTTAACAGTTGACAAAAGGAAAGTCTCAAGGAAAATCAAGAGCACAGAACACTAGTAAAGTTTAAGGAAGGTGTTTTCTCCAATTACTGCAGGATTGCAATGCTGGGGAGACAAAGGGAAGCTGCTAAAACTCGTACATATTGTGTATATGGTGGGGAGAAAGAGCAGCATTACTGGTTTTAACAAAACACTGAAACTGGTGTTGATCAAAAGCAAGATGCAGGCCAATAATATTGTTTTAATGACTAATTCCAGGGTTGCTTGTATTTCAATAAATAGAACTGTCCAGTCCAGTTACCTGTACTATTTGGGGTTGGAGTCTGGTTCCCGAGCGATGCTACCACAGGTCCCACTGGCAAAGAGGAGGGTCTCTGCTCTGACTTGCACAGCTGAGCAGGTTCTAGGAGATATTTTGACATGTTAACCCCAAAATTCAGAAGGAGATTCCACATTATTTCACCTCACCTCCAAAAATTCAGTAATTTTCTATACAAGCCATTTGGACAGAAAAACGTGTAGCCATCACTTTTACCTAGGTTCTTCTTTTATTAACCAAAGATGGCATTTAAAAAAAAAATGCAGTTGTTTAGCTAGAAAGCATTTCCCTATTCTGAAAATCATAGCTTCATTTTTAAAGAGTGTTAGAAATGCAAGCCTGTAACTGAGAGTAAATAAAACACATCAGCTTATACCCAGAACCAGGTTAGTGAGAATTCTCTGTGCCTGCTGCCCCTGCTCAGCCCCTCTGAGCTGAGTGTGCATCACTGCTCTGGGTGGCTGCTCCAGCCTGGCTGGCAGTGTGACAGCCTGGGAAGGGGCAGTCCCAGCCTACCTGGCAGTGTCACAGCCTGGGAAGGGGCAGTCCCAGCCTACCTGGCAGTGTCACAGCCTGGGAAGGGGCAGTCCCAGCCTACCTGGCAGTGTCACAGCCTGGGAAGGCATGGTGCTGATCCCTGATGGCTCCAAGGGGCTGGGCTGATACACGGCGTCCACGGGGTTGATGGTGCTCTAGGCAAGAAAAAGAAAAGCCCTTTTTTTTTTCCCCTTCAATTAAAACAAAATAAAACATAGATAGCAAGAACATTGTGAGCATGAGAAATGCCCAAATGCAAGAGAGCAAATCCCTGAGAGAGGAAGTAAAACACAAATTGACAGCTGAGGACATGAGAAATACTTCTGAGGTGGGAATATTTTGATTCTTTACACAGACTGCACAATAAATTGGATTTGATGCAGATTTGAAGTGTCCTATAAAGAATTCTTATTTCAGGTTCTTGCTTCTGGAATGCCACCCAATGTCCATTAATTAATAATGCATGCAAAGAGTGGAAAGTTAGATGCAAATTATCTGGCCAAAATAAGGATAGGCAATCAGTATTTAAAAAAAAATTACTTTTTTCTCAAAAATTCATTTTGCAGATCAACCTATAAATCAAAACAAGAATCATCAGCATGCTCAGAGCCATGAAGCAGCTTTGTTGGCAAAATTCTTCCCAAAGCAAGCTGACAGTGTTCAGTGCAGCTCAGCAGAGGACATCTCAACCTACTTCTGAATGTGGGCACTTGGAAAATGAAGCACCAGGTCAATTCAAGGCCCCCAAAAGTCACTGACTTCAGTCAATGTTCTTGGTTTTTATGCATCAAGACCCTTGGAAATATCATCTAAGCACTGTTTGCTATTTATGTTTACACACAACCACCAGAACTTCTTGGTTGTTACTTGAGTAAAAGGCACATAAAACCCTTTTCCAAACATCTTGCAATTTAAATGCCTGATCTATCAGAACTATGAAAATTTTTGCTCAGTTTGCTCAGAAATGCAGTCAGTATGTTCATCTCTATCCTCTTTTTTACACCAGTATTTAAAAGAAGTGTCTACAACTGCTCTCCTCTCCCTTTCGTCCATTAATTTCTATTTACATTCAGACTGAGGGAAACAGGCTCATTTTAATTTCTTCCCATTTTCCTGCTAAAGGCAGATTCCTTTCCTGCCTTCTTTCCCAGTTACCTGAAATTCTGAACTTTATCCTACATTTGGAAGTTTGGACAATGCTCTCAGACACATGGTGTGGTTCTTGGGGCTGTCCTGTGCAGAGCCAGGAGCTGGAGCACTATGATCCCTGTGGATCCCTTTCAACTCAGGACACTGTATGACTCTAAAAATCAGTGAAAAGTTCTATTATTTTTTTTTTTATGCACAGGCTTTCTTTAACTAAGAACAATAATTCTCTGCTTATCACTAAAAAAAAAAAAATCTCCATTAAAAATATCCATAAAAGTAGCTTTCTACAGTTTCATTGGTTTTACTACTCAGTATATAAATAATCCAGGTAATATTACTCCACTGCATTCCAGTATAAAGGCAATGTCCCCAGTACTTCACCTCTTTGTGGAATTATGTATTTAACACAGGAAGGTCCCTGTCCCACAGAACTCACAGTTTAAAATGATGGTCCCATCTTAAGAGTTAAGATTTAAACCCCAAGATGGTTCTATGATACACAGGATGCTATTGCTACCTACAACTCCTTTATTTTTTAGGGAAACTAATAATCCACATGATGGAGAACACTGGTATGATAAAGTAACTCTGGTTTTGTATTCAGGGTTGTAACCTCATCCTTAAACAATTCTCCTTACTGCAACAAGAACTGGAGTTTCTTGTTGGATATTTTGAGGGATGCCTTCATGAGCTAGAAACAGCTGAAGGCAGATCTGAAAGTCTCCTACTCTGAGTTTAATAACAGTTGAATAACAATTACACAGAAACAAGACTCATCCCACCATGGCAGCAAACAATGATTATTTTTCTGCCTAAGTTTGAAGTGAAATCCTGACTTTTAGCCCAAGGTGATGTTGACCTCCACAGCATCACAATTTCACAATCACTGAGCCATTGTTAATATATTCTTACAGAAATATTTTTTCCTCCCCAGTATAGACCAGCCCACAGATAATGAGATCAGTGGCTAATCAAATTCAGACTATATCAAGCTGCAACATCTCCATGAAATTTCTGAGTTGCAGCCCAGAAGTGCAGGTCACCTGTGCCTGTGGAAGTGTCTTCCTGCACAGCTTCTCTTTTCCAGGGGACATCACAGAAGCTGTTCCCTCACACTAAGACCTGAATTATGTTCCCTCTGCAGGGCACATATTAATTCACCTTATTTATGACAAGCACAAAACTGAAATATGCATGAAAATCTTCAGCCCAAGGTTCACACCAGAAAATCCTGCTGCTAAAGCTGTTTGTAATGGACAAACAACCAAGGCCTGGGAATTACTGTCAGCTCTAATGAAAACACATCAGGATTTTTACAGTTTTTACTGAAACCAATCTCCTATTAAAAGGATCTGAAATGTACTCAAGTGACCAAAAAAAGAACAAAGAAAGAGAAACCACGTGTGACCAAAAGCAAAAATGACAGAAGTTACATTAAAAATGCAGCAGTTCTATTAAAGAAGAAACATTGCTCAGACAGACATTACACAACTCTGCATCAAAGGAGCAGCACTGCAGAAGAGACAACTACTTGAAGCACACGGAGAGCAGATCTATTTCCTACACAAAGACACTTCAGACAGAACACAGAACTATTTCTATCCCATTAATTTCCCTTTCATCTGTTCACATGGCAGATTTTTATCTAAGTGTTGAGTCACAACACGCTGCTCAAGACGCTCCATACAAAACTGACCACTCTATCTTCTAAAGACAAGGGTGTTAGCCAACCTCAGGAGCTAAGGACTCAACAGGAATTTGAACAAGACACTGGAAGCAGTAAATTAGAGAAAGGAAGAAGCATGTTGCAAAGTGAGTGGAAATTCAGGTCTCTGTTCACATGTTCTGCAGAATTAAAAGGAGATAAAGATTAGATTTAAACTTACTATAAGTCCATTTGCGTGCTTCTCCTCATTATTTTGGTCCTTAAGGAAAAAATGTTAAAATTATCAACATAACAATCTTGCATGACTTATCAGTTCTGTGCTAAGTGAGAACAGAGAGTTTCCCTCAGGAATGTTCACATTTTCAGCCATAAAATGTTCCTCATCATGTGATACAGTAACTAAACTTCGAGGACACAATTCCACACACACTCACTGCACCTCTGAAGATCAGCATTTTCTGAGGGCCTGTCCACATGAGTGCAGACAATTTTAAAAATATCCTTTCTCTACTGCAGAGTACAATTCTGCTTTATAATGTGGGTGCTCCCCAAACACCTAGGAGCTTCCCAAAATATGCTCTGCAGCTCCTCTAAGTCCCTGAAAAATGAAGTTCTCAGTTTCTGTGATTAACACACAAAAAAGGCAGAGGTTTAAGTTGAAAGGTTTTAACTTTTGCTTTTTGGCATCCACTATATTTTAAAATGCTTTAAGATCATTCACTACCTCAGATTTTGGGGTTTTTTTTTTGCCCAGAAGCATAAATGAATGAGCAGGCAATGTAAAAACCATCTGTCCTCAGGGGATATGACACGAGCAGCAGAGCAGTTAATGCCAATCTGCAGCCAGCACAGTTTTAGCACTGAACAGCAACAGAATAAATTTTACTGAACACTAAGCCAAATCTCTTCCCTTCTGCTGCAAGTTCATATTAGTCTGTACATCAATGCCTGACTTTATCCAGTGTGAACCCCAAAAATGTCTGCAGAGCATTCCCCTGGATATCCAGCAATATTTGAAAGGAACAAAAAAAAAAAAAGCTCTAAGAAGTATAAAGAAAATTGGCACATATTTATGTTTTGATACTTAATACATCCTTCCTTAGCTTATACAGTTGGCAATAGGCTGTCCAAATTTCATCACATTTTTGAAGTCTGGCTTTCCATGATAAAAAGAACACCAAGGAGAAAAAGTTCCACTGGGTTGCAAATTTACAAAACACAATTTTTTTCCCCAACACAAAGAAAACCCCCATGTTGTGTCCATCATCTCTAAGACCTAAGAAATAAACCACAAAGATGCTGCATGAGCACTGATGCTTGCTCTCCCACCTCAGTACTGCACCAGCAGCAGCATCAGTAAGGCAAGGATGGCAGAAATTCCATAAAACTGGGCAGGCAGGACTGGCCAGAAATGGAGTGAAAAAGAGAAGGGAAGGATGCAAAACAAAATATCTAAATTATAAAAGGTACTTCATAACACATATATAAGATACATTTCTAAGACTGAGGTTTACCACATCCTGGCAGAACATTTAATTGTTTTACAGCACACACATCAGCAGAGCTGGCCATCTTCAGCTGCCACACACACAAAGGGGAAACCACAGGTCAAATGCTCCACTTTTTAAATTTTGCATATTATTTTGCTCCCACTTTGTTTATTTTGACTGCTTTTTGATAAGCAATGAATGTGTTATGACATATTCCTCTTTAGCTGGTATTTAGTTGATTATTTTGGAAATGTCATGAGTCAGCTCAGTACGAGTGGTGTAATTACACACTCAATTTACCAGCAAGTTTAATGAAAATTTAACTGTCCAAATACTAACACAGGTAAAAATCCATGAAACAGAACAACTGAACACAATTAAAAAAAGAAACAAAAGAAAACTCCAATTAACAGAAATCCAGATTTGCCTCAATGTTCCAAAATAATCCACATAATAAATGGTTGTGTGCTGGAAATAGAGAGTTCTGGTAACACAGATTGGCAAATCTGTCTCCTAATGAGAAAGGCACTGTGGAAGTAAAAATGGGGTGCATTTCAAAGATTATTCATTTTCAGCAGTGTCAGTCAGCAGTCATACTTGCCCTACAGATCTGGGAAAAAAACCTGCAGAATCTTAAATGGTCTCTAATGGAGAGCACAAAGCCACAGCCAGGCACAACACATTTTTACACAGAGATTGCATCATACACAAACAACTTGCAGAACTGTGGGGAAAAAAACCCAAACCCTTCTGTATTATAAATTTGCTACAGCAGTAGGAAATCAGGATACTAACACAGTTAATGGAAAAGGTGTGGGGGGAAGGAAGACAGAATTCCCTGGGAGTTAAAAAGTTCAGTTGTCTGAGAGACAAAGAAGGTGAAGAGATGAAGCAGAAAAGAGGTTGTTAAAGTACTGGGAATTTTTTTTCACTATATGTGGATGAACATCTTGCAATTAGCTGTGCATAAGGCACCCCTTTAACCCACAGTGTCTTCAACAGCTCCAGAAAAGCTTCAGATATGGTTTAGCAAATAAACAAAACAAGAAACCCCCACTCCTTAGTGGATAAACTGACCTATTTACACTGGTTAATATTTAGTGGTAATGAAAGAAGGACTTCAAGGTCTGATTTAGTGCAACAAAAAGGAAGTGTTAGCACCTTTGGGGGACTCAAATTGCACCTGCCTTTACACTCACATGGCAGCTGGAGCAGTGAAGTACTGAACCTGATCTAAATGACTGCATCTGCCACTACCAGCCTTGTCCATTATCAGCAAACCACCTAAAGAACTTCAAAATATATTTTAGCATCAGCATAGGGAGTTTGTCTGACTCCCAATGAACTCACACAGAGCAGAATCAGGATTTGATATTCAACAGAAACAAGAAAGATAACTCAGTTACCAGCTCTGATCAACAGCCTGAAAGGCAGATTATAACTCTGCAATTTCACATTTGCTAATTACATAGCAGAGGTTTTGAAAAAGAGTAAAATTTCATAGGAATTAAACCCCTGTGAAAATATGAACTACTGAATACATTTATAGAGTAATTAAGAAAAAATGAGCTAGTAATTCCTTGCAGTTTCTCCAACAGCTTCATCAATACAGTAAATCACATACAGATAAGAAAATCAGCATATTGCCATCTAACCTATCTACAACTGACTCCATCAAATCCCTAAAAAATGACACATTGTCTACTGACTTCATTGTACTAAAACACCTCTAAATATACCCAGGATTAAATAAAAGCAAATTAAATACTGAAAGGCTTTTCTTGCTGGCACTACAGTGAAGGATTGAAGTAGCCTCACTTCATGTTAAATAAAGACTGTACTAGCTCCAAATTCATGTGGCACAAAACTATTTTAATGTTTCAACCCTAGTGCTTGTAAAAAAGTTTTGGTTTTGTACAAGCCTCTTATTTAACAAACAGTTTCTTCATAAAATCTTAAGTAAAAGATATGAAAATGGAATTTCACAAAACATGCACTGATCCTTTCAGTGAATGACTTTTGATCCTGTAAGATTCTAAATACTGCAATTTTCACTGCACTCAGAATTTTGTACAACATATCTGGCATCTAAAATGACGACTAACAGCAGTCTTGCATTCCAAGGCCACAAAAAATAGTTGATCTAGATAACAGAAAAAAAATTGAGGAGCCCACACCTATTTCTGGATAAATCAGAATGTGTTCTGAGTAGGTCAGCCTGAAATTCTGAAAATACCTTTATTTCTTTGCCAAATATCACCTCCCTCCACTTTGGTCAGAAGATACAAATCAGCAGTTCATAATTCACATATCCTAAATAAACAATGCTAAACCTGTAAGGGCAGAATCTGACAAACAGTAAATCCAAAACTCCTCAAATTTTAAAACCCAGTGTAGGTGAAGAGCATAAGTGCATTACCCACGCTGCATTCTCAAATAAAACAATTCTAACTCCAAGAAGTTCCAACATCATGATGAACTTCAGACCTGTGACAGACCTTGCCAAACCAGTTTCATTATTTCCATCATCTTTCTCCCCTTTTTATTCGTTAGCCACACTCTTAAATGAAGCAGAAAGAAGAGTTTTGTTAAGTTCCTGTTCTGTCAACCTGACATTTGTCTAAGTTCTTCTTTAGTCTAATAGCAAATTCTGCAAAAGAAAGTTTATCTGAAAGAAAACTCAAACCAGCGTGGCTGTTACCATGAGCATCAGCAGGACTGTCTGCTGTGGAACTCAGTATTTCAGAAACTTCATTAAAATAAAAGCAGAAATCAACTTATAATTGTTTTCTTCTTCCTGAATCATATAAAAGGCACTTTTAGGTTTCAATTAGATTAAGGCAGTATCACTAAAATTCAGAATAGTTTACAGTGTACTTACTTTAGCAATCTGTAGCAACACAATGCAGTGTTTTATTGATTCTACCATGCTCTAGGAAAAGAAAAATATCAGAAAAGACTGTGTTACTATGCCTTAATATTCTGTATTTATTAGTTAAATAGAACATTGGGTGTGAACTAAATGGACACTCAGTTCTGTTGAACCCCTACTTTCCCTTCCCCATTTTTTTTCCAGAGAAAAGCACAGCAGCAGAAAACTGAAGTTTCCAAAGCCACACACACAAGCCAGGCTGTCAGGGTGAAACAGAGGTCAGCTCCAAACCCCCA
This sequence comes from Fringilla coelebs, assembly GCF_963513975.1. Lineage (NCBI taxonomy): Eukaryota > Metazoa > Chordata > Aves > Passeriformes > Fringillidae > Fringilla > Fringilla coelebs. Next base: position 6,023,433 of record NC_140067.1, read on the forward strand.
GAGTGCTGCAGGCAGGTAAATCATCACGGGAAGAGAGGCTCAGAGAGCTGGGTTTGCTTAATCTGCAGAGCAAAAGGCTCAGGGAGACCTTTCCAAGGGGGATCAATATCTGACTGGGAAGGCAGGGGAAGCCAGAGCAAGACTCTTCTCATTGGAGCCCAGTGACAGGACAAGCAATGGCCACTAACAGAAATACAGGAAAATCACCTTGAGCAGAAGAAAACACTTTTTATTCTTTTATGTATGATCAACACTGGAACAGATTGTCCAGGGAAGCTGTAAAGCCTCCAGCCTTGGAGTTACTCAAAACCCAAACTAGATTTGGTCCTGAGCAACCTGTTCCAGCTGATGGTGCTCTGAGCACAGGGTTGGACTGCAGACCTGCAGAGGCCCCTCCCAACCTCAACTATTCCATGATTCCAAGGTGCTGGACAGAAACCTGAACACAGCACCAGAACCAGGTTGCCTCTGCCATGACAATATTGGACCTAATCTGGATTCTCATTTTTCTGTAAAAAGGTTTTAAAAACTTCCCAAAGAAAATAAGGTGAATTTCAGAATTAATATATAATAATTACAAAAATTAAAGAAACTTACACTGGTTGTTTCTTTGAGACCTTCAATTTTCTGTAATAGAAAAATCAAAACAGTGTGATTAAAGACAGAATTTCCAGCATCTGGTTTGACCTAAATACTGTATAAACACAATATTTTAATTTTAAATTGGGGGAGGGAAAAAAACCCTTAACCAACATGTTAAAGACTATTTCCATATACAGACAATTTGCAAGACAAGACTGAAGTCAAACTGATAATTCAAGCTTAAAGATGACAAGGTTAAGAATTTCTTAACAGTGACATTTACCCATTAATTCTATACTTCCTTTCTGCATAACATCAATAAAAATGAAATGCAGCATGAAGATTCTAAGTTCATTTTGTATCCTTATAAAGTGCACTGAATGGTGGCACATTTCAACACTATTACACCAAGTGACATCATTCAAGTACAATAAACATTTGCAGCTAAGCACAGCTTGAAACAAATCACAGAAAATAACAGTGCACACATGTTCCTGCTCTTCCTACGCCTCCAGTAAAAGTGCATCTGGAAATGTGCCTACTGGATTTTATCTAGAAACACTGGTCCATCAAGATTTCCTGTGTGGAACTGCACCTCAGGCATGCAAAAGGCATCTGCATGCCATGTTCCACAGCAGCGTGACCTGGTGCAGGAGCAGATGCTTCCTGTTGATGTCCTTGGCTCTGTCTGCAGGAGGCAAAATCACTAAACTGGACTCAGCTCTGAATCTCTACTAATGCAATTACAGGAGCTCTTTGTTTTGATTAATTTGAGTGTCTCATGTGACTTGAGTCACAATCTTCTTGAATGTTGAATAATCTGTGTAAAGGATCCTTTCCCTGCATTGAAAGGAAGAGCCTGCAGCCTAAGAGAACATGCAGCTCTAAACCTACAGAAATGAACAGTCCTAATTTGTGGATTAAAAAGAAAACAAAGGCAGTGACAGCCTCTCAGGCAGTTCCTGGGGGGAAATTCTCAGTTATGCTCTAGATACATTCCTTATGCTCTAGATATTACTCAAGGGATGCTGTACATTTTCTTCAGGATTAATTGGCAAGAGGTGGTCAAACAGAACCCAGACTCAGCCCTTCCTACTAAAAACTGGAAAACCTGGATCATGTTTATCTAGGATATACCATATGAGAGATGTTATACCATGAAGTTATATTTACTCCTGCTGCTAGCAGAGAAACATGCCAACAGCTAAAAATTCCTTGGCTTTGTTTTTGTTTGTTTTTCACGTCTCTATGAGACTTCCAGTCTAAGCTTTATCAGCACATATCCAAAAAAGCATTTTAAATACGACAGCATAGAAGTTTTGAGCCTTTTAGCACCAAAATAGAAAAGGCAATGCACCCAAGCACACAAATCTTGTTGGATGAGAGATGATGCAGCTGAAGGAGATCATGCAGTCTCAAGGCTGTACAGCCAACTGGAGGCAGACATCAGCAGCTTTGATCATTCTTTACTCATTTTTTCCCCAACTTGTTATAGAGTATTTACACACCAAATAAACTGAGATCTCAGTCCCTTCAGTGACATCACCTTTGCTGAAAATAAGAAAGTGACCTCAGGCCATGTGATGCAACTCAGTGATGTTGGTTTCTCCCCACCCATCTGTAATTTTCCAAACAGGTCACTGAAACACTGTTATTCTTACACAGAGGTACAGACAAAAGAGTAATTCTAGCAAAGATCACAAGGAAGATTGAAAGGGAAAAATCCTCAAGACAAGCAGATTTCTAAGGCCTTTCAGCAAATTATGGAACCATAGTTTTTTCCTCTTTGGAACTGAATTCTTTGCGAGCTGGCCAAATTAAGCAGTGACGTTTGCATTGATCCAGTATTTTTCACGTTTGTGCTTTATAATCACCTTGCAAGAACACAGCACATGGAACTCTGATAATTTAGACACTACAAAGCAAGTATGTTGAAGATAAAACACGTTATCAATAATTAAAAAAACCCCAAACATTTACTACTAACATCTATCACAGTCTTTGAAAACTGATGAAGATAAAATTTTAGTAAGACAGTTCCCCTGCTTTCAGTAATGAATACACACATTTTAATCTGACACACCAATTTCCTGCAGATCCTCATTTGCAGAATGCAGATTTACAATTGCAGAACACAATTTGCTATATTTAATCTAATCAAACTGCAGGCTGCTGCTGAAACTACTCCCTCTACTTGCTGCTCATTGCATCTCCTTGACATCTGATTTTTAGGAAATCACTGAGAAAGCTAATTTTTCCTCATCCAACATAATTTTTGCCTCATTCAACAATCATGTGACTACAGAGGGATCAGCTCACACAGCAAAGAGAGGCAGCAGAGGCACAGAGGGGGAGCTGACTCATGGTTGAAATCTGTAAGGCGCAACCCAAATCTGTGTGCTCAGGCTTGGATTAACATCACAAAAAGCACTTGTTTTGAAACAAACAGCTTAAACAGGCTGCACTTGCCTCCCAAATCCTGTTTAGTAATGTCAGCTTTGTTCCAGCCTGCAAACATGCACCTCTTAGCTATTCTGGTGCCTTTGAGTGCTCCAGTTTTCTTCTCCCTGATGTGTGGTCAAGATAACTACAGCAAACAGAACAGAAAAGCTGTGCTGGAGTTCTCACCAGTAATACTGGTCACACTGTAAGAAAGCAAGGTCTGTCTTGTCTTCACCTTGAAACATCAGCACCCTCTGATCAGATCACACCCCCTCCTCCTCTGCAATCAGATACAAACATTGTACCCCACCAGGAGATTCAGCAGAACGGGAGCACTGCTGGTTGTGCATGATCCCCCCATACCCTGCTGCTGCACCTCTGCCAGAACAACAAAGCAGCACAGGGAATTCATGAAAATCCCTGCATTTCCATCAGGCCTACACCTGCACTGTCTTCATCCAAATTCTAGAGATTACCACACCTCAGAAGGAAGATATCCAGGAGATCTTGAGGCATGTCAGAACACCTATAACCTGTGCCACCATCTTCAAAAGACCAAATATCCTGTAACTAAAAGCCAGTTCATACAATGCTCTTGGAACTTGCAAAAACAACAGCTCAGCTTTGAAATCCCTGGCCATAAACAGTTGCAGAACAGCACTCAGGTGGTTGGGAAGCACTTAAATATCCAAAACTTGTTTCCTTGGAGGAAGGAACTATGGGTTTGATTGAAGAACCCTGCAGATTATACTCCACTCATCATCTGATAGCTGAACCACACTTCCATAAACAAACATGGAAAATGCCAAATACTGTACCAAAAAACCTCTCAGTACAGACAGAGACAAAAGAATGCTTTGTCAAGTGTTTTTCATTTTTAATAGAGAATAAATGGAATCTGTAGTAATAGCAATCCTCATCAAGATTTAAAACCAGAGGACGCCAGCCTCTTTGAAATGAGCCTCACCCTTTCTCTATAAAGTGAAACCATCTGTCCCACAGATACCTTGCACAGACAAATAAAGAAGTCAGCACAACATGTGGAAAGTCTCTAGGGATTAGGAGCACTGCCACAGGAAAAAAGAAAGTACTGCCTGATCTGCAAAGCAGCATCTGGAGGGAGGTCAAAATTGAAGGACAACTCTTCCCAGTAAAACTCACTGAAGGAGAAATACAAAACCCTTCGACCTTACTCTTGTGGTCACTTGTCTACAGATTAAACACACTGGCAGAGAGGAACTTCAAAGTTCTTTTAAAAGCCTGTACATGAGAAAGAGCTCCCCAAGACAGCACCTAACACATCAGGTGAGATGAATAACACTTGAAAGGTCACAACCATTATAAAGAAGTAAAACTAAACACAGAAAACATCAAAGAGTTTTCAAAAAAGGAACCAAACACCAAGAGAACACAGCTTGTTTTCCACAAGAGACATCCAGGGAGGGAACAAGGATGAAATACACCACGACTTCATGATATCAAAATTACTGCATTTGCTGAAGAGAAGCTACTGCTCTGTAACAAACCCTTCACAAGGAATTTTAAATCCTTCCTGCACACACACAAGTTAATATATGAAACCAGCATGACACTGAATGCCAAACCCAAACCACCAAAGAAATGTTTGTGCCAGCCTTTCTTAAACACTGCTTGAAGTGACAGAGCTGACTTTGGGATGGGACAGGAGGGGATGCAAAGAACCCAAACCATTTAACTGAATTACACCCTTAAAGAGCTGGGCTCCCCACTACTACATTTCTGGCACCCTCACTTCAGTGCATGAACTGTGGTATTCTCAGACTTCCAATGTGTCACAGACCCACACAGGATGCAGACTGATTATGTGAAATCCATAATTAGGAGTATTTATTTTTTGCCTTTGGAATAGCTTTGTAATTCCTACCAACACAGAACACTCATCCTTGCTAAAGACTAAAAAATAGCAAATTTAACTTAAAATGCTTTCAGTACTGTTGGAAGCATTTCAATATATGGGATAGCAGAGGAGCAATTATTTCTGACAGACTAAAACCTTTTATAATGTTATGACTCCCATTATTACTAAATTTTTTTTTGCAAACTTAGTCACAACACAACTGTTGTAAGTTATTCAAATTGCTTGAAGTGATTTTGACAACCCAATCAATGTGTACTTAGCATTTCTACTACAGCAAACTGATGCACAATCTATAGATAAAATGTACTTGCTTTTCTCTGTTCATCATCTTTGCAGTTCTGGAGTTTTTCATCAAAGAGCTGAAAGAAAGAGATACTTGTGAGAATACTGAAAGTGTTATTTTTCCATATAAAATCAGACAGAAACACTGGCATTTCCAAACCAAAAACATTTAATAAAGTCATACGACCCTGGCATTAGGATCCAAAGCAGTTTTGGCCTAGTATTTCTTTAGAGCATTTGTGATATAACAGATTTGTAACTAATTTCTCACATATCCCATCCTGCAAGAGATCTCACAGCTAAGCCTGACAATTCTCCCATGATTTGAACAAAAAGGGGAGGTTAAGGAACATAACTGAGCTCATCAGAACACCTCCAGCTGCCTTTCTTCTATTTCAACAAAAACCTTTAACCAGAAGAGCTTTAACTCTTATCAACCCTTGCAGGTACCTTGATTCAGGTATATGATCCAAATAATTAAGTACATTTTTTGGGGAAGATATGACTCCCTAGCATTAATTTATGTTTAGTTTCTTAACAGCAGGATATGAGATGCAACAAACCAAAGTGAAACAAACCCTCACTGAAAAGCCTGCATGTTCATTTAACACAAGCTGAGCTGAAAGAGTTAACAGAGGCCTCTGAGGGCACTCTAAAGTGCACACACAACCATGAAGTTGTTCAAGGAAGAGAAAAGACTGGGTAATGCTGAAAGTTCATCACATCCACCCTGGCAGCTTAGAGAAGAGGATGTAATTTTTAGGAAGTGAGCTGTAGCTCTCCACTCAACTGCCTGCCTCAAACCTACTCATGTGTTCCCTTTCCCTTGAGGGCTGATTTCTAGTTCTAAAAATAGACTGTGATCTTGGTCTCTGTCCATCCTCAAACTGACTCATCTTTCATTGTTAATTAATTTCTATCCCCCTCCCCCCCAGCTGGCCTGAAATAACAATTAGAAGGTGTAAAGATTTAAATACCTTCTGTCAGAAAAGTGATGGCTCCAGAGTGGCAGAAAAGCTTCTGATCAAATCTTTGCAGGGCAGCTCTGAATTTTGTATGCATCTCTTCTGCCTACCTTCATTTTTGTTGCTGTGCTCATCCCCCTCTCCACCCTTCCCTTCAACTGAATTTTTGCTGAATATCCCACATGCAATACTTGCACATTATATCAGGGAAAAAAATCCAACCCAGCAGAACTGAAGCAATTTAACAGCAATTTTAATCAGCTGAGTCATGGGAAAAAAGGTGTCCTAAGCAGCAGCAAAAAGTGTTTTTCTCAATAAGGTGAGTACTGAGAGATATGACCTCACTGTTCCTTGCTGTCCCACCTATTCTTAAAATACAAAGTTTAAAAGAGCTGTATTGTACAACACTCCTACAGAATGTTTTCACTCAAGGACAAAGCATGGATTATCCACCACCACTGCAACAAAGTCTGAAACTATCTGCAACTGTAGTTACACATCACTTGACAAAATCTTCCCAAGATAGAGTCTAAAATGCTATGAGCAACACAATGATTTAATTATGTTTCAAAACGAAACTTAACACATTTAACCTTGCAATTTCCATAAAGGTTTTACATAAAACAATTTTTCAGCCATTGTAAACCATTTTATTTAAATCTGCTTGAGATGTTCTAATTTTTAACAATCCTTAGAGAAAGGCATTTTTATCTTTGACTTTTTCTGTTGAGCTTCCTTTCAAGCTGGCCTTGAAATCCAGCCTGACAAGGAGACCCTCACCACAATAAATGCAGCATTAGTTACCATACCTTCAACTGGTCTATCAAGATCTGTAAGTAAGCATCAGCCTCAGTAAGTTTCTTGTCAAAATCATGAACGCTGGGAACAAATCCTGAATCCACACCCTAGAAATAAATAAACAAACAAAAAATAATATGTTTAATTAGTGTCTCAGAGGAGAAAAAAATACAACAACAATATGGTTTTGCCTGCCATCTGACTGAGAAAATGCTGCCTTGCCTCTCATCCTGCCATGTGCAAACACAGGCACGCAGCTGAACACATTTGGCTTCTATCTGCAGCTAAATCAGTAGGAGTAAATTGCTCCACATTTTCAGAGGGGGTATAATCATCACACACCAGAGTATTTCATTACTTATGATTGAACAAATCCTCTTAAATTACACTGATTAAAGTTTCTTTATAAAATATAAAGGAGAATTCACATTTTTCTGAGGACTGTCTTGTGATTCCATATCCTTACACTTCAGCTAGGGAAGCACAAATCACACTCAATGGGATAACTGCACTTTTCACACTTCACACAGCATTGCTCAACTCACAGCTCCCTAGCTAAGAACTGCTAAATCTTTTCTTAAATACCTTTGATCTGAAAAGTTCAAAATTATTAGTCCAGGCTGCCCTAGTTCCTTTAGAGCTATAATGATTTGCATCCTTGTCACTGTATCTGAATTCTGACATACAGCACCAAGGACAATGTATTAGTGCAATGAGCATGGTTACTTTTATATTTTCTTCCTTGGAAACTTGTTTCTCCTAATAATAATTCTCAGAACACACTTCTTTATATAATATAATCCCTATCTCTAAACTGATACACCAGTGATTTAAACCAACAAATTCCCACTGGGATACCACATCTTTAATTAGAGGAAAGAAAATAGAGAATTCTTGATAACTTCTGCCTTCCTACACATATGCTATGTGAACACATTAAAGGTTTATTTACATAATACCTTTAATGCAAATAGAACTGAGAAACAAATACTGAAGCTGGAAAAAATTGTACACTGTAGGATAGACATATATAGGAGGGAAAAACCCATGAAGGATAAAGAAGCAAACATCAGTTGTAAGGTAACATAATCCTGAGAACATCACATCACTTTGCTACCAGCCTTGATATTTTCACCTGTGTTCACACTGATCTCAAACAGGACAACTTCAAACTCTGCTGAAACCACCAACTACTGCTTGAACTGCTGAGCATCTCAAGAGTCTGAGCATGTAAAGATCAACCAGTGGGGAAAAACATTTCCACATGGAGGAAGATGGGCAATCTGTATTTGTAAAATTCCACGTTAGTGTAGCATTTTCTTTGGCATTGTTTGCTCTGTCAGAACACACAATTTCTCTTATTTTTGTATGATACTGGGCCATCATATTTAAGAGTTTTATTGATGGCTCTTTAGAGGTGTGAGCATTTCTGTGGAGCAGTGGAATGACTTGCACAGAATCACTCAGAGCCTAAAACATAAACCCAGCTACTGACTGTAGAAATTATTATTCTTTATTCATTTGCTACAGATGGGCATGCAGATCTTGACAACAGCTCTACAGCAGTACATCTATCCATACAGCTGGGTTTGGAATCAAAAAAGATACTTCACCTGCATTAGACAGCCAACCCCAGTCAAATTTAGAAATTTGGAGGAGGAGGGAGGAGAAGATGAGGAAAAAAAACCCATTTTGACTATGACAAAAAATAAATTAAAAAAGCACTGAGTGTAACCAGTTACTAAAACAACTAATAAGCAGAAGGGAGCGTCCTCTCAACCCAGCAACTTTTGACCCTCCCTCAAACTAGTTTAAATTACACTGAAACTACATATGAAATGATGTGAAATTAGTATTCAATTTCCTTATTGAAAATGGAATTGTCTGCACAGCTACCAGCCAACCTCATCAGTTCAGCAAATGGTCCTGCAAGCTCAGTTAAAAATTTTGGAGGTCAGGTTTCATATACCAAACCACATACAGGAAATTTCTGCTGAAGATGCTATACACAGAAATATGGTTTACTGTGCCTTTTATCTGTATGCTGTATCAAAATGCTGATTTTTATTTCAGTCCTCACTCTATGACTACTAACATGTAACTATCTGGTATTTTTAGTGGTGGCTTAAAGATAAAATGTCATTCTTAAATTTCAGGCTCTTAGAACTAAGGGAAAAGCTGATCAAAACATTCACTGTTACAACTGAGCAGACACCCACACAAAACACAAGAGTGAAAATTGTAACCTAAGAAGTTCTATTAGAAAATTAAAACTTCAAACTGTAAAGAGAAAGCCACAAAACCAGGCAAAGTGTCAAGCTGAACATAACAGAGATGAAACATGAGAATAATTTTGCAAAGGACAGGTATTTAAAGGTGCAGCACCTCCCTAGTTTGCTCTTGGGTAGTTAAAATGAAATTTCATAATCTTCTCAGCAAATTTATTACCGGTCTTATATGAGATTAGGTTAATAATTAAAGTTCTCACATAGTTTTAGAATTGAAAACCAAAAGATACTTGGAAAAGTTGAAAAGAACAGTACTATAGAAAAAACAGTCTGGATAAACAGCAAACAAAATCAATCAGTATTTCAAACCCAGCAGTTATTTAGAAAGAGGAGATACACAAAGTGCACATTTGCATAACAAACGCTTATTTCTTGATCTTCTTGTCTCTCAAAGCCACAGGAAGGGTAAAATGGGGACCCTTTCTCTCCTTCCCTGCCAAGAAGGAAATGAGGCTTCAAAAGAAACAGGTGAGCAGAGTCACTAGGATGGCATTTAACAGCTTGGTAAACTTGGACACTGGGAATCTGCACATCTCAGCCAGCAATCAAATTTTTATGAGGAACTTGTAAAATACACTGCTCACCTATTCACAGGCTGACAAAACAGGTTGCCTCCAGATATTGTTGAACCTCGACCCTTGGAGGGCAGAGCTCCAAACTCAACTGGATTTGACCTTTGACAGCCTGATCTCAAAAATTTGCCTTGCAGTGAGAAGGTGCTTGGAACTGGTGATTTCCAGAGGTCTTCTCCAGTTGAAGTCATCCTGTGCCTCCAAAATAAGTATCTTTAAATTATGAAAAAGAGCAGGAATCCAGACTATTTCTGATCTTCAGAAATACACTGACTCTATCTTACTGTCAGTACCTATCTGAAGCAGTATAACTTGTTTTTCCATCGAGTAACTACAGCTATTGGTAAATACACTTTATTAACCTCAAATAAAGACTCTAAATTCACGTATGTTTAAAAGAATTAACAGATTAAGTAGCTGCAGAAGAGAATAATTTTAAAAATTCTAGGTTGACCACTACCTTCCAAACCAAATTTGGTGTCAAAACAAGTAATTTGATGTCTGACTGCTCCCCACCAAAAAAACCATACTGATAAGAACTCTATAGAAAAAAGGTACCATAGCACTCTTTCCCTGATCCTCCCTCCCTCCCACAACTTCTGGAATGTCCCTCCCCTTCAGGACACAGCAAAAGCTTAAAGCCCAGACTCTCCAGGGCACATCTCAGTGCCAGTGCCTGCAGGAGGAGGCAGGGGCAGCAGCACTGACCAGCCTGAGATAGTGACCCAGTGGGATCTCTGTGAGCTCAGTGATGTGGAGTGAGCAGACAGGATGGTTCTCCTAGGAAAGGGTTTCCAAGCTGCTCTCGAGTAGAGTAAATAATTTGCATGCTAACAGTCCTGCAAAATTATTCCCTTCATACACAATCCTTTTTTTTTTTTTTTGTTGGAGGAAGTAAACAGAAAGGCAACAACAAAACATAATTTAATAAAAAATACATATTATGAGCCTTATTTTCACTACAGAACTGCCAGCACCAAGGGAGTTTTGTGTTGTTTCCTTGTCCTCCAAATTAGAAGTCACACTTCTCTAATGCATTTGTATTCAAAACTTGTTCATGCTGAGAAGTAATTCAGCCTAATTTAAACCAGTTCTTTCAAACTCAGATGGGATGAAAAGATTGCATCCTCCTTAGAAGAAGCATACCAGAAAAATTCAACTATCTTTCTCAAATAAAAGCATTACAATAATAGCTTTCCTGGGGGAGGAAGGCAGAAAGCTGTACAGAGTGGAATTTCTTATCTTTTTGAAGACACTTCTTCTACATTCTTCATCTAATTAGGATTCAAAATCCAACAAAAAATTCCCGTATAAGTTAGTTTGAAGGAGTGAATAAAAATGTTTTCCTTTCATCCACAATATCTCATCAGAAACATATCCCCTGCCTACATGCTTGATTTTAATGAGCTGGACATTGCCTGTAAGGACCACTGGTAAAAAAATTGAAGAAAAACAAGAAATTAACTTGTAAGCCACTAAACAAGGGCACTTTTGTGGCAAAAATAACTCTGGTTTTTTCCTCTGCTAGATTTTTATGCAATATTTGAAGCTCAGAATGTAAGTGTTTGAAAACAAATATATAGGTTGTGGAAAGTATATGACCCTTCTAAACAGAATATTGCAATTCTTAGAGGGGAAAAGAAAGATTCTACTTTGCAAAACACAAAATGCTTAGCAAAGAGTGTGTACCCACAGATACTATCAGATCTTCAAGGAGAACAGAAAGTTCAGGAGATAAAAACATTTACAGACTGATGTAAAATTCTGTCTTCAAAGCATAGGTTACAATTCTGAAACCTCACAAATACTATCTTAGAGTCCCATTCCTTTGCCTTTATAATCTATAATCAGTGCAGATAATGCACATGTTCTAGGGTATTCAGGCACTACCCTGATTATTTCATTAGCAAAATCTGAAAAGGGCAGCATGGCTGCCAACCCTATGCCCTCCCACTAGTACTTGAAAAACATCTACACTGGATATAGTCTTAAAGAGCCTGGTTTTAGTTTTATGCAAGAATTCTTGACTCACAAAAGGAGCAGCACTGAAAAGCCAGTTAATAACAATACTATACATTTAGAATGTTATATACTTAACACACAAGGAAGTTTTACTCTACCTCGTGTTCTTGCTCGCAGCTTTAGAAAGGTCAGAGAAAATCCTGGTTAATGTGATACTAAGTGAACTGCTACTATCAACATTTCATAAACACTTTGCACCAGCATAAATGAAGGGGAAACAACTCAGTTCCCCTGCTGTTTATTCTAGCCTTCACTCTGCTCTTTGTTTTGAGTCAGCATAAACATTTACCTTGTCACATAAACAACTCAATGTGGAAACTAATCAGGGTAAAAAATAAATGCAGAGAGAGCAGCAAGAAAAGCAATTTTAAGTTCCAAATTCCACCCTTGTTGCCACACTGTCTCTTCCCTTTTGTTAAGAGAAGTGAGACAGGACTGCTTCCAGAAGCAGCACCAGCTCCTACACTTTGGTGAAGCCATGGTGTAACTCAGTGTTTAAGCCATTGTATCTACTCTTCAGCCAGCACAGACCCACTTATTAGAATCAAGCTTTCCTATCATTTGCTACTTAGGAAGTAAACATCTTGTTTAAATTATAGAATTATCAACCAACAAAGCAATTAATTTTCACTTAATTCCTTTCTATTTACTGGTGGTTAGAAATGGCCCACCTTCCTTTGTCTCTACAGAGGCCACTTAGAGGCTGAAGTAAATTAGTGTAGATCAAATAAGGAAGTTACTGTGGTCCTAAAAGACAGGAGCTATCCATTATAACTCACAAGATAATTCCAGAGCCAAATTCCACTGCCCAAAAGTACTTGTAGCACCAGGGTGCTGCCAGGGTGTACTTGACAGGCAGCAAGGAAAGCAGGACAATGAGAAACATGTCCTGTCTGAATGGGACTGCTGCTTGACATAAGATGCTGCTGAGCATGAAGAATGCACTGAAGAAAATGTGAGATAACTCATCTCCCCACACAAACATGAAACTTTAGCCACAACATGCCTTCACCCCAAGCACACCCTCCCCCTGAAGTCCTGTGGGTATGAGGCAACTGCTGTGCTGCCACTGCAGAGCCACAGGCCTGCTAATGCCACAAGAGTAACAATTTGGGGGGAAAACTCTGAGGGGTTCAGAATGGCATTTCCAGTAGTATCACACCATCTGTTCAATGACTTTTCCATAGGCAAAGCCAATACTAGAACTACTATGCGTATTTTTAGCAATAGCTTTAATACAAATGCATATGAAAACACAGCACACTTCAGTTTTCAAATTCAAACAAACCAGGCTTCAAGTGTATCTGAAATGTTTCCTCCCTGTCCTTGTTCCCTGTGGATACAACATTACTAATTGTCAGCCCTCTGGACAGTTTGGGTCCCTTTACACATTCTATGTATTTATGACTCAGTGACTGTAGCTCATTTTAGGCTTGGGAGGAGGGGGGCAGAAAAAGTGTGTTTCATTCTGTGTTTCAAAAACACTTCCATTATAAATAGTGAAGGACAGCACAGCAGAACATTTAGGCAAAAATAAAACCAGCAAGATTAATCAGACTAGAGAACACAAAGACACCACTTCACCTCTCCACCTCGCATTAACTCGTAATCCTTCCTGATTTGGTTCACACAGCACACGAACCACCTGGGGTTTGGTACAGTTTCTGACAGCTCAGATGAGTTTTTGGTACAGTGAAGTCAACTTTAAGTCTGACTTTCAAACTTGAACAGTCCTGTACCAGCACAGGCAGACTGAAAAGCAGCATGGAAATATGAAAAAAAAGACTCTGAAAAGATACAACATTTTGGGTAAAACCAGCTGCCTAAAGTTTTAAGTGACTGTGAACAACATGTTTAGTTAACGACAGAAACTAAGAGCCTAAGAAAATGCCTTTACATAAAATAATCTCTGCCGCGGCACTCAGACCCCGCCATCCCGCTGAGCCAATAATCCCCCAAAGAACCCGTTCGACGGTTTTGTCCGAAGGAAAAGGAAAGCGAAACAACACCAAGTGCACGAAACGCCGTTTGTTCAAGCGCTGCCGAAGCCAATGCGTGCGGCCAGCAGCATCCCTGCGGGCACACGGCACCTGGCGCCTCTCGCTGCTGCCCGCAGCCTCCCGGGCGCTCCGTGCCCGCGGCCCCGCTCCCGTCCCCGCCGTGCCCGGGCGGGGCCAGCGCCGCTCGGCCGCCGAGGGCAGGGGCTCGCTGCCCGCCCGGGGCTGCCCCGAGGGACACCCGCAGCCCCGACCCGCGGCCCCCCGTACTCACACCGGCCATCCCTCGGTGCTCCGAGCGCGGCGGAGGAGCGGGGCTGCCCGCCCGCCGGGCCCCGGCAGCGCCGCCTCCAGCGGGGCGGGAAGGGGCGGGAAGGGAAGGGCAGGACCCCCCGGCCGCGGCCCCGCCGAGCGCGTCAGCAGCGCGGCGGACGGAGATTGGAGCCGGGCCGGCCCGGCCCCGAGAGCCGCGGCCGGGGGAGGGCGGGGGAAGCCCGGCAGGGCCTGGCCGGCCATGGAAGCGGGGATGTTCCTGCCTGGGTTCACCCCGCGCTGCCCTGCGAGCATCCCCCAAACTTCGGCCCCTGTTCGTGCCGCCCCCGCCGCCACCGGAGAGGGGGAACAGAAGGAAACGCACACTCCTGAGCCACGAAAGAAAGCGGTTTGGCGAGGAGGTGCAGTCGTGTTTCATTCTGACATCGGTGCCTGTTCAGCAGCTCCCATGGCAAACCTTGGCGGTTCCTGAACGGGGGTGTAAGTGAACACAGCTCCGCCGACTCCACAAACAAGGGCCAGAGGCTAAAAGGTTACATGACCCGTACACTGAAGAAGGCTCTTGAAAATGAGTGGTGAGCACAGAGCAGTGACCTACAAATATTACATTCCATGCTGAACATATTTACAAGGATGGAGGATGTGTTTCTTAGTATGTGATTCAGGTTTTTTAATTATTCCCTCAAACACTACTAGATAAATTACTAACTTGGGCTTTTTTTTCTAAATACGCCTTACTCGTTTGAAAATCTCCAGGAACGTGAACAGTTATGTAATGGGAAATAGTTCCATTATTAGCTGCTATCATGAAATCTATTTCCACCAATGTAACTACACTCACAATTTCTAGAGAGCATGGAAGTGGACATTTTTATAAAACCAATGTATATTCTGGTGCTTCATTCCTTGACTCTGTATCTCTATGTCATAAGAAGTCTTCCAGGCGGAGAGAACAGCACAGATTCCTTTTACTTCAGACCCTAAAGAGGACCACTCCATTAACCTATTCACTTTCTAAACTGAGGATGGGGGAAAAAAGCATCCCTTGGGAGCGAGCTCAGCCCTTCTACATGCACACATTACTCCCTAGGTAATCCCTGTCTCCTCACATCCACTGCAGAGTGGGGTTCTTCAGCCCTTGGTCAGCTATTGTGTCCAGATGGAGAGATTACTTTTAACATACCCATGGCACTGTAGGAGGGATAAAAAGCTGCCTGTGGAATGGGAATTTTTATCCAGGGATCTGCTATTCTCTAAAATATTTGTAGTCGTCTTTAATAGATGAAAGAAGGTTGAAACTCAGTGTCTAACAGGTAAATTGACAGAGATAGTACAAGGGTCTAAAGTTCAATGGGTCAAATTCAGGCTTGTTCTAACCCTTTAGATTGGGCAAATCATCTAAATCATTGGTCACCTAAGCTTCTCTTCATGTGATATCAGAGATTTTACTCTTTCTTCACACTGAATCAAATGTTAGGAGACCTAATTATCCTACCATACTACAAAAGCACAACCAAAGCTTTATCCAACACAAATAATGAACACCATCACCAGACACCTATATGGTACAAACCAAATCCCTTTCATGAGAGTTTGGGTTTCTCTCCAGGGCAAAAAAAAAATATACAGCAAGTCTTATAGACCTGTCCAACTCTAGAGCATCACCAGAAAATGGTCTTAGGTCATAGAACCACAGAGTGTCCAGAGCTGGAAATGACCCACAAGGATGACAGAGTCCAACTTCTGGAACTAGAAAACTAAAGCTAAGAACCATCCTCAATCCAAACATCTGTCTTTAGAACCAGAAAACCACTGATACCCAGCTTACACAGTGATATCCAGCTTCAAACCAGCTTCAAACATGCTATTTATCATTTTTGTCATCCAGAAAAAGGTTCAATGCTGCTGTCTCATTTTAATTTCCAAGTTAGGTGGCATACAAGCACATACAAGAGGCTTGACCCACAAAGGACTCCTAGTTTTTAACAAAAAACAACAAAAAAACCCAACCAAAACCCAAATTAAATGTACAACAATAAATCCAGAACCTTACCCTAAATATACATTATTAATAAATATGAGTTAATAATAACTATCTATATTATAAATATGAGTTAATAAAGAAAAGTGTCATTCTGACTTTTCATTATGGTAGGACAAGAAAAATGTGACAGACTTGAACCTAAACAGATGTTTCACTATATCCAGCTGTACAGGCCATAGAACAGTCAGATTATATACAGAAGGTGTTGGAAATTAGCAGTCATGCCACTGTATTTCATTGATTGAAAAGAAAAAGTAAAAGAAGTGAAAATTGAAAGTGAAACTTGCCTGAAGTTGGAGAGTATGGCGGAGGATGGTGTCCTCTAAAGCGTGGATCCACTTCTCCCTCTCATCTGCATCTCGAGCTGAAAAATAATTCAAAAGATATTGTTCAATCACATGTAGTGTCATATACTAAAAGGCAAAGGCAAACAGCTCTGATGTCCACACTAGATATGGAAATTAATCACACTCTCTGTGTTAATCACTAAGCACATAATTCCACAGTTGTCTTAATATCCTGTTTCTTCTTCTGTGGTTAGAGCTCTGTCCCTTGTCCTGCTTTAGGGGAACACATGCAAACAGTTTGCACAGATATTCCTCAATTCATTAAGTAATTTTAAAATCTTCTTATTTACAAGAAAATTACCTGTAATAAATGATCTAGTAATTCTACTTCAGTGTGGACATACTAACTTCCAGGTATGGATTCATAACATGGGACAAACACCCCTAACAGGATACTGGTGTCAATAATGAAGCACAAAGAATAATCTTAAACAAACAACAAACATTAAACTGAAGAAAATCCTACTCTAAAACTGCTTTCTTTCCCTCCTATCCCCAGTACAGACAAGCCACCTTTACTTCACTAGTCTGAAAAGAGTTCCTTGCTGTGCTCTAGGAGTACTTAAAAAACAAAGGAGCAGAGTCAGTGGACTCCAGGTAAAGAAGGGAAAATTCCAGAGGCATTAAATAAACCGTAAACAAACTGGCCTGTAAATGGATTGAGAACAGTTATTAACAATTGTTTCTAGTTCCTCACTCAAATGGAAGATATTAAAAGAAACAGGAAGCCTGCTAGAAGCAAGGAAAGCTTAAGTGAGCTAGCACCTATTATGAATCAGCGAACTGAGATCTCTATCTCACTTATTTTTAAGGAGTTCAGAGGAAATATCCTTAGGCTATAGTGAAATGTACTCTCCAGCTCCAAACACTTTGTTTCAATGTTCCCTTCCTCACCCTTTTGTTTCCATTGCTTTTATTTTTTGGAGTTCTGCAGCTTAAACCTATCAGTACTTAAAAATGCCCCAAGTCTTCTGAATATGCAGATTTTTCTAAACTCCCCAAAGATAACCCTACCAATTTAAAGATAAATATACTGCACTGTTTACTCCAGCACATATATGCTGATTATGTCAAGTTAAGAAAATCATCAGGAGAGAACTGACAATGTATGTGTTTGTGAGAAATAATTAAGAATGTATTTTTAATATATAAGCTTGCTCAGAGCCTAACTGATGAGGTGGCCTCACAAAATAGTGGGACAAAATTTTCACTGCACACAAGGTAAAAGACTGAAATCTACTTTTTTCCTAAAAATATACATTTTTCCAATCTATTACAAGTCAATCCTTACTCACTGTTCTTTTAAAATACTAGATTATGATCAATTGCCACAGGTATTTCAGCCACAGTAGCATTAACCTGAACAAATTAAAACTAGACATAAGGAAAAGTGGCTGCCAAAGTGCTTTCAGATGCACAGAGAAAGAGGAAGAAGTTCAAGTAATTAAATGTTACTCAGAACAGCAGATGATTTTCCTGCAGGAAATGCAGCCAGTGTTAAAAAGCTGGATATGCCTCATTAGAAAGAACTTTTAACTTACAGGACTCTTCTTACTGATGATCCATATTTTAATTGAGAAGCTAAAGCAGGCACTGAGGACAAGTTTATAATTCAGTGAAAGGAGACAGGATGGAGGGACAGAGGCCCTGTGAACTCTGTCCAGTGACTGCATTACTAAATACATTTTGCAACTTGCAAATGACAGTTTTTCTTTTCACATTCTGTACACACATGCACACACAAACACTGTTCTTTGTGCACAGCATTACACCTTAACACTAATTTCAATTACTGAACTAGTCAACCAGAATCTATTTTAATGTTTCTTAGTTTCTTTGGTTCTGCTTTCCAAAACCAGGCTCCTTGGCCTAGTCCTGCCAGACATATCAATCAAGTTTATTCTTCCTATACTATTAGTTTATAGTTTATTTTTCCTATACTATTCTTCCAGCCACCACTAAACACATACAGTTACCTGTGTCATTAATCTATCAGTATTTGAAATGTATCAGTGCTTTAAACTTTCAAAGGTGTGTCCAAAACAACAGTGGTCAGCATTATTTCAATGTGTGTAAGGTTTCTGTTTTTCTGTGGTGTTTTTTTTTTTAATTACCATCTCCCAGTCCCAAAAAACATCTTAATTGGGGAACTGGGTACAAGTCACTGAGGAGCTATTAAGTAATTAATGGGATACAAATCTCCTATGTTGAAGGGTTTTTTCCCACGATTATTTAAACTAAAAAGGAAACAATTAAGCTGCAGACCAGTGAATTAATCCTTGTATTGCAGCAGGATTCCTGTGATCTTCCATACTGCCAGCAAAAAGAGGTCACAGTATTAGTTAAATACTGATCTTTATGTACAGTAGCCCATTAACAAAGGTTATCACATTCTGACTTGTATCTGAACCCCCACCAGAACAGAGAGGCCTTCCAGCAGCAGGGAAGACCTAGAAACCAAACAATCCATACAGTTCCAAAATGAAACTGACTTTCCCATGCTCATTAATAAACTGAATTTTTCAAACTTCTGCTTCTCCAATGATGCTTTTACAGCTTTCTCTACCAGGGCTCAGCAGTGGGAGGGAAAAATCTGTATTTTTTCATCATATATTAGACACTGCACTCTTCTGGCATAGCATGATCAATCCTTAGAGAGCACACATGAATCTCATCAATCCTGCTACTTAGAGAAAGTCTTGGGCACAATAAATCCAGGAACACTGCCATGAGAAGACTGCTTACTGCATGGAAACACAGCATCAAAACCTTTTAAGCACTCTTTGTTCAGGACACTGGTTTAATTTCAGACCATCTATCATCAACAGCAGATCCTCCTGGCTCTCCTCCATACTCTCTTAAGAAAACCACGGAGCAAACCAGCAGGATGCAGTTTTTAGTAAAGCAAGATGCAAGAAAAGTTATATTAAATCTAATCAAAATGGCTGCTGTGAGATTAGGTGCAAGTAAAAGCTCCCTAATGGTAAAAGCAATTTAGAACTGAACAGCTGCCAAAAGATCACTGATGGAAAAAAAAAAAAAAATCAATGGGAACATTCAAAAAAGAGATTAGTCGACACACTCAGAAAGAATTTATGGGAAAAATCTACACACAATGGTCAGAGATCACTATCTACCTATCTGTAGGGAAAGCTAAATATCCAAGCTGTTTTTCATTTAAAGAAGGCAACTTTGGTCAAAGAAAAAGTTCTGATACCTTTGCACCTAAGAAGTTTGTGATGTACACCACCTAATATCCACCCTGTACCTGCAGATGCTTTCTTCATCAGTAGGGACAAGAATGCCCTGCTCATTAGTCCTTGCCTCAAGTACCCTGAAATCACTCCAACTTTTCCATTATTTGATCAGGCTCCACTTTAAAGTTAATCCCCTCCTCAATTCCTATGTGAAAGCTACTCCAGAATTCGTTTCTGACAAAACATTTGGGATAAAGCAATTCTTATCTAGACCAAGGAATTACACTGGTGTGCTTATACAAAAATAGGGGAGTATTATCTGGTCCCTCCTGGCACAAAACTACAAAGAGAAAACTACTTCTAAAAAGAGAAGAAGGCCAAGAGAGATAAACAAGTTGCTTTTTCCTAGGCTGATTCTAGAATAACAGTATTACAAAAAAACAAACAAGAAACACTGAAGGACACTTGGACATGAGAAATACCTGGCACTTAAAAACATAAAGGTGGTTCTTAGTCTGAGGGGTTAATGCCAGTGCTACCTGGTCAGCTGAAATTCAGATTGTCCTAGAGCATGTAACTACCCACTAAAATAGCCATGTTATGTCTGCAGTTGAGAGGGCACTAACAGTGCCTGTGTTTTTCTCTTATTTTAAGTCCTAGAATTTTAATTCCGTTTTTACTGCAATTTAACAGTGAGCATTTGCACGTGAAAGAAGCTAAATCCACACAGAGCTGCATAATCACTGCTGTGTGTGAGAGACTGGAATCATTAATGGCTGAAACATTGCAATTTACTGTGATTATGTCAGTTAAGCTATTTTTACTTTTTTTTCCTAGTAGAATTAGTATTTATGAGCTAGATTACAGTTTGTTCCCATATGCCTAAGCCCTCACTCCTCTGTGTCTGTGGTGCATCCTTTGAAAGACACCTGTATAATTCACTGTGACATCTCAGGCATATCTAAGACAACCACAGGGTACTGAACATGATCACAGTCCTATTTATGACTGGTTCAGAGAAACACACTTGAAAAGTATGTCATATATTAGAGTGAGTTTTAACATGATTTTTTTAATGTGTATTTTTTGTGATATGTCTGGTTGAGCTTATTCCTAAAATATTTTCATATCAATCATACTAAAAAAAAATCTGAACTCTTTCCTAGAGGAGGTCCAAAGAGAGAAAAGCAATTATTTGATCAAAGAGAAAATTATAGAATGAAAAAAAGTACTAAACACAAGAATTACTGCTTCTACTGAAGAATTTCTGTAATTCTGAAAACTTGTGGTTTAAAACTCCCTTTTGTTTTATGGAATTGCTGAACTTCCTAAACTGCCAAATCAGATATGTCAGGGATTTTAAAAAGTTTTGTTCCATGAGGATAAGAAGGCAAATGAAATGCAACTACATTAGATGCTCTCTATTAATTTTCCAAATAGAGAATAAATTTTATAATTTAGAGTTCCTATAATATTTACTTTGCTGTGGAGAGATTATATGTGTTTATATAACATATACCAAATGTTAAAGTACAGCATAAAACAGATTACTTTTTCCAGCCTAAGCTTGATAGCATCTAAAGATTAGATATAAACAAGTTTAACAACTCTGCTCCACGATACAGCATTTACCATCAGCATTTCTAGGTCATGCACAGCAGTACTTGGAAGACAGAAAACACACAAAATGTATCACCTCAGAATCTGCATACTGGTACTTATTTTTGTGTGTTTGTATGCATCTACATGGCCATTAGGATGAAAGAAAAATGAAGAATTAGTTTTAAAAAAATTACTAGATTACTTATACCATACTGTCACAAGAAGAAATGCATATTTTATTTTCATTCACTGTGACCTACTTACAGGCAGAACTCAGTAAGAAGAGTCTATTACACCCACAGAGTCAATAGAGTCAATTATGCAGCCTTTATTCTGACAGAACTTCTACTGATTTGTATGCAAAATTCCTGTATTTTCTCAGCCAAGTGCAGAACTAATGTAGTATCTTTACACACAAATCACCAGATAATAGAGATGAAATCCTGGCTACACTGAGATCGATAGGATTTCTGCCACCAGTCTCAATGGAGAGAGATTTTTATCAGTAGTGCTCAATAAGGTGGAAAAGTCATGCATCACAGGACTGTTCCATGGCTAAATAAATTGCTATTTAAAGTCACTGAAGGCCTTTCAAACCATAAAAAAAAACATGCAAGATGAAGCAGGGTTTCATACAAGCCTGGCAAAACACTGTACTTTCATTGGTGACAAATACCCTTTAACTCATGCTGCTCCCACATCTGGCAGTAGCTGGAACATGATTTCCTCTAGATCATAATTCTGGAGTTGTCCCAATCATTATTCTCTCTCCTCCTGATGCCATTCTCCACCCACACACACAAATCAACCCTCCTTTTGTTCTTCAGGTGTCTGACCAGCCTGAGCTCCCTGTCCCTACAAGAAACTCCTGTGCAGTCACAAGACACAAAGTCATGCCCAAACAAAAGGCATCAAAAGGTCTCCTGAGCACAATGTGTTTGTAAGATTCATCTGTGATCTTGAGAAGCCAACTAAACTGTTCTTTTAGCAAGCCTTTTTAGCAAGCTTTATAATCAGCCCAGAAACACAGCTTTGGGTGGAAACTTGTGTGACAAAGGAAACAAGTTGCTATTAGTTCTCTCTGGAAATCATATATAATGTGTACATAATCCATATATAATTTTGTAGTTAAACTTTTCTGAGTGTGGGACAAATTGGCAAGCATATGGTTTTTCACTAGAAAATAATATTTAAATATTAATAATAGCAGCACTAAACAATACTTCATATGGTGTATTCTGTGGAAATGGTTTTTAGAGTATGTTTGCATTTAAAATTAATCATGGAATCACAGAATGGTTTGGTTTGGAAGAGACCTTAAAGATGATGCCATTCCAACCCCCTGCCATGGGCAAGGACACCTTCCACTATCCCAGGTTGCTCAGAGCCCAGTCCAACCTGACCTTGAACCCTTCCAGTGATGGGGCAGCCACAACTTCTCTGGGGAAGCTGTGCCTCAGCACCCTCACAGTAAAGGACTTCTCTCCCCTGCAGATCCCACTCACAATGCTCTGAAATTACTAGTTTACTGTAGAAACCATATTTTGGCTTGAATTGAAAAAAAAAAATCGAAATAGAAGAACAAAAATATAACCGTTTTCTTAGCCAATAAAATAGCTGTCAATTTAAGAGGTCAAACTCAAGGTTATTGCTATTTGGGATTTCTTGTTAAAACAGAAGGAAAAGAGTGTTGAACTACTCAGTATCTTTCCCCTCCTTATAGTGAGCATCTTTAGATGCTATCATTTTTCCCCTTCCAAAATACTCGCCATGTATCACATATACAGTTGAGATAAAAGATTCATATTGATGTCAAAAGTAGAGGGAAAAAAACCCCCACCAAATCAACACATCACACAGATACTGTTTCATGGTATTATTTCTTTGCTACTCTCAAGTTTAACACATATTTTGAATCTGCAGCTTCAACATTAAAAACAGAAAACCAGAATGTCTTGATATATGACCATAACAATTGAGTACAGGAAGTCCCATTAAAAATGGCATAACCATGGGGTGATTGGAAAACAATTACAACACAGGATGCTGCTGGTGCAAGAAGGACCTGCATGAAACAGGAAAAGCACAACCCTGCACCATTCCCTGCACTCTGGTCACATGTCCCAGCCTCTCAAAATACCAGTGCAATAGCAAAAAGGAGCAGAGGGAAGAGAGGGAAGACAGAAAAATCACTGCAAAGCTAAACCTAGCTCTGGCTCACAGAGGAATTTCTGTAGTTATGCCAATCAGGGGAGGATGAGATGCAACCCAGAACTTTGTGCAGCCTAGACCTGGTCAGAGAAAGGGAGGATGTCAGGAAGCTCAGCTTTACTCTGATTACAGCTGCTCATCCTCCTCTGCAACATAAAAAGCACAGTTGAGCATAGAGGAATTCACTGTTTCAGCACCACCAGAAGCCTAAAAGTCCCAGAAAAACATGAACTTAGGACAAACAATGCTGTCAACAGCAGTTACAGACATCACTGAAGAAACCAGCACAGACCAAGAATTCACACTGAAATCTCTCTCTAGGCATTTTTCAATATCAAATTTAAAAAGCTCTTAAACTTTTTGTTTTTTAAAGGCTGCAATTTATGAATCGTTATTTAAATCAGGTAATGTGATAGACTTAAGTGCCTCTTCCTACCACAAGAGCAGTCAGCTTCCTGTCATCTATTTGGTGGACAATGTCAAAGATTTCTAGAAGATTATAAATATTGACTATTTCTGCAAGTAATGTTGAAACACAGGTATAAAACCAATATAATTAATTTTGATATGTAATACAAATACTTAAAATCTCACATTCTGATACTGCTCAGCACCGAGGCTTTGTGGACCCCAGTATATCCTCAATAATAATGCTCCCACATTAACAAAAAATCCTTCCTTTTATAACATTATGGCAAACTCTTGCTGGGCATGTCTCCCTTTTTCCTCAGCTGGGATGGTGGGCAGACACAAATCCAGCTACAAAACTGGGAAAGGATGGGGACAAAAAAGGAGAAATCTACCTTTACTAGCTGACAGCTTTCATGTAATAGGAGAATAAGTTGCACAGCAACATTCACGCTTCATTTCTCAGATACTTTTGTGGCAGGAATAGGAAAGGAAAGACAAAAGCTAAAGCAAAATCATCTCAGATCAATGCACTGGACTGCTTCCAATCTTTCCATCCTTTATTACACAAAACTGATTTGCCTTCCAAGGAACTGTACTGCAGGCTGTAAGAATAAGAGCTGGATTTTCAGGTAGGAGTTTAATTTTTTTTTTTTTTTAATATTAATTCTTTTTATGCATGCAATGTGCATTTAGTGAAGTATTTCAGTCCAGATAGAAGCTATTATTGCTTCAGGTTAGACAGAAAATCAAATATCAAGAAGAAATACAACAATACCCTTGCCAGAGTCTCTTGAACATCATGTTCCCACTCTTGAATTTAAGTCACAAGCATCCCAGTGAGGAGAAAGAACAGCTAAGTAATATGAAGGATTGAAGAAGTGAATTTCCAAATGGAAAGAGCTTAAAGCTTGGTGATGATATGAAGACGTTAAAAGAAAAACAAACCCAACCCCCACAGTGTCTGAAAGTTATGGAACATTTAGAACAGGGACATGTACTGCAGCAAGAAAAAATATATCACCAAGAAAAAGCTTCCTGACAGGAAGGTAAATTAAACCAAAAGTAATAAAAGTATTATCCCAAATGTCTCACAGCAACTTGAATGGATTTTTGCATCTAATCTGAAAAAACTCACAAGGGAATACTTTAAGATCTACTAATTCAGAAGCCTTACAAGGAAGCCATGAAACTGGATATTCAGCATGACCAAACAAGGACCAATCAGGAGGTAAAATACATTACTTTTATATCTATTTTGAAATTTCTGATGTCATTCTACCTCCCTTCCCCCTCCAATATGAACAAGCATCAATATGCCTGTCCATAGCAATAAAATACAGGGAAACAATCTGCTGGGCACTCTGGCAGAGCTGAAGTCAAGCTGACAGTAAAACCCAAACATATTGTTTGTTTTTGTTTTACTGCCAATATTTATTGAATTAACTTCTGTCCTTTTACCCATACTAAGGATATGGATCCCATTTGGGATGTACCCAGTCACCTTTCAAAACCTACAACATCTTTGTAATGACAACTTTTAAACTTTTACTGATGCTCAATACAGGGATGGCCACTAGGAAGCACAGCTGAGAACAGAAAAGAGGGAGACTGACACAGGCAGAAACAAAATATGAACTTTTCTTCTGAGAAAGACTCAGAAGTTGCCAAAATCCAGTGACAGGCAAATCTGAGTGGGAGATGGTGGAGCTTTGGCACTTCAGAAATTCAGTTACACACATATGGAATCAAATCCCATGTGAGAAGTTGGTCAGGCAGTTTTAAATTACTTACCTGCCCTTTATCTCATTACTTCCATCTCCAAAGTGTTAGTCAGATGTGCAATTTTGAGCAACTGACATTAAGAAAGAATTAATTAACCCAGAATGAAGTTTTTCTTTCAGTTTTCACTAATTCAAATTCTATCACTGGCTGTCAGCTGAGGCACCAATCAGTACTTAAAGCCAGAGTGAATGGAGAGCCTGCAAGAGAAACTGTTCCACTGCAGATGGGACCCCAACTTAGGTCAGGAGATCTCTGAAAGCTTGGATTTTTAAAGTTCTGTTTTTTCCCAGCAAGGAGGCTCCAGCTTGTTAGAATCCCTGTCTGTCCTTGAGAAAGCAGGAAGGCAGCAAGAAGGAGACTGTTAAGTTGCCATTCCTGCATCTTCTCCTGTCCAAGATTTCTTTCATAAAGGGTGAATGAATTTATAGCTATGGCCATCTTGCAGAACAAAAGCTCTATCTTAACCAGGTATTAAAAGTTAGGAAGAAATAGTTAGGAATTTTGTATGTTTTCTTGGATTATTCCCAGAATCTGCCCTACATGTAATCTCAGCATACATTTTGCAATATTTACATTATTAATCACTTGCTATTTATGCCTGAAAGTGACCTACATTTTGCATAAATTAAAACCTGTGCAATACTGAATTAATTTAATATAATGCACAAAAATTTGACATAAATATGACAGAGGTTGCACGAGGTGAGAATGCATTTATAGTGGCTATAAGAACTATATATAGAGTTCCACAGAGCATTTTTTGACACTGAAATATCACAGGACTCATATCTTACCTGTCTTTATACATGTTTGCATTAAATCCATGTATATTAATACTGTGCTTGTGTCATTATAATTTCCTGGGTATCAGGTACGTTATCTTCATAATATGCTAATAGAAAAAGCATAATACAGAAAATAGTGTACAATATCTTAGCTGTACACTAAAGGAGGATAAATAAATCCTGGCCTAATATGAAATGCAGAGAAATTATAAAGCACGAGATGCGACAACACTGCTGTTGAAAAATGACCAATATTACTTAGAGTAGAACATTACTTATATCAAATACTATCAGTTTTCTTAAGACATCTGACTACCTAAAGCAGAATACAGCATATAACAAGATGCATTAAAAAAGGTCTATCTAAGTAACTAAAGATCAGAGATTTCTAGATTTACCTGTATCAAGTTCTCAAATATTCAGCAGTATTTAGCTTTGTAGTACTGAGAGACTGCCCTAGTACAGCATTCCATTACTGCATTAGCAATTAGCTTGCATTTTAACAATTATCCTTGGGAACAGGAGATTTAAGTATTACTGTGAGCTCAGCACTGTGAAGGTATATTTACAAGGCTTAATGCAGTGAAAAGCCAGAAGACAGAAGCAGCATTTAGGAAAAACTACAGCACAAGGAATACAGAAGCCAGTGACAATATTGTGTACAATTAGTATTTATCATTAGAAAGAGTCTCACAAAAGCAACAGCATTGATGATAATTCCCAGTTGCAAATCACTGATTTAAAAATATGTACAGTACAATATAAGTTATAGAATTATTTCAGTTTACATAAATTAAAATGACTGCTTAAATGCAAGTGTGCCTCTTGGGTATTTACATTTTCCAGCTCTATACAAAGCAATTATTTAGTTACTGCATTTCCGAGGAAAAGCAAAAGGACTAACAAATGTTAACTGCAAAATATTTTCATCATACTTCCCTGGGATTTTAACATTCAGAAAAAGGAAGTTCTCTATTCAATATCAGCACAGTATTTTGTCCTACTGCTGCAGACAAAATCATTTAAGGAGTACATAGCAATGATATAGAGCCTTACCCTTTCTACCGGTGAGCCATAGCATGCAATGACGAAACATAGCAGTGGCAGATGGCATTGGTGCTAGGAAATGTGAATAAAAGGATAATAGCAGAGAAATGGTGACTGGCAGACAAGACACAGAAATGTAGATGAAATGAATGCAAGCTGGTAAATCTTGAAGCAAAGCTCCACCGTTAAGCCCAACGTTGCCTCTAGTCTCCTCATAATTGAGCATTAAGTTCTATTTGGATAAAACTGCAACCTTCAGACCAGTCTTGATTCTCTTCATAAAGAAATGCATCACTGTATCTTGATAACGAAGAGCAGAAACGTTTTGCAAGCGAAACCCATAATCAGAAGCACATTACTTTCTCCCCTTGAGTGATTTATTCTTTACATTATTCATCTCCAAATCCTGCCAGAGCTACAGTCTCTTTCTAGCACATATGCATTCACTGCAGATGTAAATCCCTGCCTAACCTGCAGCACCCCTGGATCCAGAATGTTCTCAGTGTGCTCATTCATGCTGTTCTGTTGCCAAACATTTAAAATCATCCATCAAATACAAGTGGAATCTATTATAAGAAAAAACAATCTCTTCTTTCAGCTCACCCTGAAAATGGAAGGTTTTCTGATCAACAGTTATTGTGAAGGTGCTGTCGTCCTCATCGTCTATACCAATCACAGCTCCCTGTGAAACAAAGAACAAAATCCTGATAAGGCAAGCAGTGACATCAGCAGCAGACACTCTATCACTACACCACTGGAATTTAAAAAGCTTTGACAAATTAGAAGCAAACTGAATACAGTAAAGAGCAGAAAAAGATTCTCTGTTCAGTCATAGGATGCAGTCAGTTCTTTAAAACAAATTTTTAGTTGCAGAAAAAAACAGTGAATGTTTGTAAAGCTGTTATCTGGATAATAATATGCATCTTTTATTTTTGTAATGGAGGTGGCTTTATGCTGCAGCAGTTCCCTACTACATTCCAACGTACATATTTTATATGTATTTTCTGTGTATAAAAATAATAATTCTTAAGTACTCTATAAAAAGAAGCTCTTGACCTGATTTTATCTACCAGCCTGTAATAAAAAAATAAATCATTCTAGCAGAATGAATTTGGCCCATCATGTCATGTCACTGGTACACTGCATGATCTAATTTTCAGTCCCTAAGTAAATATTAACAGTAAGTAATCAGGATATATGGGAAGCAACTAGCTTTGTCTTCTAATTCTTCATGAATTATTACAACAAAATGCAAATAAATTAAAGACCATCTGTGCTTACCAATTTACAAATCTATCCACATTTTCATTCCTGCCCCCTCCAACACTTATAATAAATAACAGTTTCACCCAGAAGAAGACACAAAAAAAAGGACAATTCCAAGTTTCTGCCAGCTCAAATAAACTGTAATATTTAGCTCAAAAATCACCAGTGGATTGACTCAGTTTCTTTTCTCCTTCAAGGAGGCACAGTACCAGAATCTGCTGCATCCTTTCCCATCCCACAAAACAGACAGACATCCCTGGGAGGTGCACATATTTAGAGGGTAAATTCTGCCCTTTCTCTCACAGCACACAGAGTAACAGCACTACCAGGAGCCCTGAGTCAATTCCAGCCAGGGCTTCCTTCACTCAGCCAAGCAACCCACAGCAGCTGCAGGGCTGGGGGCCAGGGATGCACCAGACTGGCCAAAACCTAAGGATGGTTTGGGTCCAGATTTGGGGGCAGAGGGAGCTGAGTCAGTGTTACCCACACAGGTTCCTCACAGCCCCTCCATGGGATTTGTGGCTTGTGGGACCAAGTCACGCATGGCTGGGACCAGCACAGCCCCACAACAGCAGTCCTAGGGAAGAACAGCACCAACCCTCTGTAATCCAAGGCAGTGTGGCAGGAAAGGATAGCTCCAAGATGGTTTTTTATTTCCCTCCACTGATAAAATGTGCCACTTAACTTCTCCAAGAGTATCTTCCTTATAGGCTTTTCATGGACAGCTCTGTGATCATTGTAAAAGAGGCACCTAAAAAGTATATCCAAGCCAGTATAATTCTGAACATCTTTAGTGCCAGGACACAATAACCACCAGATTTCTTTTAAATATACCAGTAGATAAATATCTGGCACTTTAAGTACATATTTTGCTATGCAGTAAATCAGAAGGTCACTGCAAGTTGTACAATATTGCTCTCCTCAGCAGCTGCATCACAGAGCCAGTGTGGCTGGAAAGGAGCTCCAAGATTATCCAGCCCAATTGTTAACCCAGTGCCACCATGTCCAACACTGAATTATCTCACCAAGTGCCACATCCACACATCTTTTGAACACTTCCAGGGACAGTGACTTCACCACTTCCCTGGGCAGCTTTTTCTGATGGCTGACCATTCTTTCAGTGAAGAAATTTCCCCTAATATCCAATCCAACCCCCCCCTGGTGCAACTTGAGGCCATTTCCTCTCATCCTGTCACTTGTTACCTGGGAGAAGAGACTGACCCTCACCTCACCATCATCAAGATACTCTCCCAGAGGATATAGGTGAAACTCACATAAACACAGACTGAGACAGCTGAGTCCTGCTCCATCCCAAGTGTGGGAGCAGGGAGAGCTCTCCTGGGCTTGTGAACTCAGCACAAACCTGTGTACAGTGCACATACTGTCACTGCAACACTGGGGCAAAGGGTCCGAGCCAGAAGCACAGAAAATGCTTCCTCTGTCATGCAGATAATACATATGAATGAGTAAAATTAAAAATAAGAGTGGTAAAGTTATGGCTATTCCAGAAAACTTTGGCAGGACAAAAGCATAGTGAAGATGACACAGAATGCTTTATGACTACACTTTCCTAAGTACACTAAGACAATCAGCAAAAGAATTTGAAGATGAAATTTCAGGCCTATGAAATGTGCATTAGGAGAAAAAAGGTGAAGAACAAGCTTTTCATAATCCATTCAAGAGAAAAGGAAATATTTTAGCCAAATTGCTTAAGTTACATGTTTGTTTATGTTCACACCTACAGTTACAAATCAACAATTACTCTAAACAGAAAACCTCTCTGATAGAATTTCAGACTGCAAAAGCCCATCTGTTCAGCTATCAGTATCACTGTCATCTGCCAGGGGAGCTGCTTTACAAAAGCAGAAAAAAGGAAGATTCCTTCCTCACCAAAAAAAAAAAAAAAAAAAAAAAAAAAAAAAAAAAAAAAAAAAAAAATCCCAACCCCAAACCAGCAAATCACACATATTCAGAGAAATGCTGGGGGAGTCCATCAGTTTTTAGAAAACTCCAAAGAACAATTTGTGGTGGAAGAGTGACAGATGGGAGAAGAGAAAGTGGCTGTTTCATGTTAAATACATATAAAGATGGACCAGGCAATATTGAACAGATTGTTCACTTTTATTATTTCCTAAACTGGCAGGCTGTGGCCAACCTCCACAGTGACAGGCTCACAGAATTATAAAAGCAGGCATGGCTTTTTGGACTGAATTTTTCTGCACAATGAAAAAACCTGCCTCATGAATCTTTGGGAATGTTCTAGACAGAGGTTTGAGTGTACATTTGCCATAAAGAAATTCTGCATGAAGATATCAACATATCAAGCAAGGCAAAGTGCAAAGAAGTAATCTGGAATCCAAGTTAATGGGGATTCTCTGAGTCTCAGAAGGCTACAGGTACTCAGAGAAAGATAGAAAGGCCTAACAACAGAAGGAAGGAGTAACTGGAAAATGCACAGTTTTCCTTCAACACTCATCACACTGTTTGTAAGACCACAGATCCCCTTCTCTAGACTTCTCTTACTTCAACTTGCAAAATGCTCCCATTCATACCCATCATTCTCACTCCTCACTTCTTCCAGCTCTTCTCAAGACTGCGGCATGCTAGAACCAGAAATTCAATGAAAAATGGGAAAAAATATAGGAAAAGGACTTGTGCAAGAAGAAATAGCTTTGGTATAAGCATGACAGCGAGGTAGGAACTGGGCATGTGCAAAGACATCACAGCACTCTCACCTCCCTTTAGTAATTCCATTTCCAGCTACAGCAGCAGCAGTCAGGGCTAAATGTCCCACACCAGAGTGCCTCACACAGGCCATGCTCAGCTTTCCCACTCTGCACCTTCTCTTTCCCCAGTTTGCACACCCAACCATATTTCAAAAACTTTGCCAGCAGTGTTCTCCCTTCCTTTTTGTGTCCTCCTGTGTTTCACTAAGCTCAAGCCTAGGCCTAAGGAGTGTCCAAAAGAGGACACTGTAACAGAAGAAAAAAAAACCAGGACAGAAGGAAGCAGTTTCACAAGGACTTCTGTAGGTACAGAACAACCTATACACACACATATATATATATCTGTGTATATACAGATATATATATAGACCTCCACACACAGAGAAATGAGAACTGCAAACAGCAAATTTTTCACAGTGCCCTACTATTAACCCATCTTACTCTGCCACAAAATGCCTTCTAATATAGAATATAAAATGTATAATATTTTCATACCATATATAAATTATAGGATGTAATTAGCCCAGCATGTCACTTGACCTCTAACGTTTTCTTTCTTTAAATACTTTCACCATTTCAGCATTTTGCAGAGTCAGGAATAGAGCCCAAACCTCAAAAGTCTCCTTGCAGTTCTCTCCATCAGGACATATTATACACAGCAAGTCATTAAGTACTGAATAAAACAACAACTTACCCTGAGTCTAACACACCCTCGGCGTGAGCCTCTCATCATTTTGTCTTTTGACTGAAACAGAAAAAAAACCAGATCAGTGGGTTAACAGATACAGTAAGAAGAAAGTTATTCAAACCAACAGAAAAAGAATAAAGCATTTTTACACCATTTTTTAGTGACTGAATAAACAAAATGCAATTTCTGTTACAAAATATGTTCGTTCCCACAACCACAGTATGGAAAATGAATCCTTCAAAAGAATACAAGATCCCACTTCAAGAAGTTTCCTAAGTAACTTCAAGAAATACTTATGAAATGCAGTCCATGCCTTTACAGAAAGTAAAAGCAAAGGAAGAAGAAAGGAGTTGAGGGAAGAAGAAAGGAGTTGAGAAATATTAAAAATCAGCAGTATGCTGATTCACATCTTCCTCCTTTCTCTCCTATTCTCAGGAAAGTGTTCATGAAACAAAATCTAGCTGTGCAGGCAGAATTGCACAAATGAAATTATACATCTGTCAGAAACTTCCCCTGATTTATACTCCTTTTAGGCAGAAACAAAATTCATGTTTAGACTTGTTTGAAAATCTGCTTCCTAGCTAGAACAGACCGCTGTCATTATTACAATTTAAAAAGTTAACATCTATAGCCATTTAAGCTGTTGGAGCCCATATCAGAAAAAAGGATTTTCATGACCATAACCAGTGCTCAAACCTGCACATTAACCTACCTTGCAAAATTACTCAATCTCTTCTTTTATACCTGTTTGAAGCACTGAAAAAAAGCTTCAACCTCCCCCACCCCAAGTAGGGAACTCTAAACAGTCAACTCAGCTTGAAACAGTGATCCTTGAGCTTTCAGCTATTCCCACCCCTGTCACAGGCAAAGCTGACAGTAACCATTGCTATTGGGCAATAGTGGCAAGCCCAAGTAGCACACACAAACTATTTAAGAAAGAAAACAGTGAGATCATCCTGAAGACTCAGTTTTCTGGTAAGGGCTGTATTTTGACTACCCACACACATGCTTCCTGCTTTTTAAATTATAAATTCCTTGCTATTGTAGCCTTATCTGAAAGGTAGTCCTGTCTAATAAAACCCCTTCTCTCTTGCCATCCAAATATTCAAACTACATTCTTTCAGGTCAAGAAAACAACAACTGTCACTGATGTCTCATGATCAGATTCTCTTGCTGTCATCTTCTGAAATACCCATTTCTTTCCAGCAGTCTATCAATAATTCCATCAAGACAATATACTGATGTTATTACCACCAGACCTATTTTCACTGAAGCAATTAGACAATAAAATCTTGCTGACATTAATGGAAAAAAAAAAGACAGGACAAGAAGCATCAGTCTTAAAAGTAAGAAATTATTCTTTATCTGAAACATGTTTTGGATATAGCTAGGAGGAAAGAATGAAGCAGTCCTAGCAAGTCCTATTCACTAAAGATAATGTACAGCACTTGGGGCTTCAAATAATGTTTTGGCTGACCTCTGATTCAATTCAGGCTCCAATTTATCAGAGCTGTCTTCTGAGTGTTAGAAGCCATCAGTATTAATCTACTTGTTTTTACATCAGCACATGTGAGCTGGTCAAAGGGAAATGGAAGTAAAGACCAGCAGCGCCTCCATAATGTATTCTACAGATATATTTCTTTTTAGACAACAAGTACATAGGGAAGACTTTTTGGAACGTTGTTTTGTTTTGGTCTCTTTTTTTTTTAACATCAAACCCAAGAGAGGATGTAGTTACGAAGTTTCTCCAACAATTTCCTATGAGAAATTGTGTATATTTGAAACATAGCTCACTAGAGTACACTTTTACTTTTTATATTCACTGCCTTGACAGTTCTCCTAAAATGGGAGGACACTTCTGAGGGCTTATCACTCCCTCTGGTGGTTTCTGGAAGAAATATTGGCATAATCTAAGCAGGAAAGAAAATATCTGAACTGAGGCCGCAACAGTGCAGAGGCTGCAGGGACCCGACCAGTTCTGACCTGGATCCCACCAGCCAGGCAAAGCCCTCCCAGCTCCCTGTGCTGGGCACAGGCACAGGACCAGAGCAGACAAAAAGCAAAGGCAGCAGAAGAGATTGGGTTTGGAAGGGTTTAGAGCCCTTACTGACATGCAGGGAATTTGAGGGCTCCTCCCAGTGCAAGGGAGAGCAGAACCCCAAAAACCCCCACTTCCACTGACCACCACCTGAGCTGCAAAAGATAAGAGTAAAAGCATCCCTCTTTCTTGTCCACCACATTTCACTGGAAGGGAAATTAAGTTTAAACTTTATAACGTTCTTAGTCTGCAAAAAGAATCACAAGATAAACAACAGGTCAGAGCGTGGGCCTGTTTACCCATAATTTCACCATCTTCTGACAGAGCTTTACTTGGTTAATATCAATTATAAGAAAGCACTAAATGGAATTCATGCTACCTAAGTGCAGTAAAGCACCCATCATTCCAGTATCTGAATTCCCTGAGCTCCAGAGCAGGCAGCTGCCATCACACACAGTGCTGGATTCTCTCACTGGCAGACAGCAAACCTTACACTGCTGCTGAAGGACAGCACTTTAAAACACAATTCAGCTGACATTTTAGATTTTGCCCCCTCCCCCCAACTAAGGTTTTATAAAAATACAACTCAAATACTTTCAGCTTCCCCTTATTATTCTTTGATTGAAATTAGGTTATCCAATATATCCTATTAAAAATAAAGCCATCCCATAACTGCTTTGAGGAATGGTTCCATTTCACTGAACAAAAATTCATACAGCAGAAAGACATCTCTAAATGGCTAATAAACCCCCCCACATTTTACTTTCCTTTTATATTTAAAATTTTAATATGCAGCTATCTTTTTCAGCGCTCAGTTTTATAACCAGACAAAATTACATTTCCCATAAGCTTTCAATACACACTGTACTGATTGTGATGATAAAGGACTTGAACAGGTTATAAGCAGACAGCAAAATGAGATAAATTTCAGCTGAAACTCAAATAAAAATTTGCAAAAATTAATAAAGCTATAGAATATTACTGCAGGGGGAATTTAGGTATCTCCCAAAAAGATGTGGCCTTTATTGGTTCCTCTTTTACATCCACACAGCAAAGGTGATCACAGACAGAACTGATCTAGCATAAGGCATTTCAGGTAATCTACAACTTCTTAAGAGAAATTAAAATAATGATTGGGCCTATCTAAAGAAAACAAAACAAAATTAGAATCCTAATCCAAGCCCAAAAACCCCCAGCCCTCCTTCATCTTTAGAAGTGCTACTATTTCATTTGAGTCGTGGCTGTGACGTGCAAGTTTAAGGTTTCAAATAAAACCCAGCTGCTCTTTGCCTACAAAAGTTCTCAGGCATGAGTTCTGCTTGCACAGAAGGGCAGAACTTGAAGAGGTGCATTTCTGACTCACTCAGTGCTGTCATGGAAATCCCTAACATAAGTACACAGATGAGCAAAACCACTTGGGACATTTATTTCCTGTTAAGGATGAAGAACCTGGAACAAGCAGTATCCATAAACAGTAATCTCTGCAATTTATCTACATCTACAAGAGAGGCTTAAATTTGGATTGCTTTCCATAATAGTCATTTTTTTCTCATCAAATCCTAAGGCAACGCTCATTTTTAAAGCAGAAACAGACCTCAACAATTTAATGATTTCACATGCTGTTCCCAGCCCCACCATTCCCCCAGCCCCCTTCCAAGGCACACACCAGTCTCAGAGGAGAAGCTCCCTGAGCTCAGGGACAGCATCTCACAGCCCTGTTGTTTGTGCAGCTAAAGCTGGGACTTTTGTGGGTGCAGTCATAAAACAGGAGATAAAACACTACAGCCACAGCTGAGGTGCCACCGGGGCTCATCTAACCCCAACAGATGCCAGGATATTATGAAATAGGTAAGGCAACATTTTATAGGTCCTGGCATGGAAAAGCATTACACTGCTTTGGAGAATCCTATGAGAAATTAAAATATGTGAGGCCTTAACTGGATCAAGGTGTAAAAGGACAGCCCAGACCTGGAACCCTCCATTCATCCTCTTCCCCAAAAATGCACAGCTACAGACCAAACTGCCTGTAGCTGCAACCTAACTATTAAAGAGGAGTCACCTACTTCAATTATAATCCTTTAACAGTTAATCCAGTGCATGGAAACCTGTGGTACAAAGTTTAAACTATGTACAAATTTCAATTTAGTGTTGTATGACAACCAACAATATTTTATATCCCATGACCATAAATTCAGAATTATTTTTATTATTATGAGTTCACTTAAAGTTTTGTCTGTTTTTAATAGACTCACTGAGTTGTTTTCAGGGCATGTGACAGATCAAGTTATTATAAGAAAAAAGTGTCATTTCATCTGAGAATGGAAAACAGAGACCTCGGAGGGGAACGCTTGTGCAAAAGCAGATGTGGTTTTTTCCTGTTTTCTTGGGATTTTTGCACACAGCTGCTGATTGAGAAACTGTATTTGAAAGAAGTATTTAACTGAAAGTCACTACCATGGGGCCACTGAGCCTTGAATACAGCTTCAGAGGCATCGTCTGAAATCAAGTCAACAAGGTTTGTTTTCAGTTCACCACCAAAGATTCATAAAACTGCTCCAAAATTTGAGTCCTCCCCCTCAATAGCTGGGTTGCACAACAACCAGTACAAGCAGTTCTTCAATACAACCAATATTAAAGTTGCTAACTAGTTGTAATCTTGAAAAACATGAGGGGAGAAATAATTTCATACTGCCACAATTACTTTTCCCAACAAGTGATTTCACACAGCTCTTGCTCCTGAAAGCAGTCGACCAGCAAATGTCTTAAAAGTAGTCTGATGGAATGATGAACAAAAGAACAGCACTTAAATCCATTCTTCAGGCATTCACTCGTGCAAAAACCATTAAGATGATGGGAGGCTCCCCAGTTTGGTGTCAGGAACACACAATACAGAGCTGTCATACACAACAATTTTTTCTGGCAGCCCTCATTCACTGTGCAAGGCAGTTCTTTAAGCCTGCAACATTTTGAATAGTTCTCCTTTCAATATCACCAAATGTCAAATATCCATGAAGTATTAAAAAACTTTAAGGAACTGACCTTCTTCTGGCACTGTTTTTAGCACTGTTTGCACAGCTATGCCAGTTCTGCTTCCAATTTATTATATAAAATTTAAATATTTACTTAAAGAGTACACTTAAAGCTAGAATTTAAATCAGATTTTCAAACTTGAGTGGTTCCCTGGATTATTTCTACAGAATTCCCAAGGGTTATCAAGGCTATAGCTGATGTGTATTTAAGACAGCACTTCTGCCAGAAAACACAAACAAAAGGCAAATTGCATTCAACTCCCCCTTCCTCCTTGACCATTTCTTTGTCTTCATGTTCTCCTCCCAGCATAATGTCAACACACTCGTTTCTACACTGACATGCACAAAACAAACAACAGAACAAATTCAGCTGAAAAAATAAACCAGCACAAAGCTATTTTTCATCTGGAATCCAGCTCATGGAACAACTTTACAGCTCCTGCACCAGCAGAAGGCAGGAATGAGCCAGTTCAAGACTTGTTTGCTAAATAATTCAGTGAAGCTAACAAACCCACAATGCTTCAGTAACTTATATATGTAAGTTATTCCTTTAAGAGAAAACACTGAAACATGAGTAGAGTCACAAATCCAAGAATACTGAGAGGAAAAAAGAAATAATTTGTCAAGCCATTGGTCAAACTGATCCAAAATGGCAAAAATGGCACACATATTTTGCTTAAAAAGAAAAAGAAAAAAAAAGGGGCTGTTTACTGATTTCAGACAATCATTTATTTAAGCAAAAGCATGTGAAAAGAATATTTGGATGACAAGTCCAAATCATACTCTGTAAATTACAGAATTTGTAAGTAACTTTACACAACAGTAACTCTAAGCAAATTTGAGGATGAACATTTCAATTCTGAACGAGAAAAAAGCTCCTGGACTACAGAGTGGGAAAAAAAAGCCAACAATTTGGCAATTTGGGTAAAAGGCTTTTGTAAAACACCTTATAAATGCAGGTGAGAAGATCCACATTCACACATGCAAGTAGCACTACTGTTGTTCACTGCAATACAAGTACAGAGCATGGAACACACAAATGAAAACAGAAATAAATGTCACCATTAATTTTTTTTCTTTTTTTTCCTGACTCTGATTTGATGTAAAATCTTTTGACTTGCTCCTTTAAAGTTCTAATAATTCCAGAAATGGAATTTCATTGAATTCATTTGCTCCTGGTGTATGTATCCAAAACACACTTGGGTTAACAGCTATTCATTCCACCAAAAGACAAAGCATAACCTTTTATTTTCCCCACAGGGTGCATGCTATTGCACACTAATTCTGTTTGAATGTTTATTTCACATTAAGGGTGCTTTTTTGCTGTCTATTTTAGGTAGCTACCAAGGAGGGCTGAGTACAGGAGTGCACGGACACGCCTATGAAGAAGTTTGTGGCTCAGGCCCTAATGGAAGGTTCAGCTGCATCAGGAGCCATTTGCCTGCAGTTTTCCACAGCTGCCCAGTCAAAGGTTAACAGGCTGTGGGATCTGCTGGAGAAAGTGTCTCCTGTCTGCAGAACTTACTGGATTGCAATGGGCTGAGGAGCCTGGGGAGATGATGAGCAGGCACAGGCTGATCAGGTACCTGTAGTACCAACAATGCTTCCAGGTCGTGTGTCCAGACAGCCAGGCGGGAACCAGCCCAGCCCATCCCAGCATTACACTCCTGGGAGGGGCCAGATCCAGGCTCAAACAGCAGCCCAGCCACACTCAGCAGAGTGAGGCAGCTCCATCGCTCCAGACTGAAACTGGTGCAGTGGGAGCCCTGTGCACCTGATCACAGGTTCCTTCCCAACACGAGGCTGCCTGTGCAGAGCACAACAGGCCATTGTCCCACTTAAATAAAATCCCAAACCTGCCAACGTTTCAAATTAATGCTGCTTACAAGCATCATCAACTACCAGTCAGGAGTTACTCCTCCAACACTAAAGCTGAAGCAAACAGTGCCCTACCACCTTCTCAGGGGTAGGACTGGCTCTTGAGAGGTGTGTGACCAGCTGGGACTAGGTCTGAGTTATCCTTCAAACGCTGCTCTTGCTGACCCTGCTGCCCTGGGAGCAGCCCTGCCAGCACACAGGGAGAGGAGGGCGTGCACAAGCACCAGACCTTTTGGCAGGCAGGTTTCAGCAGGACACAGCCTTAGGTAAGAGAATGAATTCAGATGTCTGGAGAATGGCCTAGCAAGCACTTCAGAGACACACATGTAGAAAGAACTCATGGATGGGAAAAGCATTCTGAAGGAAATGTTCACTGCAGCCACTTCTTAGTGGTAAAGGTACATAAAGCAGAGAACGTGATTTTATTCCTTGAACCCAACTTGAACTTTTTAGGACAGGTAGTTAAAGAAGGGTTTTTTAATTTTTGAACTAATAGTTGCTATACTGACAGAGAACATAATAAAATATACAAAATAAAAGTGTAATGTACATGTAGAGGTAACCAGTCATAAGAAAAAATTAAGTAATATAATTTTATTAAACACCTGAAGATCATAGGATGAAAGTCAGTGCAATATCCAGAATTATAATTATACACAGCAGTCATCAGCAAATGTTTCTATTTCTGTAGCTGAGCATTAAATGACTTTGCACCTTGGACTGCTACTTAGACCACACTGACTAATTCATCTCTGTCAAGCAGCTGACATTTGAAGAGCCACTAAATAGCAACTATAAAGCATTTCCATTTCTCCATCCACTTCCCAGGTGAGAGATTTTGAACCCACATGAACAAAATTGAGAGCCTGTGACAGTTCTGTGTCAAGAGCCTTACCCCTGCCTCTCTCAGTATAATGGAAATCCAGATTTAGGGAAAAAAAGTTTTATGTGCAATGCTTCTGTACAAACAAAGCTTCATAGGCAATGTGGTATGTCAAGTTATTTGCTGTAAATCTATTACAACTTACTACAGGTTTACTTTGTATGTGTTCTATTCAGCATGATACACTAATTGCTCCATGAGAAGAAAACTTTGGGGCATGTATGCAGTTCACCCAGTGAGCCTTCAGATTTCAGGGTGCATCCTTGAAAAATATTAATTCCTACATTAAAATAGGTGTAAGTTATGTAAAAATATGAATAAGGAAGGTGAACAAGCCAGTAAGGCAGGATCTGTCAGGGGTTATAAAAAAAAAAAAGTTAAGAAAAGCGTCACTGTGTCTGTTTCTTAACACACCGCAGTAAAAAGTTCGTGCTGGGAAGTGGGAAGTCCTGAACGGAAACGGGAAAGTCGATCCGGCTCTGGGAGGCACCTGCCGGGCGGCAGCGAGCCCGCCAAGCGCGGCCGTACCGCTCCGAGAGCCGCGGGAACGAAGCGCGGGGCGCGCACGGCCCCGGGAAGGCGGCACCGCCCGCGCCCGCCGGCTGAGCTGAGCCCCCAGATCGGAGCCAGCGCGGGCTCCCGCTGGACAGGGCGGGGAGCAGAGGGACCCGGCAGCGCTCGGCCAGCACCGAGCAAGGCTCCGGGGCAGGGGGACACGGGCCGCCCGAGGCGGGAGCGCGGCCCCGGAGCTGCCGGGAGAGCCCGGGCGGGTCCCGCGGCCGCTCCCGCCGGCGGCGCCGCCCGCCGCCAACAACAACAGCGCCCCTCGCCCCCGCCACTCCATCTCCCCGCAGCGCCGCCCCATTGGCTGATCCCGCCGCCTCCTCCTCCCCCATTGGTCGCTCCCACCGCCTCCTCTTTCCCCATTGGCCGCCCGGGCGCCCGCACGCCCCGAGTCCCCTCCCCGCCCCCACCCTGCGCCTAAGCCGGTCCCCGGCGCCTCCTCGCCCGCCCGGCCCGCCCGCCGCCCCTCACCGTGTAGTAGGAGAGCAGCCCCGCGTTGTAGTCCAGCACGAACCAGCGGTACTGCCAGCCCTTCATCACATTGGTCCATTTGCTCAGCGGGCCCTCCATGATAGACGCCATCTTAGCACCGGACCGGCACCGCCGCGCACGCCGCGCGTTCGGTGAGGGGAGCGGGGGAGAGACTCGGCGGCCGCCGGGCGGGGAGGGGCGGAGCACGCAGCGACGGGGAGGGGCCACGGGGCCACTCTGCCCAGTGGGGCGGCGTTTGCGCGCGCAGCGGGGAGGGGCCGTGAGGGGAGCGCGGCCCGGCGGGGGCGGCCCCGGTGTCCCGAGAGATGGAGTTTGGGGTACGGGCTTTGAGGGCGCTGCCTGAGGGATTCCGTCCCCGCGGCTTCTCCTCACGGCCCCGGGGGAGGCAGAGGGCGAGGCGCGAGGCAGGGCTGTGAGGCGGTGCCGTGAGGGCACGGCGCGCTGGCCCTGCGGAGTGTGAGGGCGGGAGGGCGTTATCCTGTCCCCTAAAGCACTTTGGAACCTTTTAGTTTCTCTCTAAAACATTTGGCACCGCTTGGAAGCTTTGAGCATCTCTCGCTGGTGTACTTGTCCCTCTGCCTCTCGGCTTTTTTCGTGTCCGAAGTGCCTTAAGTCTAAACCAAAGTGGGCTTAACAATGGTGTCCGAGGGGGCTTCTCTTCAAAGTGCTCCACGTCCACAGTGTCTAAAACCCATCCGTGACTCGAGATGACCTTTAAAAGTTAAAGCTTCAATGTGACACAGCTTTCCTGTGGACTGATCCAAGAATGTGGAATGAATTCCCCAGGAGCTACGGACAATTGCAAATCTGTTGTTCAGCACAAGGCATGGTTTTGGCACTGATCTCCTCTGACATAAGTACAGAACTTGAGCTGTGCTTTAACATGAAATCTTCAAAGGACCCATAGGGATACTCATGTTCCTTCCTAGGGATCAACAATAAAGCAGCAGAAGTTAGTGTTTTTACCATGAGGTTTATCGTGCAGTCTTCCGTGTTCATTAGTAACATTTTTTCCTTTCCCCCTTATAGCCCTTTTTTATTCTTTTACTATTAAAATGCCTTTATAGTTCGGCTAAAACAGGTTTAGTGTCTCACAACACTGCAACTTTATACTAAGTTAAACAAAATTTAATAGGAAATCACCCCTTTAGTGAAAAAGAATCACTGTGTTTGGTTTTAGGACATAAGAAATATTCCAGATTTCTAATTGTCTCCCCATATCACATGTCACATCATACACTAGTTTGTCACCAACGGGAATTTGGAGCATTGATACTCCTCAGAGTCACCTGGTGGTATGTTTATGCATGGGCTTACCAGTTTAAGGTACCTTATGCACAATTTGATTTTGAAATCCAGCTTGTTACTTTAGATAACATTTTTTGTTCAAGCTGCATATGACCTTAGTAGTCTGTTTTTGTTCTTTATTTTCACTGACTAAACAAAGCGGGGCTGCCTAGAGATTATACCCAGGCAAGCAAAACAAAAAACATCAGATGGTACCAGAACATTACTAGTGCTGCCAGTTAAAGCTGTAGCTGGACTGGAGCTTTATTATCTCAGATCACTCCTTTGGCTCTATTATGCAACAGAAGTTGAAACAATGCAAAGAACTCATGGAACAAAACCCCTCTTGGCTTAACCCTGAAAAACCCGTGTGTGGGCAGAGCATCCACAATAGGAAATTCTCCACAGAAGAGCTTTTTATTTACCTTGGTTTGTCAGAGGCTGAATTTCCTGAACTTCAGTTTACACTGCATATCTTAGTAGTTCTTTGTTCTCGTTCTCTTTTTTGGGGGGAAATGTGACAAAGGCTTGTATCCACCAGAAAAAGCATGTATTTTAGATATCTCGTTTTAGCTAAAAGTTTAGAATAGGAAAAATGGTGTTAACAGGTATAAAAGGGGGAATTCAGCTCAAGGTCTCT
Organism: Fringilla coelebs; assembly: GCF_963513975.1. Taxonomy (NCBI): domain Eukaryota; kingdom Metazoa; phylum Chordata; class Aves; order Passeriformes; family Fringillidae; genus Fringilla; species Fringilla coelebs. The sequence continues at coordinate 6,066,468 of NC_140067.1, forward strand.
TTTAGAAATGTAGTGTGGATAGTCTCTTATAGTAATTTGGCAGAGATCAGAGAATCATTGTTTTTCAGAAAGCCCCACACAAACTGAAATAAATAAGTATATTTGAAATGGCTGTCTTTGAGCATCCAAGGTAGATCACACAGATTTATGCACTTTCTTGCCAGGATGATCTGTGCCTGTCAGATAACTCCCCTATATTGAGCATGAATCATGAGGGCACTGCTGAAGGATTTAGGATGAACTACCTAGATCCTTCTCATAAAGATTCTTGGGGTCTATTCAAATTCTTTTGAAAGATCAATGCAAACATTTTAGTTCATTTAAACAAATCAATAAACTGAAATCTGCAATGTGCCATAATCTCTTTTTATACACTTTTTATTTTAAATCATTAACATAAATTATTTTAAATTAAAAATCACTTAAAATAGAAGTTAGTGAGGAATTTCTTAATAGAAGAATTTGGTTTGCTTTAACATGTTCTGTGTGAATTCCATCTGGATCAGTTACAAAGAGCTGTTATTTTCTGTAATTATAGACAGTTTTATTGTGACGTTCTCCATATTTTACACAACAACTCAGACTGGAGTGTCACCCTCTGTACCATTTAGTACTTACTGTCACCTGGGAGAACAATGTACTGCACAGGTAACAGAACTGGGCTGAAGGGAGCAGCTGTCACCTTGTGCTGCCTTTGTTTCATGCACTGCTCCATCAGCTGAAAATCTTGTCCAGCACCATTCTCTTGCCTCACAGATGTCTCAGTTTTATTATCCTGCCACTGTGTCCCAGCCACACACACATTTCCTGACCATAAAGTGGCCTCCAGGGTACTCAGACTGTCCCAGCAGGAATGTAGGGGGAAACCTCAGATATGCCCAGTCCTTCCTGTGTTTTCCAGGACATCCCAATTTGTACCCTACTTTTAAAAATTTCTTCTATGTTATTTTTCTTTGTCCAAGCATGTCCAGTAAATTATATTTTTGCCCATTACAGTTTAAATCTTCATGGTTGCTAGCCAAAAGGAAGACACTGCTGGTCAGAGTGAATAACAGTGAAGGACCAGGGTAGACAATGGAAGCAAGAGAACGCTGGAAGTCTGATTCTTTATGAAGAAAATGCTTTTCTGTTGTAATTTTGCTGAAGTTATGGCTGAACTCAGAAGAACCTCAGTGATGAAGTTGTGGCTTGTGGGTTTCCTTCAGGGTGTCTGAGAGCATGACTGGCAGCAGTGAAAGTGGCTTTTGGTTCTCCCAACAGCTGCAATTGCTTGGGGTTCTGAGGAACATAAGGAAGGCATTTGAGAAGAGAACAAATAACATTCTGTTTCAGTTTCTTTTCCAACTGCAGAAATGTGCTGGTACTTTAATTTTGTATTGCTTGTCCTGTAAGTTCACTGTGTCAACTACTGATAATGTAATCATCCTAATTAACAATTTATGTTTTAGCCTGATAGTGGATGAGTCTTTTTTCACTTGTTGATAGCAAATAATGTCTTTTATTTGTACCTTCAGGGAAACGTTCCATCCATTTTATTTTTTACGGGTAACAAATGCAGTAATAAACTCCAATCAAGTAGAAGATGGAGCATTCTGTGTCATCCTCAGTCTCCAGCTACTGGCCTTTACAGGTATTTTCTAGTCCCTCTATGTGCATCCCAACTACACTACAAATAGGAGCATTGTCAGAGCATAAACATTTTTTATTTTATTTCTTCAGAATTATGTTTGGTTTAGGGGATTACAGAGAGAAAGATAGATGGGAGAGAATCGCCTTCACCCTACAAGCAGTCATTCTTCAAAGAGGACAATTAAATCAAGTATGACAGTAAGTGCCATTGTAAGTAGATTTTCTGAATAGATTTATTACACTGTCACCGGTTTTAATACCAATGTTTATTAAAAAAATCTACAAGACAGTGGAAGGAGGACAGTAGCTGGTTTCTGAGGCAAACAAATAATTCTCTTGGGCCTTTCTTGCCAATTCCTCTATGAATGAAATAAAAGCCATTAGCAATACATTTTTCCAATTCTGTCCATTTTAACCTAGTTTTTCTCTGATTTTAATGAATTGTCGTAAATTCATTAAATTGATCAGGGATCAGGAACTTCGTTGAGGGTTATGCAGACCTTTCTGAGTCTTCTAAATGACTCCATATTAGTATATTCTGGAAAAAATCAAATTATAACAGGTTGTATGGGAATCAAGTCATCCCGTCTCAGAATCCCTGTTCTGTTTTTGCATATTGCTTATGGCTGTGTCTGGTGGAAGTTCACGAGAGAAGGGGCTTTTCTTTTTGAACATTAGATCTGCCTTCCTGCAGTTCAGAATCTCATCCCTCCATGGTGTGTTTAGAGCTGGAATATTGGAGCCAGTTCCCCAAAACCCATGGAATATGTTCAGCCAAACTGCAATACCATTTAAGACAGGGCTGAAGACTCTCTCTTGCATTTAAGATAGAGATGATGCAGAAACTCAGATTTGTTCTGTGTGCAGTTATTTAATCCTCCCTGGTAGTGCTGTCTGTCAGAGGGATGATGCAGCAAAGACGCAGCTGACTCACCTCGCTGGCACGGACCCTTGGCAGGACGGGGAGGAGTTTGTCAGATGTTGTTGCTGTGTGTTAAAAACAGGGAGTGGAAGTGCTTAATTAAGCAACTCCAGTGACTCACCTAATGGCCAAATCCTGTTAAAAGGTCTACAGAGAAACACGTTTTAAGGACATTATAAATTGGAGTAGCTTTGGAACAGTAACAAAACTTAAATTTTTGGTGTGGTTTCTTAAGAGTAAATTCAGGTTTTGCATGACAGTTTGACATAATGTTATCTGGGAGTTGCAGGAGTGTGTAGATTGACACTTAGGACTCAACATCTCTTCAAGAAGTATGTTTCTGGGCTTGTTGAGGGGCTTGGCTGTTAAGAAATGTGATTATCTTCTGCACTCACTTTACTCAGAGGACAAAGAATTCCTCCCACATATCCTGATCACACTTGAGATCTTCAGTGTTCTGAGAGGAAGGAATTAAGAGCAGTAAAAATTAAATGGGGAAAGCACCTCCTAACAGGTTCTGCAACTTAAATATAATATAAATCTAATACAAAATAATTTTTAAAACTACCTAGCCTTTATATTGAAGAAATAGTTATACAGGCTATTTTCCATTTCTACATTGGCTGAGCTCTGGTAATCTGAAAATCAGTGTAGCAAGTAGAAAAATGCTTGCAATGAATTTTGGTGAACAATTCATTGTCATCTTTGTATTATTGTATTATAAAACTTAAAATATCATAATTTACTCTTGAGATCAACAGGCCATGGACACGTCTAAAATTCAGGGTGCTGGACCATATTGTCTAGTCTGTAGTTTCACCAAGAAAGAATGGACCATATAATCCTTGAGGATAATATGGTAATTCCAACCTGGTATTGTGTGAGTCTATGAGTCTTTGCTGAATACAGGAGTTTGAATTCGCAGCGTGCTGAATCCCATTTCATACTCCTAATGCATTGCTTAGATGGGTAATGTCTCATCATTTGATTTAAGCATCTTATCATCCTCTCAGCAGAATGTATTTAAAATTTAATGCAGAAGTCCCTGCTATTTTCTCAACCACAAATAAGTGATTCCTACTTTAGCCTCCACAGAGGCTTTGAAAAGATACAGAGGAATGCTGCTCAACTGGAATGTTTCCTTCATTGCAGCTGTGGTATGCAGCCCACTGCTACAAAAAGGCAAATAAGTATAATCTCTTTTCCCAAAGCTTTCTCACCTTTTTTTCTTGGTGTTTGCTCTATTAATGTGTTCAGGTAGGGTTACTTGCTCTTTGTAGTCAATTTAGCAAGAATGCAATACATCCATCATCATCTTCTCATAAAATTTAGACTTAGAGTTTGATGTGTGGCAAATTTAGCAAGGGAAAAGCTAAGAACTCAATTAATATTTTAGAGTATTGTCACTATTCATAGGGGTTATATGCTGTGTTTATTTTCACCTAAGGACTGTTTGTTTTTCTTTATACACTGTATTTATTTGTTATTAATAGATGCAGCAATATCAAAGGTAGTATTTAAAAATGGTCTTTATACATACAGATAGGTTCCAAAATATATGCATATTTTTAGGCTGTTATGAGCAGTATCCACACTCAGTGGTACAAAGTCATGATGAAATCTGGAGGGAAAATACCTTTTTCCCTATCTTTTTTTCCCCTGGTTTTGTTTGTGTGTTTGTCTGGGGTTTTTGGGGTTTATTTAGTTTTGTTTTGTTTTGGTCTTTTTGCTTGGTTTGGTTTGGTTTTTTGGGTTTTTGGTTTGGTTTGTTTTTTTTGTCCAGGTTAATAACAGACATCTGACTGTGGTAATTTTTAGGGTATTAAATAAGTGATGAAAGGAAGGATAAAAGTAAAACTGGGGAGACCTAGAGCTAAGCAATCCATCATAATACACAATGTACAGTGTGTGCCTTTACTGCTCATTTGATTTCCATAACTAGAGGTATTAAAGTGGTATCTGTTAAAACTAAGTTTCTATTGTGTCAATGAGTTTCTGTCTCCTCTACATTTTATTCTGGAATTTAGGGTAAAATAATTTTTCTTAAGGTCTAGCATCACTCCCAGGGATTTGTGTGTAGGAGGAGTCCATGAACAGTATAAGCCCTCATTTAATACTGCCCTGATTTTGGGATGCCAAAAAGATTTTTCTTTGGGGTTACTGTTTCTTGTGTAAGAATGAGAGACAAAACTAGCAAAGTTTATCCTACCAAAAACTGGAGAAGAATTTTTCTTCTTATCTGAGAATGAAAAAGTCCTTTTTCATGCCTACTTAAAGGATTTGCTTCCTCCTTTTTCTGATGAAAGCAAAAATGCAGAAATTTTTTTTCATCCTACTCAATTCTCTCTCTCTCTCTTCTATGAGAAATGAAAAAAGAAAGAGAAAACTAATTTAGTAGAAGAAAAATAAGTAGTCAGCAGAATACACTCAGATTGCTCCCCCAAAATCACGATGTGCACTTGGACCAGAATTTAGAAAGCAGATGGGTGCTTTGCCACTGTGTCAGCTCTCAGGAGCTGTCAGGAGAATATTTCATTTATGTGTGAACTCTCAGACTTGTGCAGAATGCAGCTACATCAGATCTCCAGATGAAGTGAGGCTTCAGTTCACAGCAGCACCTCCTGCAGCTCCATCAGTTTGGTACAAGCAGGAAGAAAATCCAGTTCAAGGATCAGGGAAAGCCCTTACACGCCCTGGTGAGTTTTCAGTCTTGGCAGGGTGAAGACAAAAGCCTTGGATATATTATTGGATACATTAAGCTGCTGTCCAAAGTAAAACAACCACTCACAAGAATTAGCTCCAGCTCTGGTGACTTCTGAACTGTAAATCACTGGAAGTTTGGGAAGTCCACCAGAGCAGTGTCACTACATTTTCCACTCCTACTATTTTCCATAGCTACTGGCTATTGACACTCCTGGAGACAGGACATTGAGCTGTTTATACCTTTCTTCTGAGACATTACTGCTCATTTTTATTATTAATATTAATATTATTTTATCATTAATATTATTATTTTTCTTTTCATTTGGGGACTTATTTTCACTAAGGGACTCTTTAAACTATTATTTCAAGGAGAGTTTTGGGTTGTCAGGTTTTAGTTTTTTTCAGTAAGAGTGGTTTTTCTGTGGGATCTTTAATAATATTGTAGCCTAATTTTTACATTTTAGTAGTCAGACCTTACTTTTCCACTTCTCCAACATGAACAGTTTTGCAGATTTTTGCTGAAGCTGAAGTTGCTCAGAACTGTTAAAATACACCCAGATGTCATGGACTGAAACAAAGAAAATCCTACTCAGCTTGTAGGCAGCCGCACACACAGGGCAGCTCTGTTACTCACTTTGTGAGCCAAAAAAATCCAGGCCTTATTGCATCAGTTTGCTTCCAAGTTTCAAAAGTTCAGTCTGTGAACTTCCCAATGCCCCAATAAACTATTGCAGCACTAACTGCAGTGTAACTTCTAAGAAAATCCTACAATAACATTAATATTAAAATCTCTGAGTGCTACTGGAGTTAACCAAATTCTCTGGACAACTGACAAAACAGAGAGTTACATAATTTGCTTTCCATTGCCCAAGAGAATTAGTTTTTGAAAATAAGCTTGTAAGGAATGTACTTACAAGGAAGTCTAACAATAAAAAAAGTCTGCTGTGAAACTTTAATTTGCATAGCATAAACTGAAGTTGGTAATGTTTAGGACATGGTAGTTTCTTCCAGTGTTGTGTGTACTTGAGATATACACAATAAGTAATTTGTTCTAATTTACTGGTCAAACGTGCAATGTAGTTTGGAGATTAGCAGCCTTGAGCCTTTGGAAATAAGTTACCAGCAAAGCAAAGCATGAGTTCAGTTGGGTGTTTTCACTCCAGGCCAAACAGACCAAATGTTGTTCACAACATTTGGTGTTGAGGCAGTTACATGTACATAATCAAGAGCAAAATTTATGACACTGACTTCAGAGATTAAAGCATGTAACTACCCTGTTAAGCTCTGCTATTCATAATGCATAAGCAAAAGAGGAGGATCTGAGTGTATCATTAGCATTACACTCTTTGGTTTACGTTTCTAGTCTGACAAATAGAGGACAGATACAGCTCTTCTAAATACAGCAAAACCAGTGGCAAATGAGCTGTTGTCTTATCTGTCTTTCAGATTTTGGCTTGCACATCTGTCAATTTTAGACAAAACAAAATCCTACACAGATCCAGCTGTCACTTACATACTGATAAAATTAACTCATTTGTCTGTAAAATATTGCTTCTGTTTGGGTTCATGCTTTTGAATGAGAATTTATTCTGCTAAATATCAGCAGTGATATCTTACATTTAATTGCTGCAGTCCCTGCATTACATTTACTCATTGCACAGAATTTCTAAAACACAGAGACAGGAATTTTCTTTTTCTTGTACGTAGTGGACCAGTCTTGCACCCTTTGTCTTGACTGTGGAGTTAACTTACAATTTCATTGTGTGTTTTAGCTTGAATCTTCTACACCCACAAATCCTTAACTGTAGTACTGTAGTGCTTTAAACATTTCAGGGGATGATCAGTGCGGTGTCAGCTGGTGCAGTGTGAGGCATAGGTAATGTTCTGCAGTGTGACTGATCTCAGTGGTGCTTGGCTGACTGAAGTGATGGCTGTCATTTCTGTTCCCAGCAGCCACACAGGCATATTCTGTACTGTGAGTGCCCAGACTGTGTAATTAGTTTTTGGAAATGTTCATTTTTTTTCATGAACACCAGAACTCTGCAGTATGCAATCTGCCATTGTCTGGGTTTTTTGAATGTATTTAATAGTCCTGTGTCAGGATTCCTGATGTTAAGAAATTCAGACACCTAGATAACAGAATCTGGGGAGATGGACAGATTAATAGACTTATATATGTACATAGATATGTGTGTGTGTGGTTTTTTGTGTGTGTGTGTGTGTGTGTGTGTGTGTGTTAGTGTGTGTGTGTGTTTTTGTGGGTGTTTCTGTGTGTGTGTGTGTGTGTGTGTGTGTATGTGTGCAACCTCAGGAAAAATTCCAGGTGTCAAAACACGGTATTTATGGGAAAATCAAGACATATGGTAGCTTCAAATCAGGTTTACTTTACAATGAAGGCATTGCCTAAGGCATAATAATGCCTGCAGGAACAATGCCTCCACTTAGACAAGCTGTGGGCAGGGAGTCCTGTGGAAAAGCTAGGAAGTATCACAAGCTGGGGAGAGCTCTCTAGTACCATGTATCAGAGGGTTTAAATGGGAAATCAATACACTTCATAGTCTGTGCAATCTAAATTATTTATTTGTGCTTAAGCGCTGCTAACCAAAGCATGAGTTAAAAAGGAATTTTGGTTTCTGAACACTTCATATTTTCAACCTTTTCTTTGCAGCCTTAAAGGTCAGAAAGTTCCTGTATTTTGCTCTTTCCTTAATTTATGCTCAAATAACCCTGCGATCTCTTCACTCCAGAGTATAGATCTTTATTTAAAAAAACCCAACCAAGAGATTGGAAAATGCTGGCAGCTGTTAAAAACTGAATTTGTTTTCTAGAGCATGCCATATTTGAAAAGAATAAGTAGACAAGCAGAAAATGAGAAAGAATCATCTTCTGAGCAGATAGGCCCTGTTTATCTAAAATGGGACAAGAAAAACTTTTATCCCACATAACTTTTACTTTTGGATGGCATTTGAATTGGCCTTGAGTGTTTGGCAGCTCATCTGTTGAGCCATCTGTTTCAGATTATGCATGCTCGGAGGGCACATTGCACCCAGGCTTACAGTTCCCCTGAACACCAGAAATTTGAATTGGCTTTGCAGTTTAGTGATCAGTGAGCATGGATGTGCATGTACATGTGCATGACACATCTAAATAAACTCTGTTTATTCGGGACAAATTGAAGCATTCACACAGCTGGAGAAACCTGAGGGGGCTCAGAAGGGGAAGCCTTAGGCCTTGCTCACTGTCCTGGGCCCTCTGTCAGTGCTCAGGCAAGGCAAAACAAGAGAAAAGCACCCAAGGTCCAGGAAATTTCTCTTCTAGACTGAAAAGTTCTGAATGAACTAAGAGGTAATATGTTAGCCAGTTTTACAGCCCCTTTAAACAGTGTCTTAAAGGGATTGTAGGGTAGAGAAATTGCAATTTGGCTCCTTCCATTAATGAATCATCTCCAGTCCCATCTAAGTGCCAGAGATGAACTGGGCTGGGTAGTGAATCAGAAAACTGTACCCAACTCTGTTAGAGTCTTTGTAATGGCTAAGTACATCATGGCCAGGAAAGAAGATTTGATCCATAAACTTTAATGGTGCATTATGTGAGTCTTATATTATTTATGGCATACTAGTAGCACTTATCTTTTTCATGGTATCTGCTTTAAACATACTTTTTTTTTTTTTTTTTGAGAATGCACTGCTTGTTCCACCCCTCCCTTTTCCTTCCTTTCCCCAGAATGCTGACTCAATTCCTTTTACTCTTTCAGTCAGCTTGCAATTTTAGGCATTTCCTTGTCCAGTTTTCAGGGGAACACTTTACTTCCCTCTCATGATCACTGTGCAGAACTTTTCTGGCTGTTGAATCTCATGCTGGCTGGAGATGGAGGAGATTTCTTTGCAAGCACCAGAGACTGACATAAGACCATCTGCTCTTCATGAAGTTGTCTGAACCTGTGCACTTGGATAGCAATTGTGTAGTTGTGTATGAGAAGAAAATTTGGCCCACAGAGTGCAGTGATGGAAAGAATGGTAAATCTAGAACTAACCAGGGGATTTCAGGGATAAATGCAGTTTTGTCACAGGTTCTCTTTCTAGAGGATTATATTTCTTTTTCACAGGTTTTCACATTAAGCAAACTACCAGATGGCATTATTAGCAAAGTTTGAGTCCTCTGGCAATGAGGATCAGACTTTAGTTTAGTTTATAATAAATTGTGAAGAGAACATTGACCAAATGTAGATATATTGTATTGCTTGGGCAGATCTTATTCGACGTACATGAAGAGTCTTAATTATGAGATTAGACTGAGCTTGGAAATATTTCTTCTTGGTTCAAGTAGCTCACATAGTTCATTTAATCAAATAACTGCATATGTGCAATTAAATGTGCAACATCTAAAATTTGAGGCGTTTTACTTTTTGTGATATATTTAATCTGCTCATCTGCTATAAAATAGATCTTCATATTACATTACTTATTCAAGTATTAAATTCTATTACTTTTTTAATTAGCAATCCCCAAAGAGCTACAGGAATCTATGAACAATATTCCAGCAATGTTAAAAAATTGAGTTACCTGAAAGAAGAAGAAGTCTAATTAAAATTTTTTCCTTGTTGAATCCTGTTAAGTGCTTTCCTCATAGGAGAAATTTGTGAAGTTATTGCAAGGCTGTAAGGGCAAGGATCAGAACTGCAGATATATATAAAAGTCAGCTGTGTGATAATGGTAAAGAGAGACAGAGACAGATTCTGTGCTGGTTTTAGAATCTGCCAAGGACGTGGGTGCTATATTTTGGGCAAGAGAACTCTTTTAGCCTAATGCCATCTGGCTGGCTTTCATCTGTGCCAGTTGTTCCACATGCCAAGCCTCCTGTCCTGCCCCTACCATGCTTCTTGAAGTAGAAATTAAATTAAAAATACAGTAATTTCTAGTAGCCTGATTGGAAAAATATCCATGAAGGGATTTAGAAAAAACCCAAGGAAGCAATCCAAGCTTCTGTGCTTCTGTCAGAGACTTTGATCAGAAGTTTCTTCATCCATGTTGTGAAGCAACCTTTGGATACTTTTCCCCTTTCAAGTCTCACTGGCAGCAAAAGTCCTGGCTGTAGAATCTGCTTCAATTTGTTGTCCAATGTACATGATAAATACAGTTAACACACACATAAAACCTCCACACACTCCCACCTAAGATCTTCTGTTCCATTCTTTTAATTAGCAACTATATACCTGTATTTAGAAATACAACAATACAGGTTTTCCTCACCTTGATCTCTACAAGGTACCTGCATGGTTTGTATTTCTGGGCTGGCAGTTGTGCCATCTAGCACAACATGGATCTGTTCTGCAGTCCTCTGTAGGAGACCCACAGCTAATTTTTAGCCTGGGATTTATTCCCTACTTAGAAAAATTAAGGAGTTGAGCTAAATTAAGTAACTCATCTATATATTCATTTTACAGTTAACTAAATAGCTCTACTGATGATTTTGGAGTGTTTTTTTCTCATGCTCATCTGTATATATGTGATTTTTACCATCATTACTGCTATCACAAGGAAAGGAGAGAGAAATTCATTAAATCGTTTTGTACATATATTTCTGTAAGGAAAAACATTACAATAAACTTGGATTTCAACAGCAACAAATTCTTCACTAAAGACACAGAGACTGACAATCAAGAATGTTTCAGTTTGGGATGGAATTTGAATGTCTTTTGAATCGTGGAGATTCTTTCAGGAAGGATACATCTTTTGTTTCTTCAAAACTCATCCATCTGACCTTACCTGCCTTATATGGCTTCTGCCTCTGTTTTATACCTAAAACCTTGATCCTTTTCTCCTTTGGACCTCAGTGTTCTTTGTGTCAGTTTTATACCTGATATATATTTGTCTTGTGAGCACTTTGGGGAGGGGGGGTTGTCCTTCTAGAGAAGGTCAAATTTGTTTGTCATTGAACTGATTCAACAAATTAAATTGATATGGGGATCTGAAAAATCTTGGTGGTTTGATGCTTATGCATCATCATCAATAATTTTGGTAATCTGATGTAGGTATTTATAAATAACATTCTTCAATTGTTTCTCATATTTTGTGAATCACATTTAAATTAGTATTACCAATAACAGTGGGAGTGAACAGAGTTTTTCAGATTCTGCAGTGCATTTTTAAAATCAGTATATATTTAATGGAATTTTATTTCTAAAGAGAGGAAGTTTGATTGAAAAACTGTTGTGAAGCTACTAAATCCATGATGTATTTTTCAAAGTCACTGTGATGATTACACTGAATTTTCCACAGTTGCTTTCAATGCTACTAAAAGTAATTTAAAGAAACATTTTATTATGAATGGTCACCAGACTTTCACTTTGTAGTTGTTGCATAGCTATATCTGGTTTTAGCTGCATTAGCTTCACCTGTTCAACAGGTGAGATATCTTTTATTAGAGATAACAGGACAGGAACATAAAGTGGCACAGAGGAAAGCAAGTCCTTGTCAGCTGATGGAGTTCAAAGTCCATTAATGCCCTCTTGCATCTGATCAGTCACATGCACACCTTAACAATTCCATTGAGGCTCAATCACTGCTGCATTACTTCTGCAACTTAATTTAAAAAAAAAACCCCAAACAAAATCAACCAACCAAACAAACCAGTAAACAAATCAGTCATTAAGCAAATTACTTGGTCATATTTAAGGATATTTCATATTCTAATAGCATTGTGTGTACAATCAAATGAGAACATATTTTGAATTGTGAACTATTTACTGATCTTGTCCTTTACAGCAATAGAGAATATTCAGTCTTTAATAATGATATTTATTGTATGTTTTTAAAACATTTTTCATAAAGACAAATATGTTTTAAGGGGACATTCCTTAGTCTTATGTGTTGACACCAGTGGGATTATATGTGTTGCACTTAAAGGAACATTTTGCCTGCTGATGTTGTGCAACAGTTGGCCAAGTAACAGAACAGATTCCACTCCCTGCTACAGGGCTGGAAATAAAAAAATCCCACATGGTCGTTTCTCTTTTATGGACATACAGCAGGATTGTGCTTTTGAGAAGGGGAAATGCAGCTGAAAGAGCATCTGTGGAAATTCCTTCTGCCTGCAGAAAGAGCACTGCAATTTGGTATTTGATAGCTTTCACAGAGTGCAACCTGCAGGCTCCTTTGCAGCTCTCAGCACTGATACAGATGTAGGACAGAAATGCTTTGCTCTTGCTTCTCACTGTATTTGTCAATAATTTGTGGGCTTTTCTATAGCAGCAAAACCACCATTTTAAATGTCACTTGATCAAGGTTAAGTAAAATGGTCACATCATCTCTGTCCTTGTCTACTCTGAGGGCTAAATCATTAACACCTTTTCAAATATGATTGATTTTCCACTATTGTTGAGCCTTTTGACTCATCTCACTGAACCTTTGGCACTCACTGCCTTAACCCAGCTGAGATCTCTGTTCTCTCACTGCAGCTCCCACACATGAGAGACTTCATTGCTGAGAGCAAGTGGAACATGATTTACATTTAGGAGAAGTTTTAACTACCAGTGTAAAATTAAATATGAATATTGTGTTGTCCTGGATAAGGATGAATTAAAAAATATTATTTAAATGTTGGTACCTGAATTTCTCAGCTTGAAGACTGGGTTGCTGTAGTAGGTTACTGTGATTTGTGAAAGTTATTTTTTGTCTTATGACCAATGTTACTGCATTGGTGTTATTTTTTTTTTTAATATTTTCTGAACCATTTTGACATTGTTATGGTTGTGATTAAGACCAGATGAAAATGAAAGAACGTGGAGAAGGTAAAAATAGATAAGAGAGATGAAAATGATTGGGAGGACAAGTAAGGAAATCTCAAGAAGAAACACTTGCTAGTATCAAGATTACAGTAATACCTAAAAATGGTGTTTTACCATTAACAGTCATGAGTTTGTCTTAAAGACAAACCATTTAATAAGAAGAAAAAATACCAAATGCTCTTTTATCTAATTACTTCATGTATCTTACAATTCTGAAATTAATAATCTTTGTGAAGGGCAAAGTAAACTAATTCTAGGTTAGGGGAAGGTTGGGGATTCAGTGTGTAGATTATATTTTTTAATATTTTCTGTTTTCTTAAAACATAATAATCTTTTAATTGTTTCAGAAAGGTGAGCAATGTGTTCCCTGGATTTGTGGTATAGACAACATGCTGAAGGAAACAGGGAACAGAAGAAACTGTTGGTAAAAGCTTTTCTGCCTGCTACTTTGTAAATATATTAGTTTTCAATCCTCATTTTGGTTTAATATACACTACACACTATGGTATTGATGTGTTTAATTTATAATGAAGACTGATGCTGTTTCAGCAGTACTACTGCTTGTTCTATTTCAGAACATGTATTAAGCTGTTCAAGGAACAGCGAAATCTCCAACTGCTACATTAGCTGGACATGTCAAATTAATGCTTATTGAAGATTTTCCTGGGTTTCAGATATGGTCTTGAATAAAAAATGTCATTGTGCTGTCAGTCATCCAGCTAATTATCTAGAGGTCAAGCTGACTCCCTGTATATATCTACGTTTTCTCTTATTCTTTTACAACATGAGGTGTAGCCTTGTGAAACTGGCTAATATAAATTAGTTTGAGAAAATATGCTTACAGTCTAAAAGAAAAGATAAATTGTGTATGCTTTAAAATAGCATGGATCTGTAGTGCTGCATTTCAGATTTGCCAACTCTTCCATCAAATATGATTAAAGAGATTCACTCAAGCCCTATTCAGGTTATTTTCAATGTTACCATTCTCTTAATAAAAATTCAATATTGTTCTTTCTAATTACTACAGTTCAAAAACAATTTTAGCCTTTGCATTTCTGAATACTGGCAATATAGATGACATCATTTTACAAAACAAAGAGGTACAATGATTCCATACTGTGCTCTGTTTCTGCCAGATGAAGGAGTTAAATTCAGATATATTCCAATACTTCTGAACATCTGAACAGAAAACACTTTAGAGATGAAGAAATATGCCATTACCTTAATATCCTAGTTTGTGTTTCTTTAATACTGCTACAGTTTTTATGCATTTGATCATCCCACAACCCATTTTGAAATACTTTCAAAGCTGCTATAACTTTGAAAGTGTGCAAACCACCTTAAGAAGACAAGAGCACAGCACAAGATGAATTAGCAGATTATTCCTATGCAGTTTTCATCATGATCAATGTACATACTCTGGTAACTAGACATCCTCCTAGAAGATACACTGTAGGACTCAACAGATTACATGGTTTATGCAAAACAAACCCAGAGATTAACAGATCTCTACAGAAGGTCTGTTGGAGTCTGGCTAGATGATTGTGCCCTTAAAACATAGCAGCCTATCTGCAACCCTTTGTCTAGAAAACTTGCAGCTGCATAAAATGTAAAGAGCACACAAAGCATATCCTGGGGTGAATTTCAGATAAAGGCACACCTGCAGTGGTGACTTCCTAAACCAGCTTGTGTCACTAGTCCTGGAAAGTAGTCTGAGATGATCTGATAAAAGGTCCCCTCAGTCCAAAGGTTGTCAAAGTTTGTGTGATGATCTTCCTTGTTTCTCAGGAGGGATGGTTCAGTAACCTAGATGTGGGAAATGCTGTTCTGTGTCAGGAGCATGGGTGTTGCTAGGCTCTCTGAAACCTGTGCAATGTCTGTTTGCCTGTGGGCAGGTTCCCTTGCATTACAGTCTTTGATCATGGAGCAGGGATTCCTTTTTCTGGCCAGGATTTTGTGCGCTGATGCATATATTTCCTTTTGTTCTGTAAAACTCAAAGTGGCTTAATCCTTCTTATTTTAAATTTTTTGTTCTGTGTACGCAATGCTGCAGCTCCTGCTCTGTTTTGCAGTGGAATTCCAGAGAGCTGGGTACCTCATTTGGTGCTCAGGAATGCAGGAGGCAGGGCTGAGTCATTCCTCTCTCAGCCTCCGGAGTGCTCATGGGCTGTAGTAACACCTTGCCTAGAACGAGCAGAGCAAGTCACACTGAATGCCTGCGTGCTGTGTTGAGCTGCCTGGGTGCTGATCCATAGGGTGACCAAAGCTCTAAGAAAGGAAGAGATGGACACTTTAAATGTTATTTCCGGGGAGACCAGTGGATATGATTAAAATGTTACCAGCTTTACTAACAATCATATTTGGAGAGCTATAAAACAGAGGTTGTTATGTTTGACTGACTGCTGGAGAGCCTTTCTGTGCTATCTTGCACATTTTTCAAATTCAGCTGTACCAGAACAAGCCACTTTATACTCTTACACGGTGTTTCACATGGGGATTTGCACCAAAATGGTTGTGCTGCTGCTGTGCTGGCTGCACTGCTGCAAGGCCCAGTCCTCACCAGCCATTTGGCTAGTTTTGTTTTGTTAGCAGTCCCTTGTTTGTCCAATGCAGACATAACCTTGTGCATTGTACTTTTAAAGAAACAATAAAAAACACAGAGATTGGTACCTATTTGTCAAAATGCCAGTACTTAGGATCATAGAAAATCCTATTACACTTACAAATAAAAGCATGCTAATACTATTTGCCATGTCCTTTGGGCATAAAGTGCACTGTAGTAGAGGATCTTGCAACAAAAAATCAACAAATAGCAATTCTTACAGAGCTGATTACAGATAAACATTTCCTGCAGGAGAATTCATGTTGAATGCAAAAAGATATAAAAGGAAGCTGTTAAAATTCTTGCAGTTCATTGATCTTTTGACTTTCTTATGTTCTTAACAAGCTTTCCTGAAAACCCAGCACAGAATCCCACCACTCCTTACACAATTTACAGAAGATGTTGCAAAAGGTCAGCAAAGGGAGAGACAGAAGAATGAGGTTTCCACTGAGGAGGGAATAAGAGGAGAGGTACATTTAGAAAATCCCTCTGTTCCAGATTTCAGGAGCTATTCCACCCTAGCCAAGGCCTGGTGAGCTGCTCATGGCTAAGCCAAGAAGGTCACTGGAGGGCATTGTTTTGCAAATCAGCCAACAGCTTTGAGTAAATTTTAGTAGCTGTGATTTTCTCTTGGCTGAAAGTTAGTATGAAGTCCAGTTTTGTGATCCAATGTCAGGTGATGACATCTCGATTCCAGCTGAGAAGCAGAGAGCTGTTTTCCTTCTGGGAGCTGTCATTCTAGATTTGTGAAATCTGCAGTACAATCATTCACCATCAGCAGGCTGACAAGTGCTGTTGTGATTGTTACAGAGATGTCTGAGGCTCTGAGCTGGTTGTTTTAACTCAGGTGGTTGGAGGCATCCAGGACAATTTGTCTGTGAGATGCACAGAATGATCAGCAACAGATCTACGTGACCACATTAATTCAATGTTGATTATATGAAACTCATTATTATTGTAATTTGTAGAGGCTACAGTGATTACCTTCAGTGGTTCTTGTCCTCTGACTGTGGACACAGTGGTCATGCCTGATGACTGAGTGTGCACAGCCAGGGTGAAGGTACATAACCACGTACCTGGCACTGCCTGCTTGTTCCTGAGCTGCAGGTGCAACTTGGAGTCTGCCACTGCAGCTTTGGAGAACCCTGTGGGAAGGCTCTCTGGATGCAGACTGCTGTGCACTTCACAGTTTGAGGGAGTAAAATGGGGGGTCTGTTCTGTTTATTTTGTAACACAAAGGTTCAGAATGGTCAGGCCCTCAGGAGCAGACCGGCCGGAGCAGACCTCCCTACTGGACAAGTGTTCTGCTCTGAGGGGACTTGGGGCTTTTGATTGTGCTCTGGGGTGACACAGCTCTGCTGGCTGACCTGCACAAACAAGTCCCTTGGCTCAACACCCTTATTCCAGAGCCTTGCTGTGGCTCTGGGTATGCTCCTGGACCTGGTGGGAAATACTTGATGCAACACCCTGGACAGAAAGGGAACAGCAGCAAGAACACTGCTGAGCCAGATAGCCTGCCCACAAAATCCTGCTCAGAGCAGCTCTCGGCATCAAACCTCCAACTCCAGAGCCAGATCCCTGGTCCCTGTTTTGCATTTTCCTTCTCTTTGCAGTGAGAACACATCAGCCTGGGTGTAACCTCTCTCCTGAGAGGCCACCAGTCCCTGCCCAGCTGCAAGACTAAGAGATGAAGGAAACAACTGACAGAGCAAAAGGCACCCACATGAGCTCATGGCAGCTCAGAAACCCAGACTCTCTAAATGTCTACCAAGGGGCCCCCTCCCAAAAATACTGCTGTCTCCAGGAGACGCAGCTGTACCTTTACAATCTTCTGGTTTAATTTCCAGGTATTAATTATTCTGGGATAGAATTCCAATTTTAATCAAAGAAGAAAAAATCAACCTAGATATATAAAGTCTGTGCTGTTTTCTAGGGAGTTTTCTTATGGGAAAAGTGTGAGGTGGAGTAGAGAAGTGACAGTAAGTATGTGAATGGCGTGAATATTTTTATATCTATTCTGTTTACTTTTTATATTCTTCCCCTCCATATCTTTTTTTTCTTGCTGAAAAAATGGCTGAGAAGCAGGTTGGTAAAGCAGAGCTTCTATAAAACATTTATTAAGGAATAGGTGGGAAGGAGGGATCCCACGTTTCAGGACAGAAGATGAGCACTAGCAGCTCAGGATGACTGCCAGCTGAGGAATGACAGGATGCAGAGGTGGGGCACAAGCACACGACTGAGCTGAGGAGGACAAAAACAATGCAGAGGGGTAGAGAATTACGAACAGATAAAGAAAACAAAGCATGTAGGGAAAGCTTTTCAGTAATCAAGTATGACTTCAGCTAATTTCCTCCTGCTGGTCCAAATGCATGTTTCAAATTTAAATGTGTGCCTAAACCACCTTGGGTTAAAGTATAAAAATAGGAACGTTTTCTCTCAGCCCTCAGTGACTGATGTATGCTGAGGCAGTGCAGAGCTCAGAGCAGGAGTGGAAATAAGCCAGTGGGAGGAGGTGAGCAGGTACAGGAGGAGCAGGAGAATGAGTGGTGACACAAGTATTGTTTTCAGCCAGTCTGTACACAATTGTTTCCCCTGGGTTTGGAGAATGTGGTGCAGTTCACTCCCCACTCCAGCTTTCTCCTTTGTGTCTTGTTGCCTGTGATGTCTCATGGTTTCTCCTACCATAAGGATTGCTCATCCCTTTCTTCTGGTTTCCAGAAGAGCCACTGTTGCCCTGAGTACAAGCAGAGAGACAAAAGGATGTGCACAACCATGAGTTGCCTGGATAGGCATCCGATTTCCTGTGAGTGGAGGGAAGCAGGAGGCCGAGCCCAGGCTGCTCCTCACCGCTGTGAGGATGTGTCGGGTCAGGACATCCTGCTGGGCTCACGCGCCGCTTCCTCCTGGGCCTTGTGCCCAATTCTGTCGCAACTGAGCCCAGACCTGGTTCGCCTCCTGTTTTGGGACTTCCCCCATCTGTGTCATGACTGCACTGGAGAACTGCAACCATTCACCATGCTGGAAGCATCTCCATCTGAAGCAGGGCCTACAGGGAAGGTGAGGGAGAGGCCAGCACCGGGCAGGGGGGGATGTCAGGCCAAGGACTCCGGCTCCGGGTTTTCGCTGCAGCTGCCTCGAGCGGGCTCCGGCTCCGGCACTCCGCGCCCGGTTTTGCGCGCGGCTGCGCTGCCGTGTGGCGGCGGGGGAAGCTCCGGCTCCGTCCGGCGGGCGGGCGCGGATCCGGTGCCGGGATTTGCCCGGGGCCGGCTGGGGAAGTTGCCGAAGTTGTGCGGCGAGTGGCGGGGCCCGGCGCGTCCTTCCTGCGGCCCGGCCGGGGGCATGGAACAGCATGGCCGCGCGCCTCTCCCTGGCACAGGTAAGGGGCTGCGCGCCCGGCCCGGCCGCGGGGCCGCCGCCGCGCGCTCCCGCCGCAGGCACGGCCGGGTACCGCGGGGCTGCCCGGGGGCCCGCGCTTTGTGCGGACGCCGCCGCCCCGCAGCGCTGCCCCGCCGCTGTCAGGTGGCGGCGGGGCGGGGGTGTGTCCGTGTCTGCGGGAGGGAGGAAGGGAGGGAGAACGGCAGCGAGGGGAGGCGGACGGGCAGCCCCGCGCCGCGACCCGGGGGTGCCACGGGCGCAGAACGGGTCCCGCCCGGCCGCAGGTGCCTCTGCCCGGGGCTGGGGAGACCCGGCCCGGGAGCGGCCCTGGGCGGGCGGGGCTGCGCCGGCGGCGGTCGCGGTCCGTCTTTTGTCTCCGTAGGACTCGGGGTGCCGGGCTGGAGCCCGGCGAACCCCGTCCCGGGAACGCTGAGGGCGGGCGGACTCGGGGAGCGTTCGCGGAGGGGCTGAAAGGCGATAGCGCTGGGTTAAGGTGTCCGTGCCCGGTGCCAGCCCCGCGGGCACATCGAGGGGTTCTCCGGGCCAGCGAGAGCATGGGCAGGTGACCCTGGGAGGGACAGACGAATTCCTTGTTTTAACAGAAACCCCTCTCCGGAGATACTGCCTGCAGTATCGTTTTACCTTGGTTTGGTGGGCCCCGTGCTGTGGGGACACTGTTGTCACATAGTGCCCATACAGGTGCCTTAGAGTGAAGAGCTGTGCAGGTGATGGCCCTGAAACTTGGAGACTCTGGCCCTGTTTCGTGCTCGTGTCATCTCACTTCACCTCAATCCTTGTTGCTCGCATTTTTTCCGTCAGTAATGGAATCACTTCACACAGGTTATTCTATACCGTTAGGATCATGTCTTTTTCCCTAGAGCTGCGATAGCTAATGAACGGCACTTTTTGGTACTTTTTAATTTCATTTAGCAGTGAGATGAGAAATTCCCATTCCTACATGACATAAGGCTGAGGTGGGCCTATTGGTTCCCCATCCTGGCTTGGGATGCTTCAGTCTGATAGCCAGTTGTGACATTTACAGAAAGCAAAGCGGGTAAATGAGCTTAATGAATTGCTTAAGCACATGGAAGTAAACTTAAAAAGCTGGCAGCAAGGCTGCACAAGTTTGCAGTTACTTACACAGCTTGCTTTTGAAAATATCAAGCATTTCAAGGAAAGATGGAGTAGTTCAGTGAAAAGTGAGAAAACAAATGTGTCTTTAGGAGTCTAAAGGTATGAGGTAGAAGTCTAGAGTTATGAAGTATAGTACTTTTTGTGAAAGCTTGCTTTATATTAAAATGGCTAAGTTAGCATTGTCTTGAGTCTCTTAATAGTCTTCAAGTAAATGAAAAAGCTTTAAACATCTGCTTACTGAAGGGAAAGAAGTTTTCACAGAGCTGCTCTGTCTCTTGATTTGGGGAGAGGAGTGGGGTGTCAGCTCTGGTGTGTTCTACAGCAAGACATTATTGTTTACAGGCTGTGTAATCCTTTCATTGTAGAATTTCTTTACTTTTTTGTTCACATGGATGGGGGACTAAATACAAATGTGATAATGTTGACAGAAGCAGAAAAATTGCCAGTATCCTTAAAACCATTGTGGCTGCAGCTTACAACAGTGGTTAAACTGAGGGAGATATTTCTGTGTGTTGACCATTTATGTGGGGATTTCTTTTTTTGGCTTGTTTGTTTTTTCTTCTTGTGTTGCATTAGGAAGTCAAGCAAGCCTGAAGATAATTCTCTTCAACATAGATTCTAACATGTGGAAATTTTGGGTTATAAAAAGTCCTCACAAGTGTTAAAGTGTTCAGAATCTGTTGAAGAGCATGAGGAAGTGAAAATGAGGGCAGGGGGTGGGGAGTGCAGTGGTGGCTGCACCGAGATCAGTTACGGCCAGCAGCAGTGAAGTTGTGCAGATCACTGGGATCTGCTCTAGGTCACATGGAGAGAGCAGGAGGCGCATGAACCTGCACTCAAACTCACTACTGGGTCCGATTTTTTGTTCCCCTTCCTGTGCTTGGTTTGACACTACTTTAGCATGGCTGAGACGTTGGGTATTTCCAACTGAGATGAGGGTATTTTCAGATGGCTTTGCAGCTGCGATGTCTGAGAGGGCTGCACGTCCTTTATTTGAATATCAAAGCTGTAATTTCAGTAATTTGAAACTTTTCTGTGCTAACTGTATTCTTTTCACTGATTAGTAAAAACACTTCAGGACTGTGTAGCTGTGGTGAAATTTATTACACCAAGTATGCTTGAACAAGGGTTGCAAACTGAAGGTGATTATCTCCCCCTCCTCTCTCCCTTTAATAGTAAATATCTGAAGTATTTTTTATCTCCCCATTTTGAACCCGTTCTGGAACATCTTGTTGCCACTTGCGTTTGCTCAACGCATGACTGTGAATTTAATGTGGAACTTCTAAGGGAACTTTTACCATGGGAGTGTTTTGTTGTGGTTGCCTTTAGTTTGGAAACAAGCAAACAACAGCAATGAGAAGGAACTGACCGATCTCACAGATTGTCATCTGTTGCTGGAAAAGTCAAATGAAGCTATAAACCAGTATAAGGGCTTGTATGTTTTGACCTTCCAAGGATGGTTGCTTATCAGACCAATTTCATATGGGGAATTTAGGAGGGGAAGAACAGAGAACTGAAGATGTGGAAGATGGATGTTGAGAATGGGGCAGAGGTGTTTCTTGAAAGGTGGGTTAATACGGACATTCAGTACCTTCTGTTTGCTCTTGAAAATAGAACTTGTGGTTTATTCTGAAAAACCAGCTGTGATTGAAGGGGAAGCTCACAGCTCAGGGAAGCATTTTTAAGTACTCGGGAGGAAAAGGAAGATAACTTTGTGTTTGTCTTCCTGATGAAATGCTTTTTGTGAGAAATGTGGTAATTGTCTTGAAGTAGTTATGAGCTGCTTTGGTAAACGAGACAAAATCATGTAATATCAATTTGTATCCTAATTAGCTACAAGTCTCATTTTAGACTTGAGCATTGTGTTGCAGAGTTGAGAATGCTGTGCTGTTTTGTTGAAGGGAAACATGGAGTATTACACTGAGGCTGAACTGGATGGATTCCTGTCTCGTGCACACATTGCCAGGATTAAGGTCTTGTTACTGGAATACACAGGATCCAAATACTTGCAGTATGAATGGTACCCTCATGCTGATGAACATATTATGTATAATCTAGAGACAGAGATTTTGAGGTCTCTGGCAAACTTCTGATGTTTGTTTTTGTTTTTTGGGGTTTTTTTAAGAAATCAGCAAAATTGTTAAATAAAGATCAGTTTGTAATTTTTAGTGGAATGAGGAACCTGTTGTTCCTCTTTCTGTCATGCAAATGAAGAAATCAGAGTATGCATGTGTATATTTTAACCTGTACATAGAGGGGACTGCTCCTAAAGCAGATAAAACCTAATTTTTTTGGTTGGTATTGCATCCACCATGTTAGAGAGAAGCTGCCTCTTAAAAGGCAGTGCAGCTACTCTTTCATTTTGCACAGGCTTTGTTCAGTACTGATTAGAAGATGGTGGAGATTTTTCTGTAGCAATTTGAAAATTAAATGGAACCATTTCTAATTATGCAGTGACAGACATCTCTGCAGAGAGAAGACAGCAGTTCTTGTGCCTGCTTCAGCTGTTCAATGGGAAAGAAAGTGCTCCATTTTTAAGTATTTGGTAATGATTGTGTAGAAATTTATAGTAAATATTTTCTTTACATTTGTTTTTGCTGTAGGAGATATTCTTTATTATATAATTGAAAATGGTAGAAAGCTTTACCCTGAAACACTTCAGCTAAGATAATAAAGCAATAGAGGAAAAAGAGAAAAGTTGATTATATTTTTGAAATGGCATTGTAAGGAAACCAGCCTGCCTTGAGCTTACCTGCTTTTTGAATGGCTAACTACAGGAGGAACATTTAAGGCCAGATTGTGTCTTTTGGAAACTCTTAAAATGAATGCTAGAGCTATGTGTTGTGATGGAATATGGTATTTTGGATTTTCATCAGGATTGAATAGCTTGTTTCTCCCCTGATACCTCATTGGGGTTGGAAGGGGAAATTACTTTCGTTTTTCTCAATGGACAGCTTTTGTTTGTTTGTTTTTAAGCCCTTTTGGAAGGAAGGTTGTGGCTGGATGGGGTGGACAGACTGGTAATAGTATCTTATTACACCTAAATGCAAATGTGCCAGAGGCATGAAAACATGGGGATTGATTGACAACAGAAGATTAAAAAGAAGGGTGTCCCTGAAGGTGTTTTTTATTTCCTCGGTTATCATTCTAAAGTTCATAGGTGTGTATCAAAGGTTGTAATTACTACAACACACATTACCCTTATGAAGTGATCAACTTTGAAATGGAGCCATAATAATGTCTTTCTATTTTTATACGCTGTGGAATCTGACCTTTTCTCCCTCCCTCATTTTGCATTTAAAACAAGCTGAATTTACTCTGCAAATGGTTGTTAAAAATCCCATAAAAAGAATTTTGCCAGGCAAATTCTAAGGCAGCACTTGGAAAGGTATTGAACTGCATTTTTTTTCTTATCCCAGAAGAATATCCTAGATTATATTTACATTTTTTGTTTATTGTGGGGTCAACTTTGAAGGAAGAACAAGTTTATTACTAGTAAAATAGTCTGAGAAACTTTTTTACTACTGGTTTTCCATTCACAGGAAATTCCAGTAACTGCAGTCATACTGATATTAAAATGAATATTGGAAGCACTAATGAAGTAAAGAATTGGCTCATACTCTTAAGTACTGAATGAAAAGATTATTTGCACTTAGTGTTTCCATTGCAGGACTTCAACATGATGTTTCCTGTCCAGGAGTGACAGTGATCAGTTTGGCTGTAATAAGGAGACATTTGGCTGAGCAAAGGGTGACATTGGGCAAGAGGGATGATGCAGAGGAATCAAGGGCTCCAGCAGATGCACTGGCCAGCTCTGTTCTGCTTCTCTGCTTACAGATTTAGTTTTGTCCTGTGCCTAGACTTTTACTTTCTCAGGAAGTAACACTTAGTAAGTCAAATACTTGAGTATTTGGGAGAACTACCCATGTAGGTTGCTGTGCAAAGTGTGTCTGAGTGGGTAAATAAAGCATGTGAGGTTTAGGTAAGAAAATAAAGTTTGCTATGGAGTGCTGGAAAATGATTGAGAGGTGTTTGTTGTATTGGTGTTGTGGCAGTCTGAGGGCTGGCAAAACTTAAAATATTGTGTCAGGCTATTTTAAGTTTTAAGGGATGTGTAACTGCATGTTTAGTTGATGGCTGAAATAATAAAAGTCTTTGGGTACCAGAGCAAAGTCAGAGCAAGGTTAAGCTATAAAAATGGAGGTATTGCAGTGAATACCAATGATGGTTTCTCAGCATATGTAATTTTTCATGTCTGGCTCTGGGAGAAGTGTTTCCCACCCACCTCCTAGTAATCAAATAAAACCTTACCAGCTGTGTGTCTCTGTTGTTGCCCCCTTCCCCCAAACACCAAAAAACCCAAAACAAACATCAGCAACAAAACTCACCAAAAAAACACCAAACACAAAACCCAAACACCAGCTAGAAAATCAGAAGCTGAGTCTCTGGGGCAGTATACTTGCTGAACAAGCTCTGAATGGAAACTCTCCTGTTATTTCTAGCTGTACTCTATAGTTTGTCTTTTAGGATGTTCTGGTGTTGCTGCACACTTTCTGTAATTGCACAAGATCATACTAAATGAATTTCTACCAAACATCTTCTCTTAGTAATATTTTCTGCTAGTCAGCACCTGTGAACATGGGCTACTCAACCAAAAGAGCAGCTGTTGCTGTAGGAAAATGGATGTGGTGTTATTTAACTCTCAACCATTTATACAATCTGTAGTAAAGGTTTTTACAAAGATGTGATTGACAACATCCATGATGCTGTTGGTTTCCATATTTCCATTTGAACATCTAAATGTTAAATCCAGGGAAGCTACTTTGTTGGATTCTGTTTTTACCAAGGTCTGCAAATCCTGAGGTTTGACATTATATTCCTCCTAAGGGGGAGAACTCTGGTTTTGGATGATATTTGAAGTTATGAGCTCTGGACTTTTTTAGTAAGTATTGTGTAATTAGCTTCTATTATGCTCAGTTGTTCCCACAGGGTTTGTGAGGACAACACACTCTGAATTCTAGGGTTATCCTCTGCCTAAATGCCTTTGGTTTAGGCAACATGCACTTCATGAAAGCAGGATCTGATTTTGTGCCTGTTTTTATATAGGGGAAGAGAGGTAACCCTAACACTTCATTTCTTGGCAGCCTGTTGGGCAAGGGTGTTTAGTGTAGGCCAAGAGATTAGGCTTTGCATTGTTTCAGGTCTTCAGATTTTTTTTTGTGTTTCTAAGAATAATTTAAAAATAAAGAAAAGGCCTTTTCCAAAGAAGCTGTTTTATCCTTGTCCACTTAACTTTAGGTGAGCCCTGAATGTCTGGTAGAGGACAGTGGAGTGAAGGCAGAAGTTATCCCCAACAAGGGTTCAAGTTACAAAACCCAAAGTTAGAATATTATTCTATTTTAATGTGGTATTGTTGCTGTGGGTTTAGTTTTGAATCCAGGGATTAATTTGGGTAGCTGAAATTTTTACAGACTGGTTGCATATGACACTAAATTCTAAAGAATTATGCCGAGGACGGTGAAATAAAATTATATTGCTTTGTACTCTAATATTAGAGCACTTCCTAGCCTGAGTCGTTTCAGGTTTCTGCTTTTGCCCCCAGGCCATGTTGCCTAAGAGTTCCTGTTTCACACAGCCTCACCTGGTGACCTGGCTGAGGGAAATCTGATCTGGGGTGGTGTCAATGGCTGCAAAACAAGAAGTCACTCTTGTAAAAGTTAGAGCAGGAAGACCTGTCCTAGTTCCTCATCGTTGTACAGAATAAATCCTTAATGCTTCTTTGAAGACCAGTGGAGTGTGTTTTATATCTTTATGTGTCCAGGGGGAGAGAAATTGAAATATGGATCTCCAGGGCTCATTTTTCCTCTGTGTCTCTTTTACAGCTATCGAGTGCAAATCCTGTGTATGAGAAGTTCTATCGACAGGTATGTATATTCTGAAAGAACACACCTCATCTGGATTTTAAAGAATTTATATCCTTTTGCTATGGATTTAGCCTGGCCAACAGTGTGTAAACAATAAAAGTTCAAGAAAAATTATAAGCTTTAAAATGTATTTTTATAATAGCTAACATGTAGGTCTGAGCTCTATCAGTAAAAATTTAATATTGGTTGCAAGATGACCCTTATTTTCTAGGGAACTGCCAGGTGTGTATAACATCCATCACTTGAATGTTCTAACAAACTGTGAGGTCTTAGGACAGAGTAAATTCTTTAAAAAGGCTGTATTGATATGTTCTTGGTTACTTTTTACAAGTGAAGATGAATTTCTTGCATTTGTAGCTCAGTTAGCATCATGTAAAACTTGATTTTCACTCAGAATATCCCCAGAGTTAATCACAGGATGTTGTAAGGAATGAAATTTGGATAGAAGGCCACTGAATGCAAACAGAATGCCTGTGGTTCTTGCAGCTTCACTCAACAGATGCAAACCTTTTGATTACTTGACGCAAAAATAAAAAATTCATGTAAATAAAATATAAGAATATAAATTTTATTTATCACTTGTCTTCTGTATTTTGACACCAAGATGTCTTGATTCCTATGAAAACAACCTTTTTACAAAACAGCTGTTTCACCTATTCTGTAATAACAGTACATTTTCTGTACATTTTCTGTCATGTACATAATGTACTTTATTGTACAAATGTATTGTAAAACTTTCAAGGAAGTTAAACTACTTGGCTGTATAAAACAATTAAAAAGAATTTTGTTTTGTAATACACCTGATGAGTAATTGATGAACCCTGTAAAAAAACCAACCTTATAGGAAGTTCTTTTTTCCTTTGTGAAACTGGTAATGTTCCTGTCTGTTTGTCCTAAGACAGGTTATGGTGTATATGGCCTCCTTATTTAAGAGCTTCTTTTATGTGTCAGCATCAGAATGTAAACTTATGTGCTGGGGGAGGGACAAGGCCATGATTTCTATCCATGTCCTATTTTCAGACTGTGCTTGGAAGATTAGTCCCATTATCAAGTGCAAAAAATCTGCAGCTCAGATGTATCAGCCTGTGATGCCTGAAGTCTGAGCTCGCCATTGTACTTCAGTAAGGGATTTTCACCACTGCAGGAGAGTGCAAGCAGATTAAAAATTGCTAAACAAGAAGAGAGAGTTTACCTTGATCAAAGTTCAGATGGCTCCTGGTGGCTGAAAGAGATAATATCACCCTCAGAAAGTTTTCCTTCAGATGGACAAATCCACAGTGTGTTTATCTCTAGGCATTGGATTAAAAACCTTAGGAGAGTCCCTTAAGATATCATTATAAGGGCACAAGAAAAGGCTTGGAACTGATTGTTCTGCACATTGTGCTTGCCAGCTCAGTCCTGACTCTCACTGTCAGGTACTACCTTTGCCATCTGCCTGTCTGTTCCTCCTGACTGCAGTTGCTCAACCACTGAAGTGTGGAGCAAAAACTCAGATAAAGGAACTGAATTGAAGGACAAATGTGGTACTGGTTGCTAAGTCAGTGTTTTCCATTTTTTGGAATACTTAGCCTAGTGAAACTAGAGCACTATTTGTTGTCCAGTGGTTTCAGTAGTGTACAGGAACAGGGATTCCTTAAACATGATGTTACTGTTAGTGAAGTGGTGCCAGTGGATTTGTTTCCCAGAGGATTATTTTTCTGACTTGCTCAGATGAACTCTTTGCTGCAAGGATTTTTCCTAAAGAGGAGCTTTCAAATGTGTCAGAAGACTTTCAGTTCCACTAGGGAACTTTTCCCTTCCATTCCTCAGATAAGGAGATGTCAGCTTTCAGAACAGAAATTCAGAGAGACATTTCCCACTTTGTCTTGTGGTGTTGGTGGGGTGTTCTTTTATATGAATAAATTCATCACCTGGAACAGCTCTGATGCTGAGTACACTTCCAGTCCTATCCCAAACTTAAAGGAATTCATCTGGCAAAAGGTGTGTTGTGAAATGGGTGTAAATCCTGCCCTTTGTTCTTAGAATGAGATTGGAACCTCAACCTTTCAGTAGGCACTCTCTTCTTTCAAATAAATATTTTTCTGTTGAACCTTTTATAGACTCAAAGCAGGGCGAGGTTAAAGGATAAACTTAAATACCTGTCATAAAGCACTAGGAAATGACTTAATCACATGATGCAGTGCAGCAGGGAAGCAGTGCTGAATTCTTGATGAGTCCTGAACTGAAGCACTTCTCACTGTAACCTTCTGCCCTAGTCACATCAGATGTATGTTTGTAACTTTTGGTAATTCCTGGTGCTCCAAAAGACAGCCTGTAACAAGGGGGCTGTTGGATGATGCAGCTGTGGAAACTGCTTCTTACACATCAGGGGAAAAGCTCTGCCAGGCTGGTGTATAACTGACAAACACCAGCAATCATCCCAAGGCAATAATCAAACAGAAGTAACCCCACCCCAGCGCTCAAGACTCAGTAATTTGTAAAGAAATTGAAATTAGCCCTTAAAAAAAATAGTTTCTAAGGTTTTGATAATTAATTGTACAAAAGAAACTAGATCAGTATTGGGTAAAGTAAGAATCCTGTTTATATCCCTCAAAGTCACCTTCCTCTGTCTTGGACTTGGGGAACTAAAAAGTAAACACAGCTGATACTGTGGTGTTCTCTGACTTGCTTGAAGGAGGAGTGCTAGGCTGGAAGTTTTCTGAGTGGGTGCCAAGATTGTTGTGTTACATGCAAGGCCGACTCCACTATTTGAAAAGGGGTTTGATGCTCTGTCTTGGCAGCTTTGTGCCTATAGATGAACAGCTCTCCCATAACTCACTTAGCCTAACTGCTGGACTGTGGTGTTTGCAACCTTATTGCTCTGACCAGGGCATCCTCAGTGACAGGAAAAGCCCTCTCCTAATTAAAATCATACTGGTTATGTTAAAAACAATAGTTGTTTTCACTTTCATATTAAATTACGGTTTGGGGATTTCAGAGTGTTTTGTTCCCTTTCAGAAGTATCTACAGACAACTGCTGCAGCATTCCTTCCAAATGATAAATTCCCCACAGTCTTTCGGGAGCCAGCTCTAATCCCATCTTGGGAAGCTGTTAGCTTTGAGCACCTAGTGTGTGCTGCAGCTGTGAACTTGGGCAGCTGGTCTTGTGTTCCAAACACAATATTGAATATGGCCTTTGTTTAAACACAAAGCTGTGAGACTGGAAATGGTGCAGTTGTCATCGTCATCACCCTACCTGTGGGCTGTAGTAAGGCTGACAGTCTGAACTGACTGAAGATACACTTAGTTCTATTTTCCATACTGTGCCCTTTTTTAGAATCCTTTTCTTTAGGCTCTCAAGGACTCTCAGCTTTTCCTCTATTTCCCTTGCCCTTACCATCACCATCTAGGTGATGTAAATTTTCCTTTTTCTTTTCCCACTTGAAAAGGTTTAGTTTAGATACCGTTTCCACTTAACAACTTGAATAACTCTCTATTTTAATGATATCTCTATTGATCCAGGGAGAAATGCATGCTGATTGGTATGCTGCCAATATCACCAACTTCTTCACTGTGTAAATAAATTTCACTTTAGGGAGTATTTCCCTCTGCTGTGGTGGTAAAGGTATCTTCAAAGCAGAGCTTTCTTTTTCAGACCCTAACAGTAAAGAATGCAGAGCTGGACAATGAAATGTAATCAAACCCTAGAATTCTCTGTTCTTAAAAATCACATGTTTTTATGGCATGAAGAAGAAAAGCCTGTGATTAGGAGGGGATAATGAGATAGGTTCAGAAGATTGTCCTAAAAGTGGCTGTTAAATAGAGCATTCTTCTTCAGTAGCTTTTTGAGAGCCTTTGTAGAGAGATGGCATCAATTCAAAAGACAATTTGTCATGTGAGGATTTTTTTCTCCCCAGGTTGATTCTGCTAATGCTGGAAGAGTATTAGCTTCTGATGCAGCTGTTTTCTTGAAAAAGTCTGGATTGACAGATTTGGTACTTGGAAAGGTATTTAATTGCAATTCTGTGATTTATTTAATTATCCTGTCTTCTTGCTTCAGTTAGTATCCTGTTCAAATTAAAATACTTAGTAGTACTACAGGATACATGATCTTCCCTAATGTGTTTTCAGTTGTTCTATCCAATAGTTCCAATAGTTTCTATCCAGTCATGGAAATTATTGCAATATTTAAATTTGTCATCACAATTAAGTGAAAGTTAAAACACAATTATCATTAAAGTTAAGACTTGAACTTTCCTCCAAGAATCCATTATAAATGGAGGGAGGATTTGCCATCTTCCTCTGAAGTGCTGTGAGCCCTTCATTGTTTTTATGTTTCAGATTTGGGACCTAGCTGATACTGATGGCAAAGGTATCCTGAACAAACAGGTATGATTATTTATGTGGTCTGTGACTCTAACCATTACCCTGCCTTGAAACAAGATGAAAGTTGAAATTTTTGGTTCAGGAAGGTGGTTTCCTAAAAGATTTTTCTAACAGTTTTTTTCTAGTTTTGACTGGCTATGTAATTCCCATTTGAGTGGAAGCTGCAATAAATTAAACAGCCTTCAGCTGCCTCATCAGCTTTTCTCTAGGTTGTAAAATGGGCTGATGTGTAGCTGTGCAAAAATTTGCTGAGAAGGAATTTAAGGTTTAATATACTGCATTTATGAAGAAGGTGACTTTTTTCTCATAATCTTGTAGGAAACAATGCAGAAATTAAAATTCTTGTAAAATCTTCAAAATTCTTATTACTTTAATTTTGGTGGACTTGACATTGGTACATTCTGTTTGGAGTTGTCCTTCCCAAGCTGTGGCAATGAGCAGTTTGGGGACAAAATTGAAATCTCAGTGATGCTACCACGAATTCTAATGTGTGTTGCTGTTTGGTTTGAAATATAAGTAACAGTCTGTGGAGAGGGAACTGCTTCTTCCCATGGTAGGAAGAGGAGGAGGTTGTGATGTCTACCAAACAATTTTGGGGTTTTTTGGGCTTCTTTTGGTTCATTTTTCTGTTTTTTTTCTGCTCCATTAACCATCTGTAGGATCAGCTGAGTTCCTCCAAGATAAACAGCTGCAATTGCAATTCAAATTTTCTCTGTTCTGTGGAAGAATTGAGTGCTGAGAACTGACTACACTGGCCAGGAAGTTAATAAATTCTTGGAAAATTAATTGCAAACTTTGTCCTACTGGAGGAATCCAGCATTTGCTGGCTGCTGCTTTCTGTCACTTTCTGACCCCCTTTGAAGCCATGTGAAACTTATCATCTATATAGTAATACTAGAAAAGCTCTTAATTATTCTGAAATTGTACTACATTTTAAAACTATATTTTAATATATAATATATATTTTGATATATAATATATATTAAAATATCTTTTTTCATATTATAAACCCTTCAAAAATTTTTTTTCCCTGTAGGAATTTTTTGTGGCTCTACGACTTGTAGCCTGTGCACAGAATGGATTGGATGTTTCCCTGAGTAGTCTTAACTTGCCTGTTCCTCCACCAAGATTTGTAAGATTTCATTTTTAGTTGAACATATTATTAAGAACTGCTTTTAAGTGAAAAATTAGGAAGGTTTGGTGTAAATACCAAACACTTCAGAGGGTGATGTTGTAGGGCAATGGGGCCCTAAAACAGGGAAAAAAATGAAGCAGCATGGAATAAGCTGTTACATGTTCTAGTGGGGATTTGAATATAAAGTTGTGTATAATTTGAAGATATGTGGTATTTGTTCTAGTAGTGTTGTCCTTAATGGAATAAACATTTTAAATTTTTTGCTCTAAAGTTTGGTATGAATGACTAAAATGCAGTTCTGGCTTTGAGAAGCAGTTTCTCAAATAAGGGGGTGGTTTTGCAAAGTCAGAATCACATCTCTTTTAATGTGTCTGCTGGTTTTTTGCCTTGTTTTTCCTTAGACTGATACTAGTAGTCCTTTGCTACTCAGTGGAACAGCATCAAGTGATCTACCATGGGCTGTAAAGGTAAACTAAATATTAGCTGTTATCTAGAACTGTTATCTGGTTTGCAGGAAAACCTGTCTTTCTTAGAAAAATCTAATGCTGCATTTCTGAAGTATGATAGTTAGCATTCCTGTCAAATTTGTAATTGGGCTAATAGACCTAATTTAATAAGAACACTTGACTCTTGGGAAATCTCTTCATGTTTAGAAATTTAAAATAAAGAAAAAAAAAAGGTTGTTACATGAAGCCATGAAAATAATTGAAGAAGAAATCTCACAGGGTTTTGATGAGTCTTTGACTTAAAAATAGTATCTTTTTGATGTTTTCTTATAAGCATCAGGAACTGCAATGTGTCTTTATTAAAAAAGTTAACACTTTTGAAAGAACTTCTGCTTCTTATGCTATGAATGTGGCTGTTTCTATAAGTAATATTTTTCTTTTGCCCCTGCAGCTGGAAGACAAGGTCAAGTATGATTCTATTTTTGACAGCCTAAATCCAGTGAATGGACTGTTGTCAGGGGATAAGGTGAAACCTGTGCTCCTCAACTCAAAACTGCCAGTGGATATCTTAGGACGAGTAAGAATATCTTTCTTCTTAATTGTCAGTTCACAACTAATACCTGTGCTGCACTCAGCAATACCTGTTTTTCAAATTGAAGATTTTTAGTAATGAGCCTAACTTTTAAATGAGATTTTATGGAGTGTGACTTTTGAATGGAAAAATAAAATTTCTTTTGCTATTTGGATAGATCACCTCCAGCTGCAGTTTATCAGTTTTGTGTACTCTTTAACACTTGGGTCAGGCTGGGTGCCTCTCTCTCCAACTTTAGAATCTCTCTGCTTTTGTGTGGTTTATGTGAATTTACATTGCTCACTGCAGAGCAATGCTGTTACTAGAACTTAAGCTATGGTGAAGGGAGGCCATTCTCATGTTTGTTTTTAATGAGGTTTTAAGTAGGAAACTGCTGCAGTTTAGTCAAAGATCCCTATATTCTGCCTTTTTTTTTTGCTAGGTGTGGGAATTGAGTGATATTGACCGTGATGGAATGTTGGATCGAGATGAGTTTGCAGTTGTAAGTATCTTCTGCCTCTTGGGATTTTGAAAGCCTAATGGCAGGGTTTAAAATAGATGCACTGTATAATCATTTCTGACTGTGTGGTTCATGTACTTTCTTTATTCAGAGTCCTTAATCAAGTTTTAGTGCTGTTTAATGTTTCTGTCAGTTTGTTGAATGTGTCTCAGTACACTTCCTTCATGGGTTAGATGAGCCATTAAAAACTTACACCTGAGATCTGCTGTCCCATGAGACAGAGTGTTTGCACTGAGTTTTACCTTAACCTTCAGTATTTATAGAACTTGAATGCCTCAAGGCATCCTTGAGGAAAGTTTGTAGTAAGTTAGAATTTTAACACTGTTAAAGCCAGGACTGATGAAATCATGTAAGAAGTGTTGAATTAGAGATGGCCACAACAAAAGAACTAAATGCTAAGTGGAGCAATTTCTGGGAAAATGGTGATAAATTAAAGTGTTTGAAGTTTTCTCTCAAATAAAATTCCACAAGTACTTGCACAAGCTTGGAAGATTATTTTAATGTTCTGAAAGATACTGAACTTCACTTGCTAAGCACTGATCCTCAAAAGAAAATGCTAATGAAAAGCACAATTTAGAAGGCAATGAGCTGCATCAATTCCCCTTGCTTGTGAAGGGGAAACATAATGAAAAAATGCTACAAAGTTATTTGTTAATGACTTCTTCAGTCTCTCTATATATGTATATATATTTCTAATATATTTACATCCACACACCTTTTTTCCCTGTTCAGGCCATGTTTTTGGTATACTGTGCTTTGGAGAAAGAACCAGTGCCAATGTCCTTGCCTGCAGCTTTGGTGCCACCATCCAAGAGAAAACCTCTCAGTGTTCCAGGAGCAATGCCATTAATACCATCTTCAACCAAAGAATCTCATCAGTCCTTGCCACCTGTGGGCATTTTAGCTGCCAAAACACCATTAACACAGGTACAGTCCTGAAGTTACTGGGGATTAGAAGGTTTCTGCTCTTAGTTCTGTGCTTCAGAGACTGCCTGTGTGAAGAGACTTGATACAAGTTTTTAGTTTGCTTCTTGCCCTGCTGGTTTTTAGGAGGCTGATGGGAAGATCAGATGGAGAGGTGTAAAATTTACCCTGTTTTACTTTTCCTAGATGTCTTCAGATATAAACAATGGGTTAAAAAAATATTGTTTAGTACAGATTTTGAAGATATTTTCAGAACAAGTTATTTCAAGCTCAAAAAAAAAATAGTGGTTCAGGTACACATCTGCAGAGCACAAGTTTTCTGGATGAAGACTGATTGCAATATGGACACATTCTAAAAACAGATTGTGGCAGTCATGTGTGTGTGTGCATGTGTGCAATTTGGTGAAGACATGAATTAATAATGGAATGTATAAATGCAAGCAATGGGAAAAGAAAACAAAAGGTGGAGTACATCTTCCTAGACACAGGAGATTTGATTTTTGTTCTGAATGTGATTATTAGGGAACTTGATGCCTTTTACCCTCCCCAGATATCTTATTTATTCCTCATCATTTTAGAGTCCAGAAGTTGGGAAATGTCTTTCCAAGTAGCTTATATATAACTTGTTATATTCAAAATAAGAAAAAAACATTGATAAGGGTATTTAAGGTATGAACTGAGGTACTTAATGTATCAGATGCACCTTGGACATTTGGGTACCTTTATTTGACTAATCAGTAAGAAACTGACATCTAAATTTTGGAGGTGCCAGGGTTTTAACCTGGAAATTTCCTTGCCTTGAGGGTAAGTCTTGCTGTATGTATTGCAAAGCAGTGCCATTCTGGGTGAGTTTGTGTACAGCAGCCTTTGGGAGTCATCTGTTAATTGTCTGTGTGCACTGAAATTAATTAGCATCCATACATGCACTCGAAGCTGTTCTCACTCAAAAAACCCCAGACATCTTTATATTAGCTGAATGTTGTGAAAAATTGCTCAAGTAACAGAAGTGGCTCTAATTCCCAGCTTTACTTTGTTCAGATGTAAATTCTTCAATTTAGAATGTGCCCAACTATTAACAACCTGGGCTTGAGCAGCTCTCCAGTCCCTCCAGCTAAAGCTTCTCAACCGTGTAAAGGGGAACAAAATTGATAGAGCCAGACAGGCAGCAGGACTGTGACTGAGCACAGTGATGAGGGATGATCCAGCCTCCAAGGAATGCTTTGGTTGCATAGGCAAAGGGGCAGAGCAGCACCAAGCAGCCTGGCTGCTTTCCTGAGGGAAATGCTTCTGCTTTTGCAGTTGCTTGAGGATCTCTGGATGTCTGTTTAGGAGGATAAAACTGGTTCATGAGCTAGGCACCTGTATCACTTTTTTAAAATCTCTGCTGTAGTCCTTGAATTATGTAAGTCTGAACTGGAAACAGAACTTGCCTGTATCTTAGTGTTGTGGTTTTGGTTTTTTCCCTTCCATCCTCACCCCCCTTCAGTGGGTTGTGTCGCCTGCAGACAAAATTAAGTACGATGAGATCTTTGTGAAAACTGACAAGGACATGGATGGATTTGTGTCAGGTGTGGAAGCCAGAGAACTGTTCCTGAAAACAGGACTGCCTTCTGCTCTCCTTGCACATATCTGGTAGGTTTTTTCCCCTGTGACAGCTGTGTAGATGATGGCATAGTTCTCACTTCTTGCTATGCTGGCATTTCTGAAAGTGGCATGGCCTTTGTATAAATGATAACTTACTTGCTTCTGCTCTGGGACAGAAATGGGTGGAAATGAGGTTTTTGCCTGAACACAGATAGTTACAAATGCTGCACTTCAGCTATCCCTGTGTATTTAAGACATCACATCATCACAGGTATCTGATCACTGATCCCACTCATGTACTGGGAAAGGGAAATGTTTCTATAAAATTGTTAGAGTGCAAGATTTATGTCCCATCTCATTCTACAGCATGTCTTTCCTTACAGCTTTGCATTCATTTGGCATTATTCATTACAGAAATGCCTTCATTGCACTCAATGCTTTTTAATTCTTTCTGTGCTATGAGCTGTTGCCAAGCACACTGATAGGAACAATTTTTTTTTCCCCAAGTTGTGATTACCACAACTGCTAATTTATGAAAATCAGGAAAATGTAAATAAACTTGTGTTCTTCTGAAAGTGTTGCTAGTGACCTACAGCCCTGAATGTGCTTTTCAGCAGAGCACAGCTGTGGCCTCAACATGCAAAGTGAAAGTGGCTGTGTGTGTTTGAGTGATGTTTCCTATGCCTCTAGTATTGCTTTAGAAGAGGAGATACACCCTAGCAATTTTCACATTTGTAAATGACAGCATCTACACTAAATAAGGCTGTACTTGGAGAAATGAGAATTTTTTAAATTTCATGTGCATCTCTCTGCAGGGCTCTCTGTGACACCAAGGACTGCGGGAAGCTTTCAAAGGAACAGTTTGCTTTGGCTTTCCATTTAATTAATCAGAAGTTAACAAAGGGCATTGATCCTCCTCAGGCTCTGACTCCAGAGATGATTCCACCTTCAGACAGGGGTGTCAGTTTACAGAAGGTAAGGATGGGTTTGGCATTTTTGGTGTACATCTCAAACAAATAATGTCAATTTCAAAGGCTACACAAGAAGCAACCTGAGTGCTGGCATACCTTATATTTATCATAATATCAGGAAGTAAACAAATCTTAGGTGAAAAGAATTGACAAAAACCTTCCATCCATATTTCAAAGTGAAGCTGTCATTTATTACACCTGCCAACCAAGCAGAGAGATCTTATGTTGGGAAAGCTTTATTTTCTCTTTTGAAAGAATAATCCTTCTGCTGCCATTTTAAAGAAATTTGAGTTTCCATCTGAAGTGACATGCACAAGTTCAGTGCTTTTCCGTTAATGTGTTCAGTTACCTTTTTTACATCAATCTTTTTTAATAAGTTTGGCAACAATGTGAACTAAAATTTAGAATTATTTAAAATTTTAAAAGTAAATGGTCCCTCATTTTATACCTCACAGATAGTTTAGATATCTCCATAGTCTGTTGGTTGCCATCTATCTTAATCCAGCAGTTAGCTATACCTCAGCAGTTCAATTTGTAGCCATCAGAATGGTAGAGCTCATCACAAATTCTTACGTGTTTTACACATCATGAAGTCTGATGTGAGTTACCTTTTCTTGGTTGTGCAATACATTGACCTAATTCTGCAACTTTCTTAAACAGAATGAAAAATTCACACCTGGAAAAATGAAACTCGAAATTTGGCACTACTTTTTTGAGTTTTTGTAACTGGTATCTAGGTTTATTTTACATTCTGTTTTTAAAAAGTAATTGCTTTATTTGCAACTCTACTAATCTTTTTTGTATGTTTGCTTTCCTTTCTATGTCTCTTTTCTAGTTTGGACTGTTTTTTCCATTCTGCACCACTCTGCTTTTCATCCTTATTATTCTGTCAGTTTGTTAACTCTGCTTTCTCAAGGTTAGAGAAACTTTGCTTTTCTAATATTTACTGTCTGTTGGTTTAATAATGAGCATCCTTCTAAGACTTTCACATAGTCATGAATGAGCTCAGCACTTCTCTCAGGTGTCAAGTTCTGCTCAAGTTCTGCTGATTTCCAGTGTTGTTCATTCAGAGTAACCCTGAGGTTCTCCCTTGAGCCCAGACCTCTGGGGCTGCTCCTGTAAAACTCTGTGTCATCCTGGTGAAACTGCAGGGGAAGTGGTGACAGAGCAGTAGCCCAGTGTGGCATTTGGCAGTTGTCATTAGGATTAATACCCACGGCTTTACTGAAGATAGCACAGGAAATTGAGTGATTACAAAGCATTAGATGTTGGTTACTGCTGTTCTGTGCATGTAAATTGATTTTGTAAAACTCTCAAAAAACATCTTTGTGATTTTTATTTCATTGCTCACTTAAGTGATGAGTGAGAATATTGTGTAAGAAGGTAAGTTAGCTTTCAATTAGCTCTGTAAATCCTGAACAAGAGGGTTTTTACTAAATTGAGCTGAACCTTCAGCTCATTTTGAGCTTTTTCAAAAAAGGTGTTGTGTTGTCTTGTTGATATGAAAGAACTTTTGTTGTCCAAGATTATTGTTCAAGATTTGAACTCAAAGGTTTGAGTCAGTAGTAAGGGATTGGCTTTTTGCTGGTTTTCTTGAT
The DNA here is from genome assembly GCF_963513975.1 of Fringilla coelebs. Classification (NCBI taxonomy): domain Eukaryota; kingdom Metazoa; phylum Chordata; class Aves; order Passeriformes; family Fringillidae; genus Fringilla; species Fringilla coelebs. Next base: position 6,104,657 of record NC_140067.1, read on the forward strand.
GTGGTGTACATGGGGAAAAAAACCAAAACACCATGTTAGGCTTCATCTTCTGAGTTGACCCATGCAAAGGTGATAGCAGAAATATCAGTAAGTAAAGTGGTATTTCATTGTGGTTTAAAACTTGCTGCTGTGTTTCCTGACCCAGAACTGTTTGTAGTCACCACTTGCATGACAAGCCATTAAAATGAAACTTATTTGTAAGGTCCTCTCAAAGAATTTTGATGGGAATTTCCTTTTACTCTGACTTTGAGTTAAAAACTGGAGGTGCTGTTTTGCATGCATGTTGTAATGTAGTAATGGCAGCCTGTAGTTCTAACTTGTCTTTGTTAACATGTGTACTGAAGCTAAAAAATGTTGGCTTTTATGTTTTTGCCCTCCACCAGTTCTCCTGAGCAATTGAAAATAAGATTGAACTACGTTTTCCTCAAGTTTGATGCTGGTATTAGTGTGCAGAATTTCTTTAAATGGTGAAAGAAGGAGGCCTGGAAAAAATTTTTCTTGTGATTAATACTTCCATGTGTTCCTTCTATCCTTGTCATAGGAGAAGTAAAAACCCTCATTGGAATGCCATTATCAACTCCTCAAAACTCCTGTGTAATTCCTACAGAGCAGGATTGAACATCATTGCTAGTTTGCCCATTTGAGAAGCTGTTCACTAGCCAGTTTAAGAATAGCTGTATAGTTGGTTCTTTGGTTGGTTTTTTTGGGTTTGTTTTTTTAATTCCCAGTTCATACCATTTGTGCTAGTAAAATGTGCATGAATAGTCTGTACCTCTGCTGAATAATACTCTCAGCCAGTGTGCTCACAGTTTAGGTGTTCATAGCTCTTGGTTTTTTCCTTCCCCAGAGTATCAGTTTGAGTAAGCACATAGTTAATAATATCTTGCTTTATCTGTAGAGAAACTTAAGCATTTAAAAACTTTTGTGTTACTTTGGGGGGTATCACTTGCCTTTTAAAATTATATGTATGCACTTGTCCTCAGAGTGTTGTGTTTGTCCTGGATGACTTTATTCAAGACTTGAAGGAAGAGATGTGTTTATAGGAGGTAGCTACAATGCCTGTTGCTTTGTAAGCATGTTCATGTTGTGACAAGGCACAGAAGAATAATTACAGCATTTGTAATTTCTGTCTTCAGCATTTGTTCTCTCTCCATTTATGTGTACTTTTTTTGAAACAAATAATTTGTATTACAGTCGTTGTCTCAATTTACTCAATGTCTTACAAAGACATTAAGTAAATGGGAACTCATGGGTGTCACTTACCCTGTGACTTTGTATTATCAAAGTTTCATTGAGTATTCTGGAGGTTCCTGTCAAACAAGCTCAGTATCCCTTGAAGCCTTGCAAGTCAGTGTCTGTACTCTGCAACATGAGGATCACCAAGGTGAAGAAATATAAAAGTAGTAAGCAAACCTCTCTCAAATGAATGCTAGGAAATCACCTAAATATTAGCTGTAAGATGAGACTTATTTTAGAACAAGTTTCTATGGTTTTTGTATGATTAGGTAGTCCTGTGCTTTTGTGGAAGGTGTCTTCAAGGAGACAAACTCTCATTGAATTGAGCTGTCTCCATGCTTTGGCTGTATGTTGTGTTCTGCTCATACAGCATCTGTACTCTTTTGGGGTTTCTAAGATTGAAGGTTTGAAATACAATGCTACCAGCAGTTGTTACAAGAGGACAGCTCATGTTGCCACAAAAAGCAAAATGAATGTAGTACTTGAATAGCATAAGCTCCAGACTAACAGTGTTTATTTTTTATCTTGCAGAGTACTCAAGGACCGAATTCTGTAGCAGATTTTTCTGCAATTAAGGAACTTGATACATTAAACAATGAAATTGTGGACTTGCAGAGGTATGTAAGGGAGGAATAGCCAGAGTTGCCTTGATTTCAGCTGTTCTATTTACTGGTTTTTAAAGAACAATTCAGTGCAGAAGAGAAAAGCAGGTGGTGGTACTCTGCTGAGTAAAGGGTCAGCATGTGTGTAGTACTGTGTGACACTGCTGCTCTCTGCTCACTCACTTGAGTTCACTTAGTGACAGCAGGACTGTGAAGGGTCTGTCCCTTGTGCCCTCAGGTTGTGTTTCAGAGAGCTGTGTGTCTCAGCAGCCTGACATGGGAATATTCTCCATTGTTCATCTTTATTGGCAGATGTGAGTGGAGCAAATCTTTAGGATGCTGGAACTGTATACAAATGGTGTTAGTTACCTTTCATTTGTAGAGGGCATTCCAAGGACTTGTTTTTGGGGGCAGTAAGGAAGTGAGGTGGAAAAGATCAGTAAGTATGCAGGATAGGGAGTGGGAAGGTGAGTGTGCATGGACCTCTGCTAGGGTTTTGATGGGGTAAAGATGGGGATGCTGCTCTTGTGTAATAAAATAAACTGCTGGACTGGGAAAAATTGTTTTGATGTCTCCAGACTCTTGGATTCCATTAATTATTTCTAAGGTAATTAAGATGACTTCAAGTGACTAAGAAAATCAAATGCATATATTTTCTATAGTCTTGGTAATGCTCTTGAGACAGCAGGTATTTTTCTTCAGTGTTTTTCTTGTTACTGTCATAAATCCACTGAAAATTCTATTAAGAACAGTAAATTTTCCTATTTTTTAAGTGTGGGTGCTTTGTCATGATGAAATCTGCCTCTCTAATTCATGTCACTTGTGGGAATGATTTAACTTGGCAGTGTGTCAGAGCACAGTCTGTTTCCTAAATGCATAAATATTTTTTCATTTCACTTGCTTATTCTCTCTTATTACTCCCACTGCCTCCTTGCTTCTCTCTGCTCTGCCTCCACTGTTCTTCAGGTTATATTAATTCCAGTTTTGGACACTCACATTTATTAACCTGAAATAGGATTTGCAACTGTGTATATTTACTGTTGGTGTTTTAGAAGGAAATAAATTGTTGGCTGGCATGAATTTTTAGATGAAGTTGGTTTTCTGTAGGTGGGCTTGCAGCCTAACATGCAAGCCAGGCTGTTTATGTCTGGTTTTCTTTTCTTACTGTGAGGTGTGAAGGAACCTGAAAAAGTCACTGCTTCCATTTCTTGAGGGGCAAATATACATTGACAGTTATTTTAAATTTAATGATACTAGATTTTTGAAGATAGGGTAGAGGCAACTCTTAGTGTGTATTTGTTTTTAGAAAGAGGAAATTGATATGATTTAGAGGTTCAGAACAGAATGGGATTAACAGTGTGCTTCAGTCTTTGGTGAATTCACATTTCTATTACAACTAGTGAAGTACACTTTCATACTTGATAGTTGTCATATAAAAATGTAATTTAAACTGAGGTTTTTTTCTGTTCATTATTAGCAAGATAGATTGTTCAGCAGTTGGACTCAATATATAAGAAATCTAATCTCTGATTCCATTGAGAAGTGTCCAAGAGCTGCATTTTTGAGGCCCAGTAATAGAATTTGAATCTATTTTTGAAGTGCACTTCAAAAAACAACAACAAAAAAAAGGGGAGGAAATGGCCAAAAGAATGACGATGTGTGGAGAACAGCTTTTGGTGAGGCTGAGCAAAGAATGCAGAGGTGACGTCTTTGTGGCTCAGCAGTTTGTGTGGGAACGAGGTCTGGTGGCCAGTAGCTTTGTTAATCTTAAGTTGATAAATACAGTGTCAGGAAGGTGGAGGTTGAGGATCAGATGAAGAATAAGTTGCAGAACACTTATTAGGGAGGACAGTGCTCCTCTGGTGGGGGGAATGATTTGCCTCTGGACATTGTGGAACCTGCATCATTTTGAGCCTGTTAGCACTGCTATCTCTAAATTCTGTTCAAATTGCACTATATTTTTAGAAAGCTATTTGAAGCTTTTCTTCAGCAACATGGTGGGAGGCTGGACCATTCTTTTTCAAGCCATAAAACCTTTTTCTTCCCCAACAGACCCAGCTTTGCTTTCTTGCTTTCAAAGTTAGCAATGGCTCAGAAATTCACAGAATTTCTTCAAGCTTTACTGACACTACACCTCTCTAAGCAGAGGAGTAGTTGAGCTTAACTTGGGATATCTCACCAGAGATGTCATCCTTCACATATGCTGGATAAGAACATGTAAAATTATCTTGAAGTATAAATCAGATTAAAAGGACCATAAAGCTGTTGAGTTGGTCTCTCAATAGCAATGAAAGAGCAAAACATCCTCCAGAAAAACCGGACAATCTCTCCCTGCCATATACTTGCATCAACTTTTGTTTCAAATTTCAGAGATCTACATCACCTTAGCTAAGAACTTTAATGTAGGATAGATCATTTCTTCTCAGCCTCTGGTTTGGAAGAAACTGAGCTGTTGCAGCAGAAGAGGTTATGAGTAACAAATGTTAGAAGAAACAAGGCAAACCCTTGGCATTTCTTCCAGTATTGCCAAACTGAAGTATTACTACATTAGGAATTCCAAAACTACTGATGTGAAAATAAGAAATATTGGGCAACTATGAGTGTAGATAATGCTACCAGCTCTGTGAGTATTCATCATTTATTATGGGAAAGAACTATGATTTTTTTGCTGTTGTATCTAAGGTGATTCAGCCTGGCCAGGGTTGAATGTTTGGCTTGAATGCCTCTGCTGACACAGGGACTTTGCAGTTCTCAGCTATGACAGATATTTGCAATGTGCTGGCTCCCATTTATAAATGACTCCATTCACAAATTAGTATTAAATTTAGGGTTTTGGTAAATCATGAAGCATCTGTGTGGGAGAAACCATCTATTAGTCATTGCTTTTAGTTTATTTGATGTGAGGTTCTCCCAACCTGACTGCTATTAAAATGCATGGGGAAATTGTATTGCTTTCAAAAATTGGCTTGAATTGGTTACAAGTGTCCTTTGTTGGCAAGACCACAGTTCTTTTGGAGTTGCTTTTTGGATGTAGTAAGGAACTTTATGATCAAGGAAATCTGTCATAACCAACAAATCAATTTTGTTTCTTGTTTTTGTTCTTTCAGTTGCTAAACATTCCTAAAGGGGCGTAGCAGATAGTTTGTAAAAGAAATTGAGGTATTCAGAAGAATTAATGAATTAAGTAGTTCTGTGTTGTCTTTTCTTTGAAACAAAGAGGCATTTCTGGGGGGAGGATGGGATGTGTTATGTGCAGACTATATGCACTCAGATTGTTTTCCTTTGCCTGAGACTGCTGCCTGAGCTTTTCTTGTTCTGCCTGACAATACTTCTTTCACTTGATTCTTTCCAATTCATTGTTTGTGCTCTGATTTGGCTCATGGAAGTGCCAGTGGGTGGGTTTTGTATCCTGTTGCTTAGTCCAGATTGCAAGGATTTAGGTACCTGGCTTGTGTTGAAATAAAAAGGAAGTGATCTGCATCTCTGACAGTCTCAGGCACATCAGTGACTGTAATGTATAAATGCTGGATATTAACCAAACGTGCCTGCTTGCACTTCTATTTCTTGATCATTTTTCCCACCCCAGCAGGAAAAATAACAAGTATTCATTTTTCTAGTCTTTTTTATCATCAATCAGGAAGAATATCTATGAATGTTGGCTGTGCTTGATGAGTGTTTGAGGGGCTTGAAGATATTTTTCAGCCTGATTTGTACATAGATATGTAGAAGTGCTTTATTGAGACCTTTGTTCATGGGAAGTTAAGGAAGCCGAATCAACAGAGCTTGTTTCAAGCCTGTGTTGAAGTACTTTAAATATCTAAGTACAGTTATGCTACAGATGCTTATTGAGCTGGAGGAGTATGCTGTAGCTTTGATTGAAAAGGTAAACATTTTTTTAGAATTGCTAGTTTCTGATGAATGGAAAGTGAGGAATTTTATGAAAATTATGAAATTTATTTTATGAATTTTATGGAAGCGTGATCCTTTATTTTGAAGAACCACACTTAACAGAATAAATAGTCTTGATCTTCAAAATTCCTCTTTCCACATCTTTCCTTTTCCTTTCATTTAAATTTCCCCTTTGGGCTTATTCAGGAAGTTCCTTTTTACTCAGATAATGAGAAAAATTATAGCAGAGTATAATCTATAGTAATTATTTGTCACAGCAAATGTTCATTTAAGATCTGATATCTGAGTTCTTTTTATTTTCCGTTGTGTATGGTTTAACAGTTAACTAAAACTTTCTCAGCTTGACTAAAGAGCTTAGAGTAGACCTGCTTTACTTCAACACAGAAATGCTTTCTTCTGTATTAAATAAGAGTAAACAAATAAATAGTTTCAGATTGATTAACAGTCTGCTGCTATTAAAATACGAAGTTTTGTAATTTCGGTTTATACCAGTAATACAATCAAATAGCTTTTCACTGTGCTATTTCATTTAAAAATGTTAGGTTTATTGTTCAAATTCTAACTTCAATGTGTGTGTTGGTTTATTAGCAGAGTCCTTATAATAGTAAATATCTACAGAAGATTGTGTAAAAACTGTAATGCTTAATGTTTTTTCTGCATCTATGAAAGGAGAAAAGATTCCATATGCTGTCTAGAGAGAAACACTCATGATTTTTTAATAACACTTCTCAGTTGTATGGGTTTGTTCCCTTTCTTAAAGCTATTGTTATGTCTGACTGATGAGGATTTATTGATGATAATTCCCCTGTCATCAGCAGTCACTTAAACTTGAATAATGTCTGTAGAGGCAGGCTTGATATGACACAGCAAATCCGTGTGGAGTGTCTGAGCAGATCGTGATTCCAGCAAGCCAAGCCAGCCTTCCTGCTCCTGCCTGAGCTTCCCAACAGACAGATCCAAAATGTGACAGGCAAAGGGCATTCATGGGCTCTGCTGGCCTGTGGGAGTGTTCCCTGGCTGCTGTGAGCACAGGCATGGCTGTGTTTGCAGGGGTTAATAGATGGAATCTGATGCAATCCCTCCCACTTTTCCTAGCAGTTTTCATTAGACAAGTGCTCCATAGCAACAGTGAGATCACTGGAGACAGTATTTCATTGATTTCTGCCTCCCGCCCCCTGCCATTTTTGAGCCATTCTTATCACTGGAGTGCAGTTGGTGGAAAGACAGGGGGGTTTTTGCAGAACACTTCTGTGGGCTTCTGTCTTGTAAATCATTTGGAAAGCAGAAATCCCTCACATCTTTTTTGTTTAATGTTTCACTATGTATTTAAAGAGAGATACAGGCTTAGGGGGCTGGATAACTGTACCTGCTGTAGCTGATGTTCTTAAGTATTCTTGCATTGTTTGCTGGTCTTCCAGGGAAAAGAATAATGTAGAGCAAGATCTGAAGGAGAAAGAAGATGCCATCAAGCAGAGGACAAGTGAAGTCCAGGTAAATAAACCACCAAATTATTGTTCAGACACCTGATATTGCACCATGTGCTGTTTTAATGACAGTGGGATTACTGAGTCTTTAGGTCACGTCACTTATCCAGTAAAAAGAAAAAAATTGGTAGCTAAGAAAAAGAATTTACTTTGAAGTGTATTTTATATATAATTTTGGGTTTGTGTGGATGTGTATATTTATATAAATGTGCAAGCTCCTATAGGATATATAGCATGCATGGTGTTTTAAATGAAAAATATTACAAAAGACTAGATTTTTCTTTCTTTTTTAAGCAAGATTATCTACTGTATAATTAAAACTAAAGAGGACACTGTAGCAGTGTAAATTATTTAATAAACTTAAGTGGCTGAATTAAAAGGGCTTGTGTATCGGGCTGCTTCTTAAGAGGCACAGTAATTACCAGCTAGGGAGAAATGTTGCCTCTAATTAATTTTGCCTAATATAAGTTAATTTTATAAAGAATCTGTTGATTTTTATTTGAAAGGATGATATTGAATTTCTTGAATATCTGCAAATCTAAATTTACAAGTGTTTTGCAGATGTTAAAATTATGCAGTCAGCATCAGTGTTTAGAGTGCTGACAGACTAGCCAAGCTCTGAATTAAATATTGCAAAGCAATATTTCAGTTAAATTCTCAGTTGCTGTTTAAAAATAAATCTTCAATGTGATATCTGACTACTTATATTTATTTCTAAATTTATTTTGAGATTCTATCATTTTACATAATCTTTACTTAAGAGCAAATAATGCAAAATTTCAGCATTTCAATTTCGGTCGGGCTGAAAAGGAGCTAATGTGTTACAAGAGTTGTGAATTTTGTGCAGGGTTATTTAATATCCTTGGAGTCTGGATGATAATTAATAGTGTGACCTTTGAGGAGATAATCAGATGCTGGCCTGTTGGTCATGCTGGCAGCAGCTCCAGCAGCTGCAGGAATGCGTGTGGAAGTTGCCCATGCCTGAGCTCCACGGTCATTCCCCTCCCCACCCTGCAGATTTCCCTTTCCCACTGTTCACCAAATTCTCAGGGGTATTCCTGGCTTTGCACACAGGATTATTTTGTTGGTGTCTTCTGGAATCTGTGCTGGCTCATGTGAGGGTTGAGTTTGCACAAAAGGTTTGTAAGCTTGATAAAAACCTTACCTTGAATGTTCCAGTGTCATCCCTGTGTTTGATAGGCAGTAGCATCACAGAATGCCCTGAGTCTCTGCATCCTGAGCAGTGCTGCTGGGAGCAGCTGTCTCAGGTCTTTAACCTGTTAGTGGTCACACAAGCTATTTGTTAAATATAGTTAAGAGTTCTGTCAGTGTGCAGAGAAGGAACAATCTATTATGGGCTTGTCAGAAAAAGGAGAAACCTCCAGGATCAAACAGGAAATGGCTGCAGCATTTATTTAATGTGCTGACCCTTTATCTTTTCTTATTCCTGGCTGGTGGAGGACCTGCATGTTTCAACAAACTTTCTAGAACTTCACAGAATAATGGGACAGATTAAGGATATCTTTCCCTTGTGCATTTTTCTTCTGGTTTTATTCTAATGAGGACATTTCTAAAGATGGTCTACCAAAAATCCATTTTGCTCTAACCTGCCTCCTTGTTTCAAGCTGGTTTTGTGGCATGGCACTTCAGGGTTTCTGATACCAGAATTCCTTCCACAGGCCTCTTTGTAATCTCAAATATAGCCATGGTCAGTGATCAGTCAAACTGATTTGTATAGGTGAAGGGAAAGAATGACAGTTTTTTCTTCTATAAAATAATTTCAAAACTGTGTAAATAGGTACTAAAAAGCAAAGGCAGAAAAAGAGTCGTAAGGAAGATGTAGCACATAGATGGGATTTAATGTGCTTGTTAAAATATCAGCTCTTTAGTAGCAGAGGCTAAGGGGTGTTTCCTCAAAGTTACATGCACTGAATATCCCTCAGAATTAGATTTTCTTTTTCTCTATTGCAGTGCACCAATGCCATTAGAAAGTCAATAAAGTTTCACTTTTCTGTCCTCTTGCAGGCTTGGCATTTTCTAGCACATGAATTGTCTTGGGAAGGACAGACTGGCAAACTATTAAATCCCTTGTCCATGGAAATATGGATTCCTAAACTTTCCTTATCCTATTTTATTGGCATAAAGAGTTACAATGATCAGAAATCTAATACAAGGATTACTGTTATCATCAGAATGGCAGTTTGTAACACCTTAAGTATCTTAGAGGCTTTTATTTAAAATCTCATTCAGTGCTTGAACTTTAAGATGATGCTTCCATGCTGAAGGGTGTTCTTTGAAATTGAAGCTTAATTGGAGCCTGGTTTACTTCATGAAGAGGCATCTTTGAGTATGATAGCCAGTTTTGTGTGTCATATCTACTGCAGCCTTTAATTCTGGAGATGTTAGGTGCATATGTGAACAAAAACCACCACAGATTTTGGGTTTGGCTGGGCTTTTTTCCTTCTTTTCTCTTCTGGCAGCCATCAGGCTTAGTTAGGTCTCTTCAGTGCTTCTCTACTGCTGTGCCTAGGACAGACAAAAGTGGAGATGATCTATATTTAGCTTATGTGGATGTGAATTCCTGCTTCCTCTAGGAAAAAGGAGGCTGAAGTCTCTTTAAGCTGTTACTTTTTTCCTCCACTGCTTGTGTTAACTGTCAGCTGATCCTTGCTTTTCAAAGCCATGTGAAAATGAATGGATCAAGAGTGTCCCAATTATCCAAGTCAGTAGCTGCTCTGAGAGCTTTTTGTGTGCACGCTGGTTTTTCTCTCCTGGGTTAGAAATAACCAGTATTTGTCCTAGTCTGACTGCTGTATACTGACATACTCTTCACTGAAATTCAGATTTGATTTGGGAGAGTTTTGTGGGGGGCTTTTTGTGGTTTGGTTTAGAAGATTTTTTTTGCATGGTTTTGTGGTTGATTTTTAACGTAAAACCATCTGTGATGTATCTTTGGGTAGCCCTCCAGTTGTCTTGAGGTTACCTAATTCCCCAGCATCTGACTGCTGCATCATATGCCTTTCTGTTCCTATCTGGCTTTTTGTCCTCCTTATGTGGAGGTTTTAGCACACAACACATGGTTAAACTGTCTCCCTCACCAAAAAGAACCCAAACAAAACACCCCTAGAAAAGAAGAGCAGGATTGTAGCTTAGAGCAGCACACAAATGTATGAACTAATCAGAATTTCATGTCTGCTTGCTTTCTTATCCTCCCTAATTTTTTTTTTTCTCTCTGTTCATTTTTTACTGTTGTTGATGATTCTTCCTGAAATTGCTGTATTTTCTCAGAAAGGCTGCAATCTTCTCTTTTCATCTAATACTTTTCCTTTTGTATTAATCCTTTTTGATCTCCTTGTATTATCTCTTCCTCCTGACTATGACGATTCTTTCTTCTTCCTAAATTCTCTCCTTGACATGTTTTTCAGTGTTGTCTCTGCAGCTTATTGAAGGATAATCATTCCTCTTGCTCAGAAATGAAGTAATTATTTTATGATGCTACTTAATGTACTTAAAACACATGACACATATTTGCTGCTCTTTCATAAATCAAAAGATTCCATATTGTTGTGTATGAAATGTGCATTTTTTACCTGTAGTGGTACACAGAAAATAAGTTTTTGGCTGATCTTTGCCAAATTGGGGGCAGGAGCATCCTAGGAGGCAGTGCATTTGGGTTAATGGTCTTTCACCATGCTCCAAAAAACAGTTCCTATTTTTGGTTGTGTGTTTTTGAAGGGGGAAGGAGCAGAATAAAGTATTTCTATCATGACAAAATCCCAGAATGTTTTGGGTTGGAAGGAGCCTCAAAGCCCATCTCATTCCAGCCCCCTGTCATGGGCAGGGTCACCTTCCACTACCCCAGGTTGCTCCAAGCCCCATCCAACCTGGCCTTGGACACTTCCAGTGATGGGGCAGGCACAGCTGCTCTGGGCAGCTGTGCCAGGGCCTGCCCACCCTCACAGCAAAGGATTGCTCACTAATGTCCCATCTAAACCTGCCCTGTGTCTGTGTGAAGCCATTCCCCTGTGTCCTGTGACTCCATGTCCTGATAAAACGTCCATTTCCCACTTTCCTGCAAGCCCCTTCTCCTTCCTGGAAGAGTCTGTAAGGTCTTCCTGGAGCCTTCACTTCTGCAGGGTGAGCAGCCCCAGCTCTCTCAGCCTGTCTTGATAGCAGAGGTGCTCCTGCCCTCTGACCATCTCCATGGACTCCTCTGGCTCACTCCAACAGGTCCATGTTCTTAATAAGAAACTCAGTAAAACGTAATGCTAAAGCACAGGACAGACACACTGTAGCAGCCTGAGTAAAGACAACTTTGAAATTCAGAATGGAAACCTGACCTCTCTGTGAGAGACACAGTTCATCTGTCTCTTGGTGTATGATCTCAGCACTTCAGTGAGATTTATTTTACTGAAGAAAAGCAAAAGTGAACAAGCTGATTATTTTTATGTCATTGAATTAGAATCTGAGAGTACTTGCTTGTCTGGTATCCATGCAATCTTCTGGAAGATAATTTGTTGATAATTTGAAATCTGGGTTAGCACTGCAGTTTATACTGTGGAATTCAGTGGTTAAGGGGAGAGAGGGAACAAATGTCAAGCTGCTGTGTTTTATTTCAGGATCTCCAGGATGAAGTAAAGAGGGAGAGCAGTAATCTGCAGAAGCTGCAAGCTCAGAAACAGGAAGCACAGGAAACCCTTAATGATCTTGATGAGCAGAAGGCCAAGTTGGAAGAACAACTTAATGACATCAGGCAGAAGTGTGCAGAGGAGGCCCATTTGGTAAGGTCTGGTGGCCAGTGCCCTTGGGAAGCATAAATGCCTTGTCTTGAAGAACTCAGCCTTGCAGAGTTCCAGTTGTTGGGGCAGGAAAAAAGCTTTAATGAATAAATAGCCAGTGTCAAGGTTTTGTGACCAACAGAGCATAGGAAATACACACTTGCTTCAGTGTTCTTAATTTAGTGTCAGTGTGTCAACAAACATATTGAGATATACTTGCACACAAATAAGGTTTAAAGCAGAGACATCTGTGTTGGTCAGAAGAACAGCTAAAATACTCTGTTCTTATTGAGACCAATAGAGAATTAACTGTTCATTCAGGTATGATCTATAATCTCTGCAATAGCTATGAGATTTTTTTACTTTTTCTGGCCATAAATAATAGTATTTGGATGTGTTTGGAATTGTTGTTTGGGTTTTTAGTTGTGGGTTTTGGGGTTGTTTTTTTTTTTTTGACTTGAAATACTGTTCATGCTTTAGATTGCCATGCTGAAGGCTGAAATAACAAGCCAGGAATCAAAGATTTCAGCCTATGAAGATGAACTGACCAAAGCCCAAGAGGAGCTGAGTCGCCTGCAGCAAGAAACTGCAGAGCTTGAACATTGCATAGAGTCTGGGAAAGCACAGCTGGGACCTCTTCAGCAACATCTGCAGGATTCACAACAGGAAATCAATTCAGTAAGGCAGTGTGAAAGACCCACCCCCCAAAAATATTTTGAGCTGGAAACCTTTAGTGTGGTTTGCCTTAAGGGGAAGGCGTTGTTTCCTTTTTTGCTCACTGTTTGCTCTTGTCTTTAGTTACTTACACATGTGTTCTGTGCTAGTAGTTGTTAGGATTTTTAGAGGCTGACTTAAGTCACTCAAAATACTTCATGGTCTTTCTTTTATTAATTAAAGGGATTAATTTATTATAGTCCATAAATAATTTGTCATAATGTAATGAATGAAAAATGGCTGATGCAGACTTAAATTCTCTGTGCCCAGTAGTTATTGAAGCTTTCATCCTCCATGGCCTGGGGCATGCTCTCCCTATTCTTTAATTGATGGGAAGTTGGTATAAAATTACTGATAGCATTTACTTAGTGCATTGTTGAGAGGGGAAAGGTGAGATGGATGGAAGAAGAAATTAGATTGAGTTGGACCCTGAGAGGGAGAGAGCTCTGTGCTTTGATGGGGCTGCTGTTGCACCAACACTTTCAGTTTCTGTAATCAGGGATTTGTTATAACTTTGGTGATGCCTGAGCTTGCACACCCTTTCCTCGTGGTTGTCCTTCCCTCTTGCCAGCTGTGTTATGTATTAGCCACTCACACTGATACCAAGCTGAAAACAAAAGGCAAAGCCTACTTTTGAACCCTAGAAATGGCTGAGCTCAGGGTTGGTCATTGCACACAATCCACATCTGTAACTTGCTAACGAGTCTTACAACATCCATAATTTTAAAATCTGGCTTTTAGTTTAGAAACTGAGAAGAAAACAAATGGATTTTTTCATCATTTCATCACAGGTGGAGAGAAGATTATACCACTACAGTGTTTTTATGTGGCAAGAGGTGCTTGCCATGAACAGATATGAGCCTGATAACATAAGTGGTTATGCTTGACTGTACTACAGACATTTTTTTTACTAGATTTTATAACAGTACTTCTGACTTTATTGCTCTTGACTCCTAAATAAGGAACAGTAGGTGCTTCAGTGCTCTAGGCAAGATTATCTAATGGCTGGTCTGAGGTCAGTTAACTTGAAAGATACCTGGTGGTGTCTTTGCTGACACCCCCATAACTCTATTCGGTCACTGACCTAGCAGAGTTCAATGGGATTTAGGCACCCAAATATCTGGACTAGGTTTATTCTTTTGCATAACCTGTCAGATCCAGTAATTTCTTCATAACTGGCAGGTTGGTTGTAAATGTTTGCTGTAAGGCACTGCATTAAGCATATTGCTGAAATAATAAAAGATGAATATAAGTGTCTGCTTAGGAAGATATACTTGGCTTTTGTAGACTCCAGAAGTCATGTGGGAGATGATAAATCACAATGTTCCTTCTTGGAAGATGAGAGTTCTGATAAAGCAGCCTTTTTAATTCTCGGTTTAAAGAAATTGCAAATACATAATCTAGGAAAAAAACCCAAACCACACACACACAAACCCCAGTCCAAAACAAAAATAAGAAAAAAAAAAAAGCCTAACCAAAACTCCCCAGCAAAACTAAACAAACAAAACAAACCCCTGAAACCTTTGCAACTTTTCTGATGAGTCTGAATAGCAACAAGTCTTGGTGTTGCCAGTGAACAGTCTTCTTCCTTGGCAAAAAGCGTGTCCTTCTACCAGTCTGCACTTCTGCTAAATAAGTTTTCTGCTTATCTCTCAAATTTCACCCTTTGATTGACAGAACAGGTTTTTATTATATTTGCTTTTGAAAATAAAATTACCAGACATATATCACCCACCTTATATTTAGGAGGGGATGGCAATTTACTGGCTTCCATGTGCTGCCATACTGATGCTAATACATTTATTTCTGTTTACAGGTGCAGACAAAGCTTCTTGAGCTGAAAGAACTGGAAAATAACCAATTTAGCTGGCCCTCTCAGTCCCATAATACACTTGTTAATGGAACTGTGGATCATTCTAGTCTTAGCAACAGCAGCAGTGAAACTGCAAACCTTAATGAGAATGCTGAGAGGGAAAGTATAGCAGAAGAGGAACAAACAAACTGTGTGTCTCCAGTGAGTAGTGTTTTGCCTGCTTGATCACGATGCATTGCAGCTGTGAAGTTGGAATCAGTTAAGAATGTACCAAGATTGATTATGTTTTTAAACATTTGCACAATGAAGTTTCAGGGTGTTTTTATGAGGGACTTTGTTTCCACATATCTGAAAGTTCATAAGCAGAAAAGGGGGTAATTTTAGTTTGCCTGGAAAGTAGCAGTAACTTTTTTTTCCCCCCTGTATTTATTTCCAAAGCAAAATATCATAAATTGAATAGCAGAATTAACATTAAAGGAGAGCAGCTGTCTCCATTTGGTGCAATGAGAGCAGAATAAGGAAAAGTACAGAAAATCTAAAACTGTCTTGCTTTAAATGTTCCTCCTTATGTCTCAGTAGGTTTGTGATTGATTTATTTTTTTAAAAACTTATACAGAGTTTAT
Source organism: Fringilla coelebs (assembly GCF_963513975.1). NCBI lineage: Eukaryota > Metazoa > Chordata > Aves > Passeriformes > Fringillidae > Fringilla > Fringilla coelebs. Next base: position 6,119,816 of record NC_140067.1, read on the forward strand.
GGAACACTAAAGTATGTGCTATAATAAGTATGAACCTCTTGAAGTATACTTTTGGATATTCTGTGGTTCTATTTAAAATTTCAAATTTTATTGTGCAGTCTTACATTTACTTATTTATGGTGAATTGCTTTTACCCTTGTACAGGTAAGGAATAGTCCTGAAACAGCAGTCTCTGTAGGAGAAGCGAAAGAGACCCCAGCTGCAACTGTTACCAAAAAAGTGAGTTTCTTCAGGTTTGGGGGAGGGAAAAGTAGGTTAAAAAAAATCCTGGTTAAACTGCTTCAGGCTTGCATGATGGTCATACAACAATAGAGGAACAATTGTCACTTCCTACTGCTTTTATTTAGTGTGATGTCTTGAAAACATTTCATCTCGTGTAGCAGGCAGGTTGTTGAACAATACTTTGGATCTCCATTGATGAATTATATAGAATTCTGGCTGTCTCTTTGCCTTAAGCTTTAAGAAGCCACTGAATGGTAACAGGAGATGACATAAGTGTTTTCCATCCTTGCAAGTCTTAAAAATTTAATATGTTTCTGTCTGTGTTGCCCAGGAAGATCCATTTGATGCTGAATCTCATCCGTTGCCTGATCTAGTTTCTGAAGCCAGCTTAGAGTTCTTCCAGTCTGACCCTTTTGTTGGCAGTAAGTAAACATTTCTCTCTAAGTGCAGATTTGCAGAAACAGGTCTTGTGTGAATGCATCAGACTCATCTTCACCTTAAGACTGCTCTTTATAGAATAAATCTGAAGATGTGTGGGTGACAGGAGCCTGAAGCCAATAGCATTACAGAAATAGAAGTGATAGAAATGAGAGTTCTGGGGTGTTTCTCCTTCCTTCATCTGGACTTCCTAATGAGCTCTAAAAAATTGCTCCTTTCCCTCATTGCTCCTCTTGAGGACTTCTCTTCCCCAACCCCTCCCTGCCTCTGCCCTGGTGGCATTTTGGCTGTAGAGGTGTGGGCAGGCTTGTGATGTGTGTGGTGTCAGTGATGTGATTGACAGCCCCGGTCCACAAAGAGGTCAGCAGAGGGTTCTCTGGGCTGTGCTGTGGGGAGGGTGTGGGTGGTTCAGAATGAATGGCTGTGGCCTACTTCTGGGGAGTTTGGCTCTCAGAACAAGGTAATGTGGAGCTGCACCATCTGTTCATCTTGTGGAAGTGCTGGGCTTTATTTTAAGAACTTGCCATTGACGAATGATGTTGCTCTGCTCTTATTTTTTATGGAAGGAATGATCTGCCTATATGGAACCAATTGGGAAAGGGGAGTTATTTTGAATTAACTGCTGAAGCAGATGTTTTCAGCCACATTAATATGATTTTACACCCTTTCACATCAACATGGTCTGATCAATTTAGCTTGTATTGCCTTGAAAGGAAAATAAGCTAAATTTGTTTCAGATCACTTGGCTTCTGAAAGAATGTCGGTGCAGATTGAATATTTTATGAATAAATTAAACTAATTTAAAACAGCTTGAATGTTTGTGTGTAGATACTGCTTGACTTTTGTTTATATTGAAGTGGTCTTACAGCACATGACAAGGCTTTTCTTTCAGAAGAGAAAAGATCTGTCTGTTAAGAACCAAACTTTTAGGCTTTGAGCACTCAGTATATTCAGGGGTGGATACCCACAGCTAGGAGACAGGGTGTCTGTATCTCAGATGTACATGAGAACGTAGAAATGAGTTGGGATCATGCATCCAGTACTGAAGTGAACACTTAGGAGCTACCATCCACAGTGTCTGTGGCAATTAAACAAACCTGGGACTGATCTCAGTAGCTGGCCTGGATTACTGCAGTGGTAATACTGCAGAATGTGGGTGTTTGTGGACAACAGCCAACGGAAATGCAGCTTGGATATGGCTGGTTCTGTGTGTGTTTCATGATGGTAATAAGCTCTTTAATGAATATTTGCTTTTCTTCTGAACAGGTGATCCCTTCAAAGATGACCCTTTTGGAAAAATTGGTAAGTAACTTTATAACTCGTAATGTGTTTGTTTTTCTAAATGGTTCTTGCTAGTGGGGAAAATTGTCACCACTTGCAGAGAAAAAATGTAGGTGGAAATGCCACAAAAAGTCATGCTAGAATGTATGTGACATTAGCACCTGGCCACTTATGTAAAAGCTTTTCAGAGAAGTCCATTGCCAGTGACTTTTGCTCTTGTTGGAAGCTCCTTAGCTGGGAGTTAGGTATGTGAAGGTGATGAACAGAAGGCCCCAAACACTTGCTGCCTGTTTTATTTGCAAAGGAGTAGGACTGTGCTCTTTTAAAGGCTCTTAACATACCAGCTTCCTTTAGAATCAAGTATTGAGAAGGTGAGAAGTCTCTCTTTACATCAACAGTATGGGCAATGTCATTGAATTGTTTGCTTGGTCCTGAGTGAAGTTACTGGTGGCAAAAAAGCCAAATAACCAGTGGGAAAGCAACAGTTAAATAGGGTTGAGCACCAAGTGCCAAATAAGGAACATCAGTTGGGCTTGGAAGTGCAGGAGAGGAGGGCAGGAGAGTTCTTAAGAGCATTAGGTTTTGTAAAATGCTTCATTTCAGTGACTTGGTTAAAGAACCTATATGCTGAGATGATTCTGGAACTGCTGCACATTTTTTCACGATGTGCAGAAAACATTGCCTTGTCTGATGTTTTGAATCACAGAATACAAATTATTCACAGGCAAATTTCATACTTCAAAGGTCCTTGGGCTTAAATGTATCGCTTTGCAGCAGTATGAAGAAAAGGTGATACATTGTTTAGTTTTTAAGATATCAGCTAAGTAAAGCAAGCAGAAATATTAGGGAGATGTTTACTTTTTAGATCCCTTTGGTGGTGATCCCTTCAAAGGCTCAGACCCTTTTGCAGCTGACTCTTTCTTCAAACAATCCTCCACCGACCCTTTTGTGACTGCTGGCACTGATCCATTTAGTTCTGCAGACAACAGTAATAATACCACAGTAAGTCTGGTGTGTCACCTTTTACTGCTTTCTCTGTGTGCTTTGGACAAATAACCTGGTTTGTACACTTAGACATGCTTTAAAAAATTGATATTCAGAAATCATATGAAGGTTACCTCTGATCCCCCGGCTCTGTCTTGTCTTTTTCTGTCCTATTTTCTAGAAATAGTCACAGATGAAATAGGAGTAAAAATAAAAATATTTTTGAAGTATTTAGTTGTGGATCTTCATTGCTCCACAACTAAGAGCATTTGACAGTAATGACTTTAAGCTCTGTCATTGTTTAACAATGACATAAGCTCTGTTAAGCTTTAGAGCTCTCCAACAACTCTGTTAGTTGGTGGAACACAATAAATGGAAAGAAAGCCAGGATCAACCTCACCAGGTTATGCTCAGACACTTGATTTTTGCCTCCAGACACTATAGGAACAAGAGCTATGTGCTGTATTTTATCTGAAATCTGATGTGGTGTATGGGGTTTCCCCTCAGAAAAATCAGATTGTTCTATAGGTGTATGTTTAGGTTTTGGTGTGATTTTTTTTTTTTTTTAATAAGAATCACCAAAGGTCTCTTGTGATGTGGAGATGCCTACTGAATGTACCTCTTTCAAGGGTACTTCAGTCTAACTTTTAGCTCACATTATAAATGAATAGTGACTCTTGGGCCTTTAATAAAGTAGAGTTGGGCATAAAACTCTCTCTGGTGTAGACTAGAACTTGTTGAATAGGTAATATTTAAAGCTGCTAGACAATTTAAGCAGCTGAAATTCTTCATGCCATTAACTTTGTCTCCATTCTTTTGCCATCTCCTTTCTTTTTCATGCTGTTTCTGTTCATGCCTCACTTTCAGCTTTGTGTGTGCATAAAACATGCATAGACATAAATAAAACTCAGATACATGTGGATTAAGAAGCAAGTTAAGTGGCTGTAGAGTGTGCCTGAGGTGGATCCACAGCAGCCAAGAGTGAGAAGTCATTGCACCTGGCAGTGCTGCCCTTCCCCATGGTGTGCACATTGTGCAGATCTCAAGGTCCTATTATACACCACAGCCTACACCTCCAGCCTTAAAAATTAGATTTCTACAGTTTGTAGTACTCAGCACACTATCCTTTTCAAAGTCTTGATGTTCAAATGTAATCAATTCTTGGTCTTTTTACAGCCCAAAGGAAGAAAAAAAACCAGGGAAGTCAGAGCTGTGGTGTGGGATTAGCAGTGGATTCTTGAGATCTGTACTTCAGAACTGAAGTTATGCTTTCATCCTAAATGCTTTACCACACCTCTCTGGAGTGTTGAGATCTTAGATCTCCTTGAAGATGGCTCTGGTTGTAGAAATCTGAGACCAAAATGAGCAGTAGATATTGTTGACTGTTGCATTAGCTGTTACCAGTGTGTTGCACATATTGTACCTTTTTTCCATCCTTTCAAAGTATTAATCAAAACAGAAAGGAAGAGTTTCTATTAATAGGCTTGTTTACTGATGCTGCTAAAAGCTATTTCCAGAATGTGTTAGCTTACAGCTTCTAAACTAAAATAAATAGTGACTGTATTCTTAGATTGAAGACTCTTTTAAGCTGAAAACAAATTTCCCTCCAAAGGAATTTTTTATTTTAGACAGAGATATCAAAGAAGAATGACCCTTTTGCTCCTGGTGGAACCACTGTCACTACATCAAATGATCTAGGTAAAAGTAGATCGTACATATCAAGCTTCTTGGGTTTTATTTTTGCTTTTGCTTGCTTTTGTTTCTAGGCTTTTAACTGAATTTGCAACAGAGCATTATAGGGATTTCCCATGTGTTCTGAATTTTCCCAAAAGTATGACATAAGGTGCCTGTTCTCAGGGGGGAAGTTTATAACCCAGAATTGACTCTATCTGTAGTGTGTATCACTGAAGACTGATTCCACAAACACTGTTCCTCTGCTTTCCTAAAACTGGGACAGTATCCTGAGGGTTTGGGCTGTTTGGATGGTCTGTACTGCTTCCCATTAGGATTGTTTTCAGAGATTTCATGTTACTGTGTAAGTAACAAGTAATCAGGGTAGCTCTGCACCACAAGAGTAGATGTGGAATACAGTAACTCCCTCACTGAGAGCTTTTACTGCTCAAGTTTGCTCCTTCTGTGACTCTCTCTCATCTGAGGGCTAAAGATGTTTTAAGGAAGGCTCTTAACTCCTCTTTTGCTAAACTGCACTGACAAGTGATAATCCAAAACAGGAATCTGTGTGTGATTTTGTATTGTAAACCTGCTCATTTTAGTTGTAGGGAAAAAATGCTGGTTTTTAGAGATGCAGAAGTGAGTATGGCACTTCTTGTTCTACTGTACACAGTAGCAGCTTTCGCTTCTTTTAGGCACATCAGAAAAGGTACTGTTGAATTAGACTGGGATGATATGAGGTTCAGGTACTTGATTCCACAAGTGAGTCTGAAGTCAGAAAAGAGCTCTGGTTCATTTTCATATATATATATACACATATACATTTTAATATATGTCTGTATATGTATGGGTGTATGCACACAAAAAACACCTCTGTGTGTATACATACATGTATCTCAGTAGAACATTTCCTGTAGTATGGTTATTTGATACTTTCAGTGGAATATAATGTTTTTTGATTTAGGAAAACATTCCAGTATTTTTTTAATTACTTCCTGTTTAGAAGATTTATTGTTCTTTATTGGAAGTTGACACTTAGAGTTTTAAAAAAGTTATTAACAATTTGAAGTGGTTCACCACATAAAATACTTCATTTGAATTACTTTAAGTTGCAAAATATATAATAGTTGCTATTTAGTAGTAATAGTAGTGGGAATTGTTCTTTTCAGTCTTTTATATTTAACTTTTAATCTTATTTTTGGCTTGATTTGTGTATTTAGCTACAGACCCCTTTGCCTCCCTGTTTGGAAGTGAATCCTTTGAAGGTGGCTTTGCTGACTTCAGCACACTGTCCAAGGTAATGTGGAGCTGCTGCTACTCACAGAAAATGCATGAAACTGCAGTGACAAGGCAAAGTTTAAACAGTTTCATTACAGTTTTGCCACTACTGAACATTTATAATGGCTGATTGCTTGAAAAAGAGGTCTTGATAGCAAATTGTCCTGAAATTCTGTAAAGAATGCAATGTAATCTTTCTGTCTTGATAAGTATTTTCTCTCTATTTCCAGTGATGCTGTAATTTATTTCTTTTTAAATTTGTTGATTTTAGCAGCAAAATTATTACTTTTGCATGTTTAACTGCTTTCAGCTTTATAGTGTTGTACACAGTAACCATTCCTGATTTTTCTTTCCGTTCAATTTTCTGAAGTATGTGGATATGTGTAAAAACAAACAAAAGTCTTTTCTTTAGTCTTAGTCCAAACTTTCAGTTCTGATTTAATACTGTATTATTGAAGAGAATATCTCGTAGTGCTGTACTGAAAATCTGTGTGTTGCTGTTTTGTTTTTTGAAGGCAAACAATGAGGATCCCTTTAGCTCTTCCACATCAGGCTCTGTCAGCAGTGTCACCATAACTAAAAACTTATTTGAGGAAGCACCAGCTAAAAATGAGGATGTTCCTCCTGCACTGCCCCCAAAGACAGGAACTCCCACCAGGCCCTGTCCACCACCACCTGGTAAGAGCTGACAGATGTGGTAACAGTCAGCTGCTTCATGTTGGCAGAGGAACAGGAATCATGAGGGGAGGGTAAAGGGTCTCAGTTTAAAATGAATGGGCAAGATGTGAAACAAATCCATTCCTGATCATTTCCTCAAAGTTTTGCATGGTGTTTGGGAGCAGAGCTTGAAGACACAAAGGATTTAGAAAACAGGAAAAAAGACTTGTTACACATGTGTGCAAGAACACAGCATAGCTGCAAGTTAAATAGTTGCTAATGTGCTACATTGTGAATCTTGAATTAAATTATGCTAAAAGTGAGAATTTAGTGTGCTTTATACATTGCAAACACAGATGGGTTTAATGCAAAATGAATTAAATAGGGTTAAAGAATTGGCTTAGGTTTTCAGGTTAACTTGTTCTAGGTGGGGGGACCTCTTGCCAGAGGTCTGTAGCAGTAACAGTAATAAACCCAAGTTCCCTGGGCTGTTTTCTCCTCAGTGATAGAGGAGTTTCTGGGATCTTCCATGGCACAAACCACTCTGCTTTCTAGAAAAGGCCATGATTATCATGCATAACAACACCTTGTGCTTGCAACAAGACCTCATTACAACAGGCTCCTCACTCTCAATTTGGTTTTGCAAACATAGGAGAGTCTAATATTCCTTTAAAACTTTCTGTCCTCTGTTTCATTGTCTTTAAAAACTCTACTGCATCATTTATTACACTGTTACACTGGATGAGTCTTAAGGTGTTTTGAGAAACTGGCATGAAACTTAAACGTGTATTCATGTTTTCCTCAAAAGAAAGGGAACACAGTAGATACAGGAGTGTTCATACTGAAGTTTTAACTCAGCTGTTTGATTTCTCATGTTGGTGTGAGATCTGGTTCATGCTAATGCCTTGCAAGTCATCATTTCCATTGTAAATAACATTAAAACAGCTGACATGGCAAGTGATGATAATTTGAATGTTTGATGTTGGTCCTTATTTAAACATAAAAAGGATTTCTGACTTGATTGTATGGGAGTGGCTGTGACGTGGTGCACTTTTGGAAGGCAAGCTTCTAGGGGTGGAGCAGCAGCTTCCTCAGCAACAGATAATTGGGAAAAAATAGGTGGTTTTGATATGCACACTAAAAATGTGATTATCTTGATAACCATTCCTAATTAATTATTTTCCTAATGGAAATAAAATCTGTTTACTTAAATGTAATTATTTCTAATTACTTCCTTGGTTTGATTTGAAACAATAGAATGCTTTTTCAAAGAAATACCCAAAAATCTTTCTTGCTGTTCTTCTCTCTAGTGGAAAGTGTGAAGAAGGGCTGTTGCCTCTGAATTCTGTTGCTTCTCTAGATAGTGATAAACATTCCCATTTTTTGATTTTGGGGAAGATTTGGTGACTGTGTATTTTGTATTCTTACAATTATTCACCCTTCCCATGCAGAAATAAAATTCCCTGGTTGTCATTTGGAGATGGCTTCTCCCACATTTTTCAAGAAACAGGCAGGCATTATTTGTGAATAACAGAACTGTAAAATCACAGAATGGTTTGGGTTAGAAGAGACCTTAAAGATCATTCAGTTCCAAGCCCCTGCCACAGGCAGGGACACCTTTCTCCAGAGCAGGTTGCTCCAAGTCCCACCCAGCCTAGCCTTGAACATTTCCAGGGATGGGGCAGCACAGTATCATCAGTGATACATGGATAGAACATCATCAGTGAGAGAGATGGCAGGGGTATCTGGGAAGTGTCTAAGTAAATAATATATTTCCCAGGGGATGTTCTCCAAATCTCTAAATCATTGCCAGATGAGAATCCCTTTTCCTCTTTTGAAGTAATTTTAGGTTAATTTTCAAAAATGATATGTGAAATCATAAACACCTTTGTTCAATTCTGTTGTTTTAATCTGAAATGGAAACAGAAGCATGTTCTAAAATACAGCCACTGCACGTGTGGAACCACTTGCAGAACCTGGTAGCAGAGTTCATGACACTGCACTGAAATCTCTTGTGTAAACAGTAACCTACAGAGGGAGTGGTGGGGTGGAATTCAGCTCAGCTCTTCTTGGAAGTAATTGGGTTAATGTCCTCAACCCTGTTGAAAGTTGACTGGGGTTAAACTGAAAAAAAACCCCAACAAATTAAGTGGGGGTTTGTCCCTGATTCTGTTTATTTGCAGCTTCTTAGGCAAGAATTTACAAAGCAGGTCAGCCTGTGATTGCTTGTTATCATACTCCTTGTTTTAAACTGCAGAAATTCCTGTTCTTAGCTCAGGGAGAGGATATGGTGTTTTGAAAACTTATAAATGTAATGTATTTCTGCTCTCTGAATAAAATTGTGCTAACTTGATCCAAAGAAATAATAAAAGAGCCTTGCTGGAATGATCAAAGACAGCTGATAACCAGAAAACAATACTGTGCTGACAGAATAGGTGCTCAAAACTGTTAGAAATTCTCTTTCCAAAACAGTTAATTTATATATAAGTGTGTTCCTGACTCATTAACATACATGTGTTCCTTTTTACCTGATTACCCTTTCAGAAAGTGTGGGCTGTACCCTCATTTTTTAAATTGGCAACCCTTCCCCTGAAACTACAGCTCCACTAGTTTGTGGGAAGAGGTTGCATTCTAAGTAGCTTTTGAATGTTTTTTTTTTTTTTACTAGTTTTGGCATGTTATTACCTGCTATCTTAAATTCATTTTAAATTCATTTTGATCTAAGGGAAAAGACCTATCAATCAAATAGACTCTTCAGATTCCTTTAAGTCGAGCGACCCATTTCAGCCTTTCCCCACCCCAGACATTCCCAAAGAACAAGAAGCAGATCTATTCTGTGATCCATTTGCTCCCACCAGCATCAGTAAAGAGGCTGACCCCAACAATTTTGCAAACTTCAGTACTGTGAGTAAACACTTTTTACATTTGTTTCGGTATAACGGCAGCTTTGAAATGTTCACACTGAAGTCTTCAGTCTAATTTAAATTATTAAAACATATCCCATGTACACAAGGGATATTGCTTCCAGTTCAAACAGTGTTTACATTTAATTTACAGCTGAGGCTGTCCTAAAACAAAATACTGCAAAACTTTGTAGTTAATGTTTAAATTGCATTGGTTTTATGCCTTTTTTCCTAGAGACCTTCCAGCTTTTAGAGGAGAGGATTTCAGAAATATCTGTGTTCTAGAGATTATCCATTTTATCAATGTGTGCAGCAGATTTAAATTACAAATCTATAACAAGCACACTGTTAACTACCCAATTAAAAATAAACCAAAATGTGATTTTAATTTAACTGCCACTGAACTTTGGTCATAATTTTAATGTACTGAAATATTGATAAACAGCCTCATAACAGTGTATGTTAATGAAATATAATTTGATGAGTTTTGAATGGTTAGTAAATTCCAGATTTATGCACAATGAAGTAAAATAGTAAGTGTCTCTTTATAACCAGAATTCATTTCATAGAAGTCGTGGTGTCCAAGCAGTAGAAGCAAATCTAAAGGTTTGTGCATGCCTATATATTATTTTCTTCTTTCGAGCTTTTGCAAGTAGAAGTTTTGAAAGGCATCATCTCACTTTCAAGCCTGTTAAATGCAATTTGCATTTACAGTATCTTGACCATACTGCTCTCTCTGTTCAGGCCTAATAAGCTACATGCTTGATTGAAGTAAACTAAGGATTGTCAGGCTCTCAAAGTAGACTTGCACTGGTTGGTGTGTCTTGGAGCATGGTAACTTCTGACATGTGGTTATCCATCCATGGCAGTAGTTAGGGAGAGTGAGAAGCCACTTTGGAGGAGTGGCAAAAATGCTTATTATCTTTGTGAAGGAAATAGTGTTATTTTCCAGCTGCAATTACTGAAAATACTGAGTGCACTATGGAGAAAACTCAGGTATTTCTGCTTTTATTTCCCCAAGAAGCAGCACAAAGCAGAGACCTGGAGTCTCTAACCTCTAACCCTTTCAGTTAATGCTGGGACATCTGTGGGAACAGGGCTTCACCTACCTCTTAATTTTTCTGCATGTTTGCTAGGAAGAAACTTCAGCATAATCTTTTGTGTTTTATTTAAGATAATACCCTTAGCTCTCTCTGATTTATAATCATTGTACCAGAGGTATTTAGTTCACAATCAGTTCTCATCAATATACATGGAAATAATCTGTTCTTTTTTTCCCCTCTAATATCATGCTGACCTTTCTCTGTATTACTACCAGCCTTCTAACTCTACAGTTACCCTTATCATTTTGCTGCTTCTTGACAGCATTATTTGTCATCTACACATTCAGAAACAGTCAGTCTACAGTTAAATTTTTGCGGTCATTTTCACCTGGAAAAGTCATCCCTAATGAAAGCAGGATAAATCAGGACGGCCTACAGTGTGAACAGAAGTGTGCTTTGCAAAATGTTCTCCTGATTTATTCAAAGGTTTTTTGTATGGACTGGTATTTAACCAAATAAAACTGTTTTTAAATTATAGCACTTTCTGCTCAGTAACGTTTTAGAAACTTAATAGTGAAATTTGAAACGTGGCAAATCATTGAAATACATCCTTTTGATGGCTTCAGTGCACTTCTTAGTAGTTAAACCTTTGACTAATCCAATTTAGTCTGTTACAGCTACAAAACAAGTAATATTTGAAGAGTAGAATATGGACAATTATTGAAAAACTAATTGTCCCTTAAACTGATTGTTTGGACAGTAATAATTATCACTGTATTATTAATCTGTCTTATTTTGTCTTTTAAACTTGCAGTATTCTACTGAGGAAGACATGATTGAATGGGCTAAGAGAGAAAGTGAGAGAGAAGAAAAAGAAAGATTGGAAAGACTAAAACAGCAAGAGCAAGAAGACTTGGAACTGGCTATTGCACTCAGTAAATCTGAAATATCAGAAGCATGAAGTTTAGAATAAGATTTATCTGACTTAAACTGTTTTGTCCCTTTTCCTGAGTACCTAACCTATTTAAATGTTAATCAGAAAATGCATATATACAAGAAACTATGAAAGGTTTTAAATTTCTGAAAGTGATGTGAATGTTTCTGCTAAATTTAATCCTTTTGGTTATTGTTTGAATAATTGTTAAGTTTAGCATTCAATTTCTCTCAAGTTTTCAGGAGAGCAAAGTACTTTTCCCAGCTGAAAGCAAATCAGTTTAAAATGCAGTTAGAGAGATTGGGGTTTGACTGTAATCTATCAGCAGTTGGTAATTGAGCATAAAGTGAACACAGCAATTATTCTGTCATGGCTGACTGTCTCCCATCAAGCAGTTAGTCACTGGAAACCTTTTATTCTTCTGAAGGGGTTTTAGTAATGCCAGAGTTGGAGAGTGCTTTATTTTATCTGTATGCATATAGTTTCTTTTTCTCCTCATTGAAGATTTTATGTTGGGTTTAACATAATCTTCATGAAGTCTCCATCAAAGAGAGTATGTCTTTCTGAGACCTTTATTGCTTTTCCTGCATGATCATAGGTTTTAAGACAGACCTGTTATTTTGTTTTATAAAGCAATTAAACGGAAAATTCATGTGCATTTGCTGTTGGCTAAGGTGACTGTCAAATTGTGAGACCCCACTGCTGTTTGAGCCACATTTGCCTGTGAAATATGCAGCTGAACTGGCAAGTTAATGAGTTCCATTTGAAATAGGATTGAAAATAGAAATAAAAAACAGGTAGTCTGATTTCTATTTTTTTTAACCACAGTTGTTTTCTGTATATGTAATTTATTGAATGCCAACTGATAGTTGCACCTTAAACTGAATGATTTCTGAATGGTCACTGAGTCAGAGTAGGATTGATAGAATGTTAATGAAAATAACTTAATGAAAATAACTTATTGTTCATTTTGAATTAATTCTATTTGGAAAATCAGTTTCATTAAAATAATTCCAAAAACAATAATCTTGTGCCCTATCTAAGAAAAATGGATGGCAGCAGCATTAGCATCTAGAAGGGTTTTTTTCTTGCACTTTTAACCTGTGGTATTTCTTTTGAGGAAATTGAAGTGTTTCAACACAAAGCACTGGGGCAAAGGGGGAGAACTCAGCCACACTTCAGTATATTTAAGCTCTTCCCATTACCTGTCAATGCTGCTGTTGCATGAGTTTGAGGGATTTCAATTTTTCAAGAAAAAATGAGTAACCTGACTGGGATGGTTTTTCTTTTGCACTGGGAGATGAGCATTTAAACACCTGCTCAAAAAAAAAAGTAACTTAAAATTTTGCAAGTATTAAATAGTTATAACTTATCTTATACATCTTTGTAATGAGTGTACACTAATCTTGCAAATCATATGCTTAACTGGATTACATAGTTTCTTATCTTTTGTTAAAAATGTATACTCAGTGGACCAACACAATATTATATGTATATATTATATATATATTCCTGCTTTCCTTTATGGGATTTAAAGTTTTGAGTCATTTGATGTTACATTTCATGTTACTGACTCTGACTATAGGACTTTTACTCAGACTACCAACAAACCACTGCTGTGAGCTAAATGGCATTACTTTATGAAGTTTTAACTGTTTGTTTTGTTGGTTTTTTTTTTTAAACAACTTGTTCAGGTGGGATTAGCCTCTATTTATAGACTTCCCTTTTGTTTAAAAATTCTAACAATAGCCTGTAATTATGAAGAAATAAAGTTTAAGTACATAAATGTGAACTGTTTGCCTGTTTTTTCAAGAGGGTGCTGTGAGATGTGAAGCATTTTGTGAATGTCATGCAGTGTGAGGTGTCCTGACTGCAGCCTGGTGTCTGTGGCCTTTGCCACCTGACACACCTGCCATGGGTCACCTTCACAGGAATGGGATCCAGTGGCAGAATTGTGTCTTGTGTTATTTCCCCAGTAAATTCTCAACAGTTTCATTTACCTGCCTAAGTTTAAATTTGCTGTTTCAGAATTTGAATATTTACTAAATTATGACTTCAGCATTGGAATGTTTTAGTTGAATCTTCTAAGTCATTGTGTGCAGGGATGTGCAACCTCATGGTTTTGTGTTTGCAATGCTGACAGAATGGTAATTTAGATGATACCAGATTTAGATAACAAAGGGTAAGGTTGGGAATGTAACATATTTGTTCAAAATATTGGCAGCTAAAGTCCTGTTTCCTTATTATGGGATTCTGTATGATGTCAGTGCACACTCTTGAATTTAATTCCATTGTTAACTAGAGTGAACATGAAGATTGGCTTTCAGATGCATCCATTTTTTCTTATTAGAAGGAAGAGAACAGTGATTTTCCCTAATGAAAGATCTTTTTTGATCTTTTGTGGTAGATAGAGTGGAGTTTAGTTGCCCATGTTAGTGTTACTGAGCTCTTGACTTCTCTGCAGAATTGTGTTTGCAGGGACCTCTGAGGCTTAAATTAGGAAAGGTGCAGAAGTAAAGAGGAAGGGAGGGAAGACAGCATAATGTTATCCCAGGAAAGGTGGGAAGGAACTTGTAATTCATCAACTGGCAAGCCATCAGTCAGTAATATCCTGAAACAGAAGTCATTTTTATCCACAAGCTCTTTAAAGAAACAAGGAATAGCAAAACATACATAAATAACAGCAGCTGCATCCCCATTCCTTGCTCAGAATACTTCAGAATTCAAAATGGAGACATCTGGAGCTGCCTGGACTTTAGATTTTAACTGAAAACAAAGAGCAATAGTTTTTAGAGCAGGTGATAGAGGGGGAAAATGCTGCATTGTTTGGATGTGTGTTCAGAAGGTTAGGATGTTGTTTCAAGGTATCTCTTGCTGATTTAATAAGTGAGTATGGACAAACCACTTAATGTGAAGCCATTTCCTGTTCTGTAAGTGATAACAGGTCTCACAGTTATTACATAAGTGCTCTACTCTGGAAAGACAACCTTGTGCAGAGTAAAAGGAATTTTATCCCATTTTATTTTTGTATCCTGTAGATAGGATCAAAGTTAGGAGGTGTTTTCTCTGTTGGTATAAGCAGCCAGTTGCAGTCCTATACAGGACTATACAAATAACTGGAAATAAATAAAGAATTTAACAGAAGTGCTGTTTTATACAAGATATTTGAGGGTTTAGTTTGCTGGTAATACAGGGAGAAATTCTTGTCTTTGACTTCAGAGGTCTGTGCTGGTGAGAGAACCTGTAACACTGCAAATTGTCAGCTCTCTCAGGTTTGCATGTGCCACACTCAGTCTGATCCACACAAACTGATTTTCCTGTGTGGCCAGAATTACTGTTTATTCTCTTGAGAATATGTAGCATTGAAATGTTTGTATTCAAAGCCAGAAGGTCTTTAGGATCGTTTTCCATAGAATGCAGTCTCTCCTGAGATGCCACATGAATAGGTGTGGTCACTTACAAAGAAAAAAGTAATTCTAAAAGACTCAGTGGGTTTTTACGTAAAATCCTTGTAGAATTTTTTAAATACTTACTGAAGCTCTGCTAATAATTCCTTATTTTTGAAATTAGGTCCTTGAGTTACAAACAGTTCTGAGGATTTTTGGAGTGTGACTCTCATTTTGGGCCCATATTTTTACTGAATAAATAATTCAGTTGAGGTTCAAATCACTGATCCTGAATCTTGAAAAAGATAAAGTACTTGTTGAATGTTAAACTCATATATTTAAATTGTCTAATTTTCTTTAATATGCTATCCATTTAACTTAAAATATTTATTTTATTTTACTGTCAGATATTAAAAGCAGAGCTGTTCTCAAACATAAAATACTATGCTCAGAGGAGCAAATTTGTCCTTCTGTTTTAGCTTTTCCAACTTTGTTCCTGCCACATATAATTCTAAACGTTTTAAAAAGCAATTTAGAGCATATTTTGGTGGTTTTATTAATAAAAATGTTCTTTAAGTTAGCTGTGACTGGTTACTGACAATGGGCTGGTGCAGAACTACACAGGAAGTCTGGCTTCATTGTGAATGCTGTGAGCTGGAATGTGTGAGCCTCACAATTCAGAAAATGGAATGTATGTAAACAGGTATTTTATGCTGGAAAACATGGGCTTGCATTTGTACCAAAACAGCTTTTTTGGCAAAGAAAGCACAGGAAGGTGCTTGTCACAACTCTTTTTGCTATCCCTCGCTGAGCTAAAATGCTTGATTTAGTGAAGACAATCATGACTTCTTGGCTGGTGTCAGGAGAGGGACTCATCCTTCAGTCACTGGCTGTCTGCCTCTCCTCTCGGAGCAGCTGCGCCCCGAGCACTGGAGCGTGAGCCCGTCCTGCCACCCACCCCTTGTTCCTCACGTCACCAGCCACATTGTCGGTGTGCAGCTAATAAATTCTTTCTTTTTTTAACCTTATACACCCACTGTTCCCGTTAATGTGCCCATTGTTTCTTTATGTCAACCCAGTCCTTCTGTTTGTCCTGCCACTCCCTCGGCCGTGTATACCTTTGCCTTCCTTTGCCTTGTTCATTTCCTTCCACGGGCTCCTTTCTTTTGTTAATCTCTTCTGAACTGTTATTCCCATAACCCTGAAGCTGCGTGATTGATTCGACTATAACAAAAATAATGGCCAAAGTAATGCAATTTTTTTTCCAATATTGTATATTCTATTCACAATTTCAATGGGTTTGGTTTTCTTTTATGGAAGAGGCAAGTTAAAATTGTAAATATTTATTTTGTTCATGAATTTTATGTTAATGAACAAATTAAAGAATTTAATTAGTTGGATCTAATTATTTATTTATGTGATTTGGTCATAACTTGGTCCCTCTGATGTTTGAGCCCTGTGGTGTGTTACTCCTGTGCTGAGGGTAGACGACTGCACCTTGGCAAACCCTGGCAGCAGGTGCAGAGTGCAGCTAATTGAAAACCTGGCGAAATATGAATTATGTTTTCCACATGCTTTTTCTCGAGAGGAATTAATGACTCTTAATTCCAGCACACAGAAGCGATGCCCGCGTTCCTCTGGGCCGTTCCCGGTGCGGAGTGACACGCCCGGGTCCCGCCCGAGCGCTGCGGTGGGACGGTAACCCCGGGGCACCATCGCATTCCCCCAGTGCCACTCGATCCCATCCCATCCCATCCCATCCCATCCCATCCCCGCCGCCGGCGGAGGGCGGGCGCTGCCGCAGCCGCTCACCTGCGGGGGCGGCCCCTCCGCCCGGCCCGGCCCGGCCCGGCCCTGCCCGAACATGCGCCGAGGCTCCGGCTGCCGCCGCTCCACACACACCATGCGAGCTGGCTGCGGCGGCCGCCGGGGAGCAGCAGCAGCAGCGCCAGCCGTGCCCGTCGCCCTCCCGCCCTGCCCTCAGCCGCTGCCCGTCGCGACACCTCATGGACGCCCGGCCGGCCGGCAGCGCCGGTGCCCGGTACGCGGCTGGGGCGGGCCGGGGGGCCGGGCCGGGGGTCGCCGGGGGCAGCGCCGCCTCCGCCGGGCTCTGGGGATGCTCCGTCCCGGGCGGGAGGAGGGGCCGGAGCGGAGGGTCCGACCGTGGGACGGTGTGAGGGCGGTGGGGTTCCGGGAGCTGCAGCCGCTGAGGGCAGGTCGGGCCCCCTCGGGGCTGGGGCCGGAGCCGCCTGCGGCCCGTGGGCCGGGACCGACCGGGCCGGGACCGACCGGGCCGTCCGCGGAGCGCTCGGGCCGCCGGGCTGACCCCGCTGTGGGCGGGGGCTGTGCCCACCTGTGCCGGCTGAGGCGCTGCGCGGGCACAAACTGGTTCTTGCACTTTGAGGGGCTTTTCTTTTTTCTTAGACAAGAGCAATAGCTTGAGCTAATTACACACCTGCGCAGCAGCAGCCCTTCAGTAGTTTTATGCAAATTGCCTTTGGGCTTCAAAGGGTTGCTGAAGAGCGTGTCACGTCTGTGGAAGACCAGGTCTTTTGCTTGAGCTCCTGTTTGTGCAGCTTGCAACACACCTTGACAGCGAAAGGCTGATGTTCTTTACCCTGTAACTCAATACCTTCTTGCTCACCCTCAAAAGGGAGCTGCAGGTGGATAACTTTCTCCATTCCAGGTGTGCATTCCCGCTGCCCCTAAAATACATAAACTTCCATTGTGTGCATGTCAGAGAGTTGTTTCATCAAAAGCTGAATCAGTCTGCAAATAACATTCTTCCCCCGTGATGACGGTGTGTTAAATTTTAGACACGGCTGTGTTAAAGGTCGGCTTGTGGATTCTGTATTTGACATAAGACATTTATGATAATCTGCTTTATAATCTATGCAGCAGTAGAAGCTTTTAAGAGTACAGTTGTTGGAGAGGTTTGCTGCTTAGAAGAGTGGGGATGGCTCTGTTCATGGTTCTTCATCAGGTGTTTGGAGCAGTGGTGTGCTCTCTCTCTCTGGCTGCACACTTTCCCTTTATCTTAAAGTTGAAAACAGCAAACATTTACCTGAGACTTTATTTCTGCTGAAGGAAACATGATGGGAAAAACCATTTCCTGAACTTTAGATTATAGAAGCTGTACAGTAGTGCTCTTTTTTGGTGGCATTTGTATTAATGTTAGAGTTATTACAAAGATCAAAGGAGGTGGTCTGGTGGCATTTAAAGCAACAAAGTCCTGTGGGATTTAAAAATCTAGAGTGCTAGACTTGCTAATGATCAAAAATGACCTTTCTATTAGCATTTATATATATAACCCCTACCTGGAATTATTCAGGGTCTGGTTGGATGGGGCTCTGAGCAACTTTGTGTAGTGGAAGGTGTGCCTGCCCACAGCACAGGTTTGGAATGAGATAACATTCAAGGTCCTTTCCAGCCCTGTGAATTCAATGATTCTGTGATTTTTAAGAGCTTTATATAATTTTGTTGCCATGCTCTGTCTTGATAATTCTTTAAGGGATGGCTCAGCAATTTTAAAAATATTTTTTAACTCCAGGCTGGAAAGGTGGGCTGTGTGTTTGTAATAATGATGTTAAATGATACCTTTAAATGACCTCCAGGTGCTGTGTTTGCACTGACAGCAGCAGCCAGCTGAGGGACTGCAGTTACATTGTGCTTCAGGAAGTTCTGAGCATGGGGAACAATGTGTGCAGAAATATTTAGAAGCAGGAGGGAGCTGGGTGAATTTTCCAGGTTGGGCAGGTTGGCCCAAACGTCTGTGTTACTGAAGCTGCTGGAGCTCTTGGTGCTGGCTCCTCATCGCCTTTCTGGAGCTCCATCTGCTGGAACCAGCTCTCCCATTCCAGGGTGACACTGCACTGGGATCTAAAGGGACTCAGGTGTTTCCAGTACTGTGCTACAAAGTGCTGAAAAGCATTATCAGGATTTTGGCTAGTTTGTGGGAAAAGATTACTATTTCCTTATTGTAGTCCACATTTTACTTAGATCAGTCCTTTAAAATCTGGAAGCTCCCAGAGTGTTTCCACAGATCTGAATTTGTGGTTTCTTTAGGTATCATATATGTTTTGGGAATAGATTGAGATTATCAGATCATAGTTGGAGGAAAAATGATCTAGTGGAATGATTGGAACTAAAAACTAAACAGATATTTGAGCAGGGGTGATGAAAAATTACCTCCCATTTTAGAGATTTTCAGCTGTTGTCTTCAAATTGATAATAAAACTTTCAGTCATCTGTTGTGAAAAAGCAATTGTAAGAAGAAAGTCTCCATCTAAGGATGATCATTCAGATACACTTGACTCAATGGCTGGAGCCTCAGCTATATAGCAAACAGAATGCAGTACTGAACTTGGATGTCATTTTACATTTCTTTCTAACTAAAATTACCATCCTGAACTGATTAAATCTTCTCACTGCATCTGCATTAAAACTTACTTTTCACCAATCCTTTTTCCCTGTCAGGGAAAAATTGACAGGAAGATCCCAGCCTAACTGAATCCGAGTTCAACATCAGCCTCACTTATTTTGGTTTTCTTTGTTTTTTTCTCCTCAGGTAGTTTGCTTAGTTGTTTTTGCACTCTGAAATGGAGAGAATAATAACTGTTTTCTTCTTGAAGCCACTGTGCCAAAGAATAACTCTTCAAAAAGGCTTTGGCAATGCTGAGTGCCAAGACAACTTTCTACTGGTACTTCTTTTTCTGTTCTTGAGTATTGATTCAGTGGGCAGGCTCAAGAGAGCTGTAAAGGTGTATTGAAGTGCCATGCTGGAATTTTTACTTAATTGGAGAGAAGGTGGCATTGTTAGTGATCAAGGTGCTGTGAAGTACGCTTTGCAGATGACTTCTGAAGAATAAACTCAGGCTGTTGGAAGCTCTCAGGGAAACATAATTTGTAATGTCACGTAAAGTAATGATTAAAGGCATAGCAACAATCCCCTATTTGTTCAGGTATTTTGTGTCATTCCTATATATTATTTCTATGGAAGCATAAGATACTGTTCAGCAGTGCAATGATTTAAAAAAGCATGATTTTTTTTTTTTTTAAGTTGCAACAAAACATGTTACAGAGTAATTTATTTTGAAAAGACTTTGCTTAGATTTAATGAAAAAAAAAACCCAACCAAACAAAAACCCTAAAACCAACCAAATGGCATAAAACCAAACAAACATTTCAACTCATGTAAAGTACAGCAGGAAAATGCTTTTTGGGCCAGAATGTGTATTTCATCCCTTCAATGTTGGACACCACGCTGAAGTCTGAAAGAAGTGAAGGGTAAGTCACCATAAACAAGTACATGCCCAGGTAGCTCTCTTGTTACCTACCACTCAGCCTTTATCACTGCTGATAAGTGCAGAATCCAGCCAAATGGGGGAATTGCCTGACATCCCTCCCTAAATTCTCACCCAGTCTGATTTCAGAAGCAATACAGATCTCTACCCTGACCTTGCAGTCCTTAGGAAAAGCAAATCTCACAGATTTTGTCTGGCTTCTTACCATGAACACGGCAGAGTGAGTTAGCATTTTGCTTCATGCTTTATTTGTTAGTTTGCTGGATACCTAAATGTGCTCAATACCATTGCATGGTAGTGGTCTAGTGCAGCTCTTGCTGATTTTTTTTCTCTCATTAATTTTAGTGAGATGAGAATTAGACCTTTAAAAATTGAGAGTAACTATGTCAGAAGTGTAGGTGGATCAGAGGCAGGAAAACTGAAAAGTCAGAATACTTGGAAAAAGGGGCAACTGGGTATTATAAAATTGTTTAAAGACCCTTAAAAACCCTAAAAGGAATGATATCAATCACATGTGCCCTTCAAAGTGACAAAGATTGTAGATCATCTGAATTTAAAAAGAAGAGCTATTAAAGCTTGCTAAACATTACTCTGGTGTGATTTATGATGAAAATTTACTCCTAATTGCCGCAATCCTGTTAATTTCTGTAATGCTAAATATATTTGTTTTATTTCAGTGTTGATCCTGTGTGAGGTAACTTTTTCTTTGTACATTCCAATAGATCAGTGCTGTTGCAGGACGTTTTGGCTTATTTTTGTAATATGCCAGACTGGATGGTGTGCCTTTTTATATATTTTCATTCTGTCTGATGCAGGCAGTTCTGCTAACTGCGAGTGCTCACCCACAGTGGTGCATTTCACCCTCTGAGCAGTCATGGCAGCACAACAAGGAAAGGGAACAGTAGGAATGACACCACTGCATTTTATTTATCTGAACAAACCTATCTTAATGAATTTATTGCACTGTTTGCCTATTCAAATACAGGATGAGAACTGTGAGCCTAATGCAAACTAGATCCTGCTTGGTCCAAGTTAAACATGGTGGGACCAAGGGCAGAACACGATTTGCTGCCAATTCCCTGGTCTTTGTGCTTCTCACTGCACTACTTTGTCACAACCCTTTGATTTGTGAGCTTTTGCTGGAATGGAAGAGCTTTTTAAAAGACCTTTGACATTGCTGAGGCATCAATAACTCAGTGATTTGAGAGCTGAATTAACCTCACAAATAAATGGTGTCATACTCCATGTACAACTCGAAATACTATGAATTCCAGAATTGTATCACTGTCGTGTTTCTATGCAGAATATTTGGAGAACATGAATACTGAAATCTTTCCAGTTGTTTTGTTGTTGAAGTAATGGCATTTGTGCAGCACTGAGGAGTCTTAGACATGGGCCAGAAAAGTGTTCAGGAACACAGAAAGATAAATGCTGAGGTATTAAGAGCTTGGCACATAGAACAGGAAGGGATATGGGAGAATTAATTTTCTTGCATTAACTTATTTGCTTTTGAATTATGAAGATATTTCTGTATTGTCTGAAAACTGAATAGTAACAAATTATTGTGAGAACTGCTTATTTGTTCTTTTCATCCAAGATTACTTCTGATCTCATGTGGGTTTGGAAATGCTTGCAGAAGAAAAGAATTCTTCCCAAGTGTTGTGCTTTTTGTTCACTTTGAATGTTGAGATTTGTTTCAGGCTGACAACTTGTAGTGCAGTGTTGCTCAAAGAAGTCAACTATTTAGAAAAGTAGTAGTGGATTTAGGAATGATGTGGAGAACTGGAAGAGGCTAAAGGAAGTAACCCCAGGTGTACCCTGATATCTCCTAATGTCCCTGTGATTATCCAACATTAGGAGAACAGAAAATTGTGTCATGGCAAGAATTTCCATGTTTCTATATCTTTTTGAAAAGAGGCAGGGGAAGGACTTTCTGGTGTCAGTGATTGTACCATGGGATGTGAAGTGCTGAGCCTTTGCAAGAAAAGGGCTCAGGGAGGAACACCTGGGGACAAGCAGGGGCTGAAGAGCCCCAGAATTTTTCCTGTTTAGACTGTGAGGGGATAAAAGCCTGGGGGTTCCTTTGTTCGGAGTCCCTCCTCAGAGGCACCCACTCAAGCTGTCATTTTGTTACTGCACCAAGATGAAATAATTTTAAAGATTGGGACATCTGAGACTCTCTTATGGGAAACTTGAGGTCGAGCCTGTCTCACTGTGTGAGATGTGTGGGGTGTGCAGCTGTGAACGGGCTTTGGCCCCAGCTCAGGTGATGGGAGTGTGACTGCCAGTGGCTCCTGGATGGTCAGACAGGGAAGCTTCCTTAACACTGACACTGAGGCCTTTGAAATGTGCTTTGGGAGGCTCCTCACATCTGTGAATGATTGAAGTGTTAACACTGGTGAAGCTTAAATGGTGTTTGATTCTTTGTATTTTATTCTCCTCCTCCAAATGAAGTTAGCCATGCACGCAACCGCAGCTGACTTATGCAGATAAGGTAGATTTGGCAGAGAAATGCATCCATATTTTAGGATATGACTGATTTAACTTGCTTTTAATGTTTCACAGTACTGAAGGAGCTCTTGAATTACTATTAAAAGCATTACTACAAAGGCACAAACCTCAGACTTACCTTTCTTTGTAAAGTTCTGATAATTACTCAGGCTGAGTATTTTAGCATTTTGCACAGTAAAAGGTTCAAGATGCCTTTTTTGTTGAAGAAGTCTGTAAAACCCAGTGACAAATCACAAAGCTTATGCACTGCAAACTCATAGTAAGAAACCAGTCAACATCATGCACACAGTGAAATAAAATTATGCATAAATGTGGTAACTCCCATGCTCAAAAATGGTGTGTCTCTACATTTTTTTTTTAAGATGCTTTACTGTTCATTGGTATTCCAAATTTTAGTTTTGCTTATTCATTTTGTTTGATACTGCTGTTGACATGGAAAGGATCTGGTGCTTAAATAAAAGGGGCATTGCCTGGGATATTCCAAGGAACTGTTTCCAGCTAGAGACAATGGGGATGCAGTGGAGTAAGGAGAGCAGTTCTTGCTGCAACTCCCAGGATATGCTGTGGTTGTGATTTGTGAAGCAACCCCTCTCGTGGTCCCCGGGGCAGAGAACAAGGATTTCATGAATAGCAAAACCACAAGAAGAACCATATGACTGTCCTTGCAAAACCTGCTGCCCAAAAGCAAGAAAGGAAAGAACCTTGTAAAACCAGCAGGGAAATGGCCTAAATGTGGAAATATTTCAGATCTGAGTTTTTTACATTTGTTTACTTTGGTTAAAAGAAAACATACGTGTATGTGGGGAAGGAGAGGTTGCATACTGAAGGTTGTCTGTTGTTTCTAGAGCAGTGGTGTTCAAATAAAAACCTGGCAAATCAAGTCTTGAAGAACTTGGCAGAGACAGCCAGAGCCTCCACCATAAAGGGATTTAAGGACTATTTGGAGAATACAGTATTAATTAGAAATTGTACAAACAGCTAGTGAGAATGATGAACCTTTTCAGAGTAGCCTGTGATCCTGCCAGGGAACCAGTCAGTTAATTTTAAGTTGTAGCCAGTAGTTATTCCCAGCTAGGGAAAAAAACCCCAGTAATGTCTTCTATCTCCTGCTGTGGCCCACGTACACAGTGCTGTTAGGAACATGAAATGGAGTCATTACTGGGGCAGCCTGTGGATGTATTACAGTAATTTTTGTACCAAATGCAGCACAGGCTTTTCTGTACAGGATGCCATAAAACCAGCAAGAGATTTAATCAGGTATGTTAATGGATTCATAGTATCTTCCTGGAATTGTCCTTTGCTGGTTTATCATTTTTGGGTCTTCCTTCTGCAGTGTATGTCTTCATTATTGCTACTGCTTTGGGTAATCTAGCAAACAGATAATTTCTGCCATTAGATGCTCTTGGAGAAACTAATTTATGTAAGTAGATCATGGCTAATCAACTTCCACAGTCCAGCTCTCATAATGAGTGGAAGGACTGGTAATGCTGCTTGTAGTTGTGTACAGGGGTGGTACAGCTGATGTACGAGCAAAGCAGTTCAGGGGAATTCACTGTTGCATTTTGGGCAAAATCAGCCAGATGCACTCACTCCACTGATTAAATTGTTAGTGCCAACTCGCCTCATTTTCCATGGCATTAAAGAGAGATTGTTACAAAGAGCATGTAAAGTCTCAGTTCCTCCCAAAGGTACAGGAACTAACGAGAAGCAGCAGTTTGGCTGCTGGATTGGAGCCTGTTTTGTGGAGAATCCTTGCTGGGAAGAAGCACTTGCTTGTGTCTCTCGCCTGCGAGGTTCTCACATTTGCAGCAATTACTGCCTGAGTGCCGCCTGTCAGCTGCTCTCGTTTGGCTCTCCGTTCTGGTTCGCAGCTTTCTGGTGTGGGCCACTGCCATATGCAGTAATTCTTGTTGTTTCAGGTCTGTAATTACAAGGGTATTTGGCTTCCGCCTGGTCTGGGCAGCAGAAAAGGTGGCTGCTGCTGCTGCTGCTGCTCGTTCCAGACAGGTCTAGATCAGAGATAGGCTGGCAGCCGCCAGCCCCTCCTACATTAGAGTATGCGGCTGCATTTGGATCCAGCGGCACACGAGGCTGCTGTGGCACGGCCTGGCCGGGTTTGTAGGATGTGGCCGGTGCATTAGCGATGCTCCCGTTCCCGCGGCAGTGCCCAGGCGCACAGTGTGGTGCCGCAGGCAGGCGCTGCCCTGCGCTCCCACCGGGGCTGTCGCTCGCAGCTGGCTCAGGAGCACCGAGTGCTGCAGATGTTCGAGCCTAAAAGCTGAGTGGGCTTACGATGACTATGTCAGAACACGCAGGACACTCAGCAGAGGGGTGAGTAGCAGCACGCAGCATTTTGCGTTTGGCTTAGAGGCAGTTCTGATCCTGCTGTTGGAAGCAGGAGGGAATCTGCAGCCCACTGAAGCATGACTAATCAGTTTGCTAAAATGCTGAGCACCCTCGAGTTTAAAGTATTTCTGCCCTACTGTTCACAGGGACAAGTGATGGTTCGTAGCATTTATGTGAGGTGTGTATTTTACCCAGGTCTTAAGCCCTTGACTTGGGAGCTGCATCCTGTGGCAGGTTTCCTTGGAGTATGAGGGAAATGTGCCGCTTGTGTATCTGCTGCTGCTATGGGTAGCAGTGTGTATTGTTATTCCAGAAAAGATGCCAGTAATTATAGTATCTTATTTCTGCTTTGAGCTTCAGCAGTGGTTTTATTCTTTGTCATCTTTCTGTTTCAAAGGAGCATTTTGAAAAGGTTTATTTGTATTGAATAGGGTAATTCTGCTGCATGACAAGAAACGAAAAAACAAAAACCCAGGTAAAATGCTAGTAGTCTAAATATTTTAAAACAGGCAAAGATGTGCTTTATTCTTGTTAAATATGTTACTTGGTTCAGGGACACAGATTTAAAACCCGGAAGGTAGGAGTTTTAATACAATAAGCAATAATTGACCAAGTTTTAATTATTAAGCAAGGCTCAGAATAGCTCAGAATAGGCAGACGTGATATTGCATTTTGTATGAGGCGGATGCCAAAACTTGGTTAATCAATGCTTGCAAAGCACTCACAAAGTGTCTTGGGTGTAAAAGGATTTGCAGTGGAGCTGAAGTTGTGATGACAAAGCCACTAGGAACAGCATCTCAAATTTTCACTAGGAATGGCATTCTCTCAAATTTAAAGTCCTGCTTTTTGTATATATAATTATACTCTTTATTTCTTTGCAGTCATTATCTGTGAAACCAAAACCAAACCACTGCTGCAGTGGGTGGTTATTACTGATGCTATCTGCTTGTGCTGTGCTCCCCTGCCTTTTCCTTAAGATGTTATCAGGACTTTGCTTTCTGGTTGTCCTTACAGCATTCTGTGTTGTGCTACTTTTTAAGGAACTAACACAGTTTCTAAGTCACAAGAAAGATCACATTAGTTAGAGCTGTTCAGAATCAGGAACATGGTGAGGATTTGTTTGTATTTTGTTGGAGGATGTTTTGTCCAATGCTTGTATACAGTATATTAGTGCAGTGTAGCTCTTTGATCATTAGATGCAGATGTTTCAACTGTCCTAACACTGCCTAGGTGACCTTAACTTCATTAGTGCAAGGCTTTATTGTTTCTTTTGTGGAGTTTTTTTTTTTTTGTCCAGCAGTTCTGGTGGTGATGAACTGGGGCCAAACTAACTCAGCTGGTCTGTATTATCCTGTTGCCAGTAACCCTGAAGACCAGCTGAGAAGCCTTGTGACAGGTCAGGCTGACATCAGAATGTTGTAAAGGAGAAAAGTACAGCCAGAGTAAGTCACTGAGAGTCTTCTGACTTTGAGATACCACAGTAGTTTATTTTGAGTGCAGTGGCACTTCTTGGAGACAGTGATGTTCCCACAAACATGCACAATGGGAAATTGTAACCCACCTGTGAGTTTGTAGTGGTTTGTTGCTCAGACACCACTCTGAACATGAGCTGAATGAAGGCAGATGTTCCAGCAGCAGTTGGTAAATATTCTGATGCAGATTGACAATGTCTCATCCTTAAAGTGATAACATGATCATGATGTCACCAGCTGGAGTCTGGCAGCCTTACAGTAAGATGTGCATTGTCACCCAGTGCTTCTGTGTTCCTGCTACCTGAGGTTATCAGGTTGCTGTGCTCCCACATGGAAAATTCAGCATGTCCAGGTTCTTACCATTAAAGTAAGTGCAGTTTGTCTCTCTTTTTTTTTCAGAAAATGAAAAACTTCAGTTGCTTTTCACATTTTACTTGGTGAAAGCATAGTTAAAACAAAACCCCAAAAATCCAAATCCACAAACCTAATAGGAGTCACTTTCACTTTTTGCAATCATCAAAGATAAAATAGCAGGTTATGCAAGGGAATAAATCTGGAATTGAGGAAGGGGGGTTCAAGTGCAGCAATAATGCACGGGTAGAAGGAGAACAGATGTGCTGAGCTTGTTATCTCTTCTGGCAGGTCATCTACGTCAGACCTCAACGTGGCACTGCGTGAGTGTATGGCAGCTCTGGATTTATTTCTTAACAACAAGTTCTCAGATGCTTTGGCTTCTCTACAAGCAAAGTAAGTTGATAACCCTCCCTACTTTTTCTATGTTTATTTTTCTTTGCTTCACCATCTCTCAGGAGATTTTGACCAGACAGCTGGTTCTCTCTTAATAATTGATAAGTCTGTAGGGTTTTGGTTCAGAAGGGAGGGGTAAGTTAATGTGTTAAGTTTTAGGGAAGACTGATAAGTGCTTTACACTCGTGTGAGTAAATAAAAGCTTGTTTTTTACTCACATGAGTGTAAAGCACTTACTTGTCTTCTAAAATTGATGTCCTCAGCTGTAATGCAGTATGTGAGATTTTTCTCCTGGAAGAGTAAAAACCATCTTTTGTCACATTTTATTTTTGTCTTCTTTCTCATCTTTTTCTGCACACTGTGAGAATCTGAATAATTATAGTTATGTCTCTAAATGAGCAACTGACCATCACTTGAAAGTTTGAGAAACATTAGGTATGAACTCCTTTGTTGTTGTAACCATTTGCAGAAACTTTCTCACAGCTTATTTTGCAATTCAGTGTTGTGGTCATGCACTCTGTTTCCTAGTTATTGCAGCCCAACTTGTAATGAGTGACCCAGCTGGAAGCAATGAGGTCATGAAATAATTCCTAAAAATTGTTGTGTCTTTACAATGTCTGTGATCTGTCATACCCTGTCCTGAAGTTACCTGTGTTCTTGGCTTGTTGAAGTCTGTGGTTAATTTAAATTTCTCCCCCACCCACCCAATTTGCTCCATTTATTTTTGAGCCACCAGCAGATTGCATCATGCCTTATTTCAGGACACTGGAATATGAAAGAAGAAAAATTCATAGTGTGTATTTGATATACACCAGGGGTAATTACAATGAATGCTACATATCTCCTTTGCTGAGGTACCAGCCTCATATTTGATGCCAGAATCTGTAGTTTAGCCATGGAAGTACAGTCTGGGAAAGAAATTAATGATAAATTGTAGCATCAGCTCTATAAATAATGCTGGGTTTATTCACAGCAAAGTTGTTTAGCGTTTATATATCATCAGAAGATATAATAAAAATGGTAAGAAGAATAACTGTATTTTCATTAAATCCTGACAGCAAAGCCCCTGTGCCCATCTGGGAAGGCTCACTCAGTGCTTAGCATAAAATAAGGGGATATTTTATTGCAGCAGGTTTCCAAAACACTGCAAAAGCTAGTGAGGCTATGCGTTGTTTTTTTCTGTAAATCCATTTTTCTACTGTTGCATATGGTTTTCATTCAGCTTTTGTTGGGCTCTGCAGAACATATTTCATGAGCTGATTCTCTTTTTGTACCTGACTCTATTCCACACTGCAAAACCATTTTGAAACTAATTTTTCATTTAGCCCGTTGTTATGAGGAGGCCCTTATTCCTGTTGCCCTTGGCAGTGAGGGAAATAGAGACTTATGATCTTTGTGAGTGCAATGAAGAAACAGGATGCTGAATTTCCCCACAGATGAAATCCATTATGGACACACTCCATCTCTTTAGGAATGAGAAGAGTTGTAGAGTGGACACATGTGGTAGTCCTGAGTATTTTCTTTCAGAGCCACCAGTTCTTCACTGTTCCCTTTTGGTGTGCTGAGATTTGAAATTAGTTTTCACAGTCCATAAACATACTATCAGTGTTTAGAGAAATGCTTCTCAGTTTTTACATGCTTGTGGAAAATTTAATATCTTAGATTTTTGTGGCTCTAATGCTTCTGGTGTAGGAGATACTCTGCTCTGTATTATGTTAATGCAGATTCACTAAATTACTCACATTTGACTTCCACAATAAGTGTATTTTCTACTAATTTGTACCATGTGAAACTGACAGCAGATTTGGCATAATGTGTGAGGCTTAAAATCAGAAGAGCTTTCCTAGCAGCTTAAAAATAAATATCTGAGGATGGTGTCTAGACTTGTGTTGAGGTAAAGCTCTTTTTTCCTGTTAGAAAAGCAAATCCATCACAAAGAAAAACAAATCCATTATAAAGAAGAGATCTTATTTCATAGAAAAAAATACATCTGGTGTTTTTGCCTCATGTTATGTAACTTTTCTTGTTTCCTGAACTACCTTTTAGCTTTTAGAGTCAGTTTTCATTATTATTAACAATCATTGTACAATAGTGGGTTCTGATTATGTTGTGCTTTCTGCAGGAAGTTTAATTAAATTGATCTTTTATATGGAGTACTCGCACTGCATCCAAGAACTCTTAAGACATTCCCAAGTTCAGTCACCAAGCACAGCAGTGATTTTCAGTATGTAATGTGTTAACTGTTAACATGCATAACACTGAAACTGTCCAATCACTGGAGCAGGGGGAAAAAAATCTCATCTTCCTTCTCAGCCCTGAGACATGCAGTAAATCCATCCATTAAATGCTGACTGGATTTTAGCCCTTGTGTAATTGCAAACAGACAAGGCTTGATTCTGGTGAGATGTCCCCTTCCCTTCCCAAGACAAATGCTTAATATTTTAATAATTATCCTGGAGGAAAACATGGCATAATCACCTGATAGTTGGGCGATATCAGATCCATTGGGAGAGTGGTAAATAAGATTAATTTGTAACAGAATTATCTGGACCATTGGATGAGGAGCACCACGTGTTGCTGCTTGCAATATTAAAGGAATAATAAGACAGTGATTTGTTCCAGGCAGTTGACTTTAATCTGAAAACAGACTCCAAAAAACACTTGGAATATTAATTCTAGAATGACTGTGCTTTGAAAGCTTTCCCTGGGAGCTGATCTCCCAAAGATCAGATGTGATTGTCAAATGGAGAGTGGTGAAAGAATAGGGGGAAGCACACCCCAGGTAGAGTGAAGCTCTAGACAGTGCTTTGATAATTACGTTGCTTGGGTTAGCTATTTATTGTAAGGAATGTCATGAACAACAGCCAGGTTGTTATTTCTAGGGAGTTTATCTTTTTATACTTGAGGTCTGGAAGAACACAACTTTTATAGTCTTTGTAAATAAATTAATTGCAACCAAAACCTAACTAAATTATTGGTTTCTCCTCTTTGCTGGAAGAACTTAGCCGATTCTGAACTTTGAAAAACTGGCTTTGGTTAAAAAGGCTCAGGGATTCTCTTGTCTTGGGCTGTCCTGGTGGTTTGTGCTAGCAAGGGAGCTGTGGTGGTGGCTGATTGGAGAGGTCCTTGCTGGTTGTTAACTTACTGCTGCTGGGGAGTCCTGCAGGAAAAGGGTTTTTATCAGAAAGTGTTGGTTCATCAAATGTGAGCATTTCTGTGAAAGTCTGCCATGGGTCTAGTGGGCTGTTCAGACATTGGTGGAACCTGGGATCAAAGATGAGGAAAACCTTCGGGCCCCTTGTGACCACATTCTCCTGCTGCAGGTTTGATTTGGGCATTGATCTCTCACTCTTGAGTCTCCCTGGATGAACAGACTCTTGACTGGTCTGTGGAGAGTCTTTCTCACTCTGTGCTGTTGGATTTAAGTGTTGGAAGCATCTTGATGCTAAATCAACATATGAATTTGAATCTGAGGTTTCTGTAACTGAGGAATGCATGTCCTGTCTGCTGGATTACTTTAAAGGATCTGCAGAAAAGATTTTGAGTGCTATTTTTCACAAAAGATTACTAGCCCTGGGTTAATTCTGAGTTCAAACCAAGGCAAGTTTTTTGATTTTCATACTTCAGCTGGAAAGCTGTGACTGTTTTCACTTAAGCACTTGTTTTAGAGTGGGAAAAAAAGTGTTCTCCAGCAGCTCCAAGAAAGGGCAGTGCTGCAAGATGACAATGATTGCACCATAGTTGGAGAAGAGGCATGTGGCAGAACTCCATAACTGCTTAAAGATATTACTTATAATCCTCTTATTCAGTCATGTGATACCAACTACTGGGATAAGTCATTAATCACAATATTAGTTGCATTCATGTCATACAGGCTTGTTAACTCCAACAATGTCCTGAGGAAATTGCTGCTGAGGAATGAAAAGAAGAAAAGTAAAAAGATAATAAATTTCAGTCTGTATCCATCCATATGAAACCCAGACCTTAAAACTCCTGGGAATACGCCAGGATGTAGCTGGCAACTTTAATTGAATAGTTAATAGAAGTAGCATAGATAAGTTGCATTTCTGTCAGCATCCCCACCCCTGAAATAAAAAGAACAAATTTGAATGTTGCTAAATACCAGTTTGCTAATGAGAGACATTAATTATTATCTCCTTTAAATATTAGAAGTAAAATAGATGAAACCATTGATTAGGGAAGGGGTGGTTTGGTTTCAGAAACAGATTACTGGAGAGGGAAATCTCTCTTTACCACATGTATGTGAAAAGTACCAATTTTCCTTTTAGTGCAGTGAATTTAATATTTATTTGCTTTGCTTTAAAAAGCAAATTTCTGTAATTTTGAAAGGGTACTATTTCAGTCACTTTCCTGTGCTTTGAATTTTAGCCTCTGGAAGGGTTTTAGTTTAGTAAATACAAGATGAAGTGTGTTTTTCTGTGCCCAGTGAGGCTGATGAATAATCTAATGAACAGAAACACTTCATCAGGCTGGCATTTTAGTGTGTTCTTTTTTTTCTACTTTACATTATCAGTCTACTGAAAGAATCATGATTTACAAGGCCAAGAAAGATCTGTCCTAACTCCACTGGATTTCTAAAGCAATTTCTCCATTATCTATCTGTTCTTCTTAGCTTGCAAATGAGATGGATGGTAGCATAGTCTGGGGCTTACAGCACTTATGGCACCAGGATATTTCCCAAAACAGCTTTTCTGCTAGATTGGTTTAGATGGTGAGGGCAAGTAGGAATAAAGGACAGCCACAGAGCACAGACTGCAGTGAAGTTTAAAGATGTGCACTGCAAATTCCTTCAGTGCAGCCAGCCTGCTCTGTGCCCTGTGCCTTGGAAAAATCAGCCCTTTGTCGTCACTGTGAGGGTTGGGAAGCACCAGGCCCAAATCACCACAGTGACTAGATTATTGATTAGTGTAGGATTATCTCAAATTATCCATTAAATTTTCTTTCAGTCCAGTCCAGATACCAAAACTTAAGGAGGCAAGTGTATTTCTGGGGTGAGAAATTGCATCAATTGAGGTGTCTTTAAAGTCTGACTTTTCTCCTTAAAAAAACCCTACAGAATAAGAGGAGTTGAGGTTGGAGGGCACCTCAGAAAGTCATGTACTCAAGCAGGGCCGTTTGGAATGTCTCCAAGGATACAGACTCTACAACTTTTCTGGGTGATGTGGGCCACTGCATGGTCACTCTGATGGTAAAAAAAGTGTTCGCTGATGTTCAGCCAGAGCCTCCTGTGCTTCATATTGTGCCCTTTGCCTCTGATCCTGTTCCTGGGCACCAGTGAAAAGAACCTGGCTCTGTCCTCTTTGCTTCCTCCCCTCAGGTATTTCTAGATATTATAGGAGCCCCCTGAGCTTTCTCTTTTCCAGCCAGAACAGTCCCAGCTCTCCTGGCCTTTCCTCATAGGAGAGATGTTCCAGTGCCTTAAATCATCCTCACCACCCTGGTCCTGAGTGTGTCCATGCACTGAGGAGCCCAGAGCTGGGCACAGCACTCCAGGCGGGGTCTCACCAGTGTTGTGCAGAGGGGAAGGAGCCCCTCTCTCATCCTGCTGGCAGCACCACCCCTCTTAATGCAGCCCTATCTTTGTCAAGAGCACATTGTTGGCACACACCTCTCTCCTTGAAAGAAGAAAATGAAGAAGCACCTGAAGTAAACACATTGAGAACAGGTGTGCTGAGGGTGGAGATTTTGAAAGGATATCCTTGTTTGACTGCAAGTATTTTTGAATATTCCCTGCCATACAGAGCTATCTGATCTGTTCAAGAGTGCAAACAACTGAAATAGCAATTGTTGCTCCTTAACAATATTTGTCTTAAGTTGTGCTATTTGTCAGGGTGGATTAGCAAGGTCTACAGAGAGTTTCTGTGTCAGGAATTTATCTGAGCTCGCCCTTCAACATATTTCTCAAGTCATCCTTATTAGACCTCTGTGCCTGAAGATATTTTGATTCACTTGCAGAGAATTACCCCAGACAAAGGTGAATGCTCTAAATGGGTGCAATATATAAACCCTCTTTCCTGTCAGAGGAAAGGTGCCAGCAATGGCTGCACATAGGAATTAATTGTTTTCCTTGCACTAATGCCAAAGTTTTTTTACTTTCTGCCAACGTGGCACTGTCTGAAACCCTACAGAATAATATTTTAAGTTTAACAGATTGAGGCGGGGGGGGGGGGTTGCCAGAAGGGGAGAGGAGAAAAAAGCTGTACTTTTTGATACAGACTTTAATGCTCCTGGTGAAAAGATCTGTTTCAAGGAGATTCTATTTTGGCCATGGTTGTAGTATTGTGTTACTTATCTCCTTGAGCCTGTACTGAGTAACTGTCCCAATTTAGAAGAATATCAGCAGGATTTGTGTCATATGTTGTAGTATTCATTAGATAATAAAAAAACCCCACCAAAATAAACCCCACCATGATTCTATTGTTTCTGAGTGGTGAGCCATGTGGTTAATTCCTGTGCTTTGTTTGTTAAATATCTATCCTCAGCTCAAAATTTATACATTTTAGCAAAGTATGGAGAACTGTAGACATGATTTCTTGTACAAATCTCAGTGTATTACTGTTTCTTGATTATTCTTCGTGTTCTTTGTGTTTGATTTCTAATTCATTTAGAACTTGTTCCCATGAGGCTGATGCATTTCTAGAATTGGGTTTGTATTTGCTTTTTAAAAGCAATAATACAATCAAATCAGCTGTGCTTTGCACCTTGTGTTTTCTTGCAGAACTAAAGACAGCATGTATCATGCCCTGACCTATGCCACCATACTGGAGATGCAAGCTATGATGACATTTGATCCTCAGGACATACTGAATGCAGGGAACACAATGAAGGAAGCTCAAGCCACCTGTCAAAGGTAAGACTGGAGCAATTCTGTCAGTAAATAGTTCCTTCTTGGGAAAGTTTTGAAAGACTACTGGATAGAAAAGGAAATGTAATCTTACAGAAATCACAGGAAAACTGAGATTGGAAGGGCATCAGGAGGTCATCTAGTTCAGCCTCCTGCTCAGAGGAGGATCACAGCACATAAAGAGGGTGTTCAGCAGTCTAATCTTGAAAACTTCAGTTTTCCACACTATCTGATTTTTCTTGTGAATTAGAATTTGTCCTACCTGTAGTCCTGGTTCTGCAGTGTCTGGAAGTTGTTTACAATGTTCAAACACTGCAGAATGTTCCCATGGGTGATGGTTGTACTGCAGTTGTCGAAGTCAACTGTGCTTCCACTTTTGCACCCACATTCACCCATACACAGAAAAAAATAAATCAAAACATACCCTTATCCCTCTCCTTCATCGAGATAGATTTCTGTGCACAAAGGGTAAGAGACAGATCCCAGAGGACCACGTTGGCTCTGTGTGGACTGTGCTGAAGTTTGTGTGTGTGGTGAGGTAACAGGGGGCTGGTGAGCTCTGGAGGCATGTTAGAGACTGTGTTAGAGGCTGGCTGAAAGATGTGGTTCTCTGTTCTTGATGCTCCTTCTTCAGAATGACCAAACTGACTTTTTGCAGATTTAGGAAGAAATCTACTGTAGCTGATTCTATCAACAACCTTGTGCACAGGCAAAGCCTTGAACACTTCACTGAAGGTAACATCTTTCACATGGGTAATGTTTTCCTTTTTTATTTATGCAGTTTGAGTCCTGTAGAATTGTTCACTCAATATGTGCTTGCAAATTGTGAATTCACTGACAAAATCACTGGTCTGGATTTCCTGGAGCAAACATCAGTGTTTTGGCCACTGCTGTGCTACCAATCCGAAATCACTGGTCTTGTTGCTTTCTGACTCAGCATTTCCAAAAATTGCTGTTCTTTCTAGAAATATCTAGAAAGAAGTATTGAAATGTCTGTAAAGATTCTAGATCCAGGAATTTATGGAAAGCACCAGAAAAATTTCTGCAAAGTTCCTGTAACTGTGTGTCATTTCTATTTGGAGTTACATCAGTAGTCTAGAACTGAAACACTACAGCAAATTTGGAAAATGTTTTTCTCAGTTTGAGCTCTGTGATCTTATTCCTACATTAATGGGCTAAATGGTTTTTAATTACTTTCTGACTGATTGATTTGTTTTCTTCTCTCTGTGTGACGTTAGAGGAAATCCATGCAGAAATTTGTTATGCTGAATGTTTACTTCAGAGAGCAGCACTCACATTCCTCCAGGTATGGATTCTTGCATGGCTCTTGGGGGGAAAAATATCATACAGATTTATTTTCCTAAATGGACTGATGGAAGACTGTAATTTGACCTAATGGATCTTTCAGCTGGATCAAGTCTGGATTTTATCTGGGCTATCTGGTTGGATATTAGAATGTTTAGTTTTCCCTCATGATTACTAAAAAATACTTAACGCAAGACGCATAGTGCTGAGTGCCCTATGACACCTTTCCCTACTCCCTTTTGGATGTGTGAAATGTAACTGCAGCAAGCACCAATTTTCAAGTGATGTCTTGTGATATCAGATTAAAAAATTTAAAAAAAGAAA
This sequence comes from Fringilla coelebs, assembly GCF_963513975.1. Taxonomy (NCBI): domain Eukaryota; kingdom Metazoa; phylum Chordata; class Aves; order Passeriformes; family Fringillidae; genus Fringilla; species Fringilla coelebs. The sequence goes on from NC_140067.1 coordinate 6,155,486, forward strand.
GGTGAGGTAGTCATTGAAGTTGGTGCTGAAATACAAGGAAGACTTTTGTTTAAGTCTGGCCGGTGTTTTCTCTTCCAAGACTGCTTTCTCACTGGTTTGTTCTTGAGCAGCAATTATGTTCTGCATAGCTATTAGGCTCCACACATGCTTTCTCCTTAACAGTGCTGTCTGTGTTTAACAAAGAGGAGCTCTCCTTTGGATTTTATCTGTCTGTCCTAATGAAGCTTGATTTGTTTGATGGAGCAACATTAGCAGTACTTGCTAGGGCTCCAGCATGCAATTTTAATTGTTAGTCACATTTGAAACACTGATTTTTCTTCTTGATTTGGCTGTAGTTGCTGTATATAACTGGGCCTCTTCATCTACCAAGGGGATAATAAAAGCCACAGTAAGAAAAAGGCTGCTGCTTCTTGGCTCAAGGGTGCTGATAGGAAATGGAATGCAGGTGGCTTTATAGTGTTTGGGAGTTGCCAGGTGGGCTCTGATTTATGTTGCTTACAGTTTATGAACCGTGTAACCTTTTTCAGCCATCTGCTGAGTCCCTCTGCTAGAAACTATTGCTTCATAGCAACACCCATACTCAGGGGAGCTTCTAGTAGTTTCTAGAGTGCTGATGATGGACTTTGAAATGACCAAGGTGTAGCTGTCTGTTTCCATTTTCCTTTGGGATAAGTAGCCAGTTTGGGTGAGATCTGAAACTATGAAAGGAAGACTTCTGAGAACTTCCCTGTTTTGTCTATAGGAAAGGAGCATTTTAAAGCAGGGTATCTTGATTTTAAGCACTATTTTTCACAGATATCTGTTTATGAAAATGTTTATAGAGACATGAGATTTAAGCGTACAAAACCAATATCTTGTCCTCTTTTGCAAAGGTCTTTTTGCTTCCTGTTCTCTTCAGTGTTTAATTTTTCATGAACACATGAACCAGTTTGAAAAATTAAACAGAGGCACTTGGTCCCAACAGCTACTGAAGTGGCTTATTTTTGATGCTTAGTAAAAATGACCAAATCCAGTTGAAAACACATAAAATGTAGTCTCAGCATTTTTCAAGGACTGAAAAATTCTTACATTGGCTATCCCTATTGCTGGTGTCATTCTAAGTGTAAGCATTTTAAAACCACCTTCCTTCCTTGTTCCACTTTCCAGTCAAAGGAAAATATAACTGAACCTTTAGACATGGTTGGGTGTGCTGCACTCCCCAATATGCTGTACTCAGTACATCTCATTAATTCATCTAATCCATGCTATTTTCTCCACAATGCCCTTTTATGATTTTTCTGTGTTGGTATCCTCCTTTTAAACACATGTAGACTCTCTGAGTTAAAGTAACAGCAGACATCAAAACAAACCAGAGTGACTATAAGTGAGGCAAGAAAGTGCCTCCAAAAAGTTATGAAATTAAAGGCCCTCTAACTAATGGTCCCCCAGATACTTTGCTGTAATTTCTCAGTTTGTTATAGCTTATCATCTAACATGTTTTCTTCCTAGTATGGATCTCATGTATATATATGAATATTCAAACCAGAAAGAGCATATCCTGTATAATTTTACTGACCCTGCTTCACTCTTAGGACATGAAACTGTATTCTGCAGACTCTTGAGGACAGGCAGTTTCCTTGTGAACCTTTCCTGGCTCAGCACCAGATACATCCTAACTACACTCAAGTACAAATGAGAGAAAGCTATTTTTTTGAGAGAGCCACAAATGCATGTACCTTAGGTGACATCTATTAGCCAAGTCTGTGTTCATTAATGCAAATTCAGATGGTTCAGAGGTGACAAGGGCTAAACTGATTAGCATTAAAAAAAAAGAAAGCATTAAAAGAAAATGCCTGTGTCTAAACAGAGTAAAAATTATTTTAATATAAAAAGGAAATCCTAAATCCATGTATTATGTCTTAGAGGCTTATATTGTCTGTGTCATGCTGGTTATGTTCCAGGTATGTAGAAGACAAAAACCCTTTATAATGCTTACAAATTCATATTGCTACTGTATTTCCATTCCAACAGGATGAGAATATGGTCAGCTTCATAAAAGGAGGCATCAAGGTCCGAAACAGTTACCAAACCTACAGGTGAGTCAGAATGATGATGTCATTAAGTGCACTCTACCAGTAAAAAGTGCTGCTGGTGGAATTATCCAATTCACAAATTCATTACTGTTGTATTTACTGAGTCTTTATTATGGGCCTCATGTCTACAGATTCTCTCAGCCCAAACAGATTCTTCCTTTGCATAACAACATTAACATTATGATTATTTGGACTGTTGAGCCAGTGAACTCTAGCTCTGTTAACTCCCAAGGTTTTCCTACTTCAAGTACTATATCCTTGAAATGTCCAAAAAATAACTGTTCTAAACGATGGACTGTTCATTGTGTCAGCATAGCAGAATTTGCAGGTCTTGTAGGCTTTAGGCATCATGAAATGGCATTTCTTTATAGTACCAGCTGCAGCTTTTTAGAGCATTTAATGCCAGTAGCTGAAGCACAGTAAAAAGGGAAGGCTAAATATGCATGTATTTTATTTATTTTAGATTTATAAATTTTGATTCAGAGTGGGCACGAAGTGTCCAGCAGACACAAAACAGCATCAAGTCCAGGTTCTCCAGAAGGCCACTGGAAGGGAGAGAGATGGCAGTGTTCATGTCTGTGTGGGTTGAAGGTGGCTCTAAATGCAGGTCCAGAAGACTGCACTTACAGAGAATTGTGCTGAGTCTGTTGGCAACAACCAATCAAAAACATGTGACAAGCCTGAACACAAATACATTCTTCCATTTTTTCCAATGTTTTTCCTCTCCTAATAATTAACAAAATAAACTAAAACAGTAGTGTAAAAACCACATTGCTATAGAAAGCTTGGAGGCAAATTGATTTCATGCTGAGCTGGATTACATGGGAAATAAAGGGACACTACAAAACTGAGACCTATAAAAGTTAGAAAAATGAGTGAAAGTAATTTCTGATGCATCTTCCCATTTTAGAATATTTATTACAGTTGTGTTTTCCTAAATAAAACAAACTATTCTTTTGCACATGCACTTAATCTAGGGATCAGTGAAACTCAAGTCAAATTTGCTAATTTAAATTTAAGTCTCATGCACTGCTCCATCATCTCTTTTTGCAGTGGCAAAGTTTGGTGATGCTCCCAACAGCCATCCTTGAAACATTTTCAGGCTGAAATGTGGTTGAATATTGACTGTGTCTGATTGACAGGAATTCCTCTCCAGGATTCCATGGTTTTTAATTGATAGCAATGTGACAGAAATTATTTGTTGATAAATCCAGCAAAATGTAGATGTTGTTCACTTGAGTGAGAGGACAAATTGGCCTTTTTTAAACTACTCTGTAGTTCAGGGTAATAGGGTTACTTTCTTACTGAATTATAATTAATCATGTTATTTACTGACACTATAACAGAATCTTGTGCATTTCCAGGGAGTTGGACAGTCTCATACAGTCCCCACATTATGTCAAAGGAGAGAACCATCTTCATTTTGAGGGAGGTGTAAAACTTGGAGTTGGAGCATTTAACCTGGTATGTACCAGCACTCTCATCCTGAGCTGCTTCCCTGCTCCTTCCTGAAAATGACCCTAACTTGAATTCCTGAGAAGTTCCACTGGCATCATACTGATTGTATGGTTAAAATTAGGTGTGTTCTCTGACATGCAGGATCCCAGTGTCTGGTCTGAGCATATCAGATAATAACACTTCAGAAATAAAGAGTTTGCTGCCCACAGCGTGGTGTGAGGGCCCAGAGAAGCCTTGCCCAGGAGCACCAGTTGCCTCTGCCTGTTGAATTCCACTTCCTCTTTACCTGGCATTTGGAAAACTACCAGGATCTAGGCTGTTGGCAGGGCAGTTGGAAGGGGTGGGGTACATGAATGAAGCCTGAGGTGCTGCTCCAGCCACTGTTGGCTGTTGTTGCTTGTGTTCTGGCCAAAAAGCAGATGAGAAAATGGTGTAGGACGGTTCCTGGGAGAGACTGACCCAGAGATAGGAAGGGGTGACGGGCTGCAGAAAGTGCCTGGAGCTTCCTTTTGCTTGCATTGCATTGCATGAGTCTGGCACATGCACAGATATCAGATTTTCTACATCAAGAACAAATATGGACTGTGTGGTTTGAACCCAGCATTTCTGAAACATCCAAGTACTGGAGTTACAAGGCATGTGCTGTGTAAACATATTTCTGTGTAGGGCATCCTGGAGACACCAAGTGCCTATATTAAACGTATTTCTGTTGAAATTGTATGTAAAATACAGCAGGTATATACATTTACCCCGAAAAAAAATGTCATCTAGAGATGATTTTAGTAATTTTATTAATTATTTCTTGTGCTTGGAAAAATTGTAGGGGGCCATTGGTAGCTGAAAGGCAGAAGGTCTCTTACTGCATAACTCTTACATTTTTCTCTGTAGACATTGTCCATGTTTCCTGCACGGATTCTGAGATTACTGGAGTTTGTTGGATTTTCTGGGAATAAGGTAAATGTGAACTAAATATCATTGGAACGTTCCCCTCACTCTTAAATTAAAAAACAGAGGCAGGAGTTTCTCTCTTCTCCCTCACATTACTGTAACCCTCTGGTATTACACATGTGCACTGTTGCTTTCATGCAGCTCAGTTTTGCTTTATATTTTTTTCGGAATTATTGCGCTTCGTAGGTTGTAATACCATTGTTCAGTGTTGAAACAGTTGTGCAACATGGTAAAAGCAATGGCTAATACAGGGATGTCAACATATTTAGGCTTTTAGTTACTGGTCTTTTGATGTAGGCTTGTGCTCAGAAATCTGTAGCCAAAAGTGTATTCCTAGCTTTTAATATATTTATATAGCTTCCTTGTAGTTACTGTCATTATGGGGTCTGAATGTTCCTGACAGGTTCTTGCATGGCAGGGGAAAACAAAAATCTGTTTTATTTCTGCTTTAATAGCAACTGGAAATTTGAGTGTGGCGCCTCAATTCTCCTGCCTAAGGGAGTAAGGGCTTTTTTGCCTGTAGACCAATCTGACTTACGTTGTTTGAGCAAGATGTTTAAAGAAGGAAGTTCAGTAATGGAGCACCAGAACGCTCACTCTTTTATAACACTTTCTATTTACAAAACAAGTTTTAAGGAGAAAAGTGTCTTTTTTTTTTTATCAGAACTGAAGCCTTACACATTGGATTACTGTCATCACCGTTTTATTGATTTACAGGAAGGATCTTATATCTGAAAATAAAATGTCTTATTTAAAAGAAAGGAGCAGAGTGTGGATTACAATTTAGAAATTTCCAGGAGCTGACCAGGAGCTATTTCACATCAGTGAAGGCAAAAATCAAATAGTTCTACCCGTCAGTTTCAACAACAGAGCATTTAAAGCAAATATTCTCTTAGAAATGAGAGTACCAGCAGAGTTCTGAGAATACTTTGGTGAATGCTCATCTCTACTCCTGCAGATGGAAATTGTCCCTCCAGTTGAGTTTTCATTTGGTCCTGGGATTTCTTGCATGGCTGTGAGTGGGCTGATACTTGTTTTGATGAGTCAGCTCCTATTACAGCTCCTTAATAACTCACTGAAGCATGACCTAGATTACCATAAATTTGAGCAAAACCCCTGTTGTTTGCACAGCATACAAAGGAGCATTTTAAACATGTTGATCAAAGTTTGTTGATCAGCAATGAATTTATTTGTTGAAAAATTTATTTTAACACCCTAAAAAAGTCTTTCTGCATTTAACATTTGTGAGTCAGGTGCCTAAAGCCAAAAGCAAAATTGCAATTACATGTGCAGTCCTTTCCAGTGGTGGTTTTCCAAAGTTTCTAACAAGACAGTAGGCGGAGTCTAGAGGGTGAAAGAAACAGTGACAGAGGAGGAGAGGAAAGTTTGTTAATCTGTGCTCCACTTGTCCAGGAGATTTTCATACACCTGTGTTTTATGCTGCAGTCTTTTCCTTTAAATGCTTACTCTGAGTATCAGATTGAGCAGCAGAGTCATGGTTAGTGCCTTGAGCTGTTTGCAGATTACCTGGGAGAGCTATAGTGCACTGCAGGACAGCTTGATTTTGGTGTGGGTGATGTGTTTATTAAAACTGGATATAAATTTGCTTTGTGTGATCCCCCATGATACCAACCTACCTCAAAGCCAGCACATTTACCCCTGGGGACTCTCCTTAATCTGAGTCATGTCGTGGGGAACAGCAAATGAGGACATGCCTAAAGCTCCAGCACTTCCTAAGCCATTTGCAGGCACTGTGGATATCATGATCAACTTAACAGCAGTCTGGAGTCTCAAAATAGTAGGTGGGATAAGATCAAGAAAATATAAAAAGTAGCCTGAGGCCATGTTTGTTCCCTTCCAGTCCAAGATGTGCCAGCTGTGCCCTTTGCACCGTTCAAGCTCCTTTCTCTTGCATCATTACTGAAATCATGGACTTATTTGTGTTTAGTAGCACAGGCCCCACATTTGGGCAGTGGAGTTGAGTGCAGTTTTGCCCAGTTTTGAGAGAAGAGCCTCGTGGGCAGAGGTGAGTCAGGCACCCGGTGCTGGGAGCACAGCAGCCTCGCTGGGCAGTAGGTGGAGCGTGTGTCCCATCTGCACTCGGGTGTTTAAGGTGACTAACCTGTGAGGTGAGAGCAGGAGACTCCTTGCACTGTCTTCCTGGAAGCCTGAACCCTCCCCAGTGTCTCCTCTGCCAGGTCTCAGGCTAATATTTACTCCTGTGCTTATTTTATAGGTGATTGCAAATGCTGTGCTGCTAAACTGTAGAACAGTTTGACATGAGCCTGCCATATGTTAAGTGCAATTTGTCAGGGGGTCAGATGACAGCATGATTTCATGAGCAGGCAAGAAAACTGTCAGATAGAACCAATTTCTTTCAAATTATACTTTTTTTTTTTTTTTTTTTACTGTGGGAGGACATTTTTCCCAAAGCTGAAGAATATTCTTGATGTGTCAATTTCTAATAAATTGAATTCCAGTTTCTCACTAAGCATCTCTTTTGAATTGTATTTTGGTCTCTTCAAATTTTAAATGCAGCTTAAATATAATATTATTTGATGGGATACATTCAAATGCCCTATCAGCTTAATTAGTCAGTTCTTTGTAGAGCTGTTAGTAGTATCCATCCTCCTTGCTAAGCCTGCACCAATGTGATCAGGCCATGGGTCATGAACAATGACCCTGCTTTGCTTTCATTGTCAAGATCTCTAATTAAAAGAATTATTTAAAAATAGCATCCAAGAACTTTTGTTTCAGGAAAGTTGATGGGTTTTAGTCAGTAACAGCTGAAATAAATATGAACCAGTCTCAGTGTTGTCTGATAATGATTTTGAGCATTGTCCTTGTTCATCCTGCAGTTGCTGTGGGAATCCCCAGTGCTCACATGGGGAGTCCTGAATGAAGCATTGGGAGTCTTGGGACAAGAATTGAATCAATGAGATACTGATGTAATATAATGCAGTGACAGTCTTGGGAATTGGATTGTGGGATGTCATGAGGAACTTGCACAGAATGCTGAGTTACCACCCTGGATCATGTCTGCTCTGTGCTCTACCTCATGTCCTTCAGAGTAGTTTATGTTTTGTGTGAAAATAAAACTGAAATGTCTTAGTGTCAATTAGGGAAATCACAAAAATGTCTTTCTGGAAAAATTATGAACACTTACTGCCTTGACATCTGTCTTATATTGTCACCAAATGCCTTGTAATGGACTTTGTTTGGAGGCTCACTCCTGGTGTTTTGGGATTGCTTCTGTCAGTTGGGACCTAGGTGTGGGAGATAGTTATGGGTCATTTATGGTTAGAAGGTGTGTCCTGGCAATTAGATATAATGTACTCACTGGTGCCAGTCCCTGAGTGTGTTTGCAGAGTTACTCCTCAGGCTCAAGTAGCTGCTTGTGATTTGGTTCCCAGATCCTCAGTCTGATCCTGGAGAGCCTTACATTGCCCAGCTCCTGGCACTCCCTTGGCTGATGGGGATTGTTGGATAATCCCTGTAGGCTCCTTGTGGGGAAAGGGTGGTGCTTGAAAAGGTGATTCATGTGCCTGATCCAGGCTGCTGTGCCAAACTCTTCCTTGGAGGAGCACCTCTGCCCCAGCCAGGCTCAGAGGGAGCCTGGGGAGGCCAGCTAGGAGTGTGGGATGTAAAACATGGCTCCCAGTGACACCCTTCATATTCCTATTCTCTGGGCATCCCATTGCAAGAGATGCAGTTTGCAAGTGGCTTTTTTGAGGAGAAGCAGCTTTGCTGCAGTGTATTCTACAAGCAAGAATTAAAATACTAATAACAACTGCTTCTACATTTCTTCGATTTAGGCTGTGTCTTCTACTGATTATTATTACTTTAATGCAGAAAGTTTGGGATATTAAGGTGGCAGAGTGAAAAGTAAAGAACCTTTAATACCCCTGCTGGACTAGATAGGCTTTTGGACATTCCACAGAGTGAACTAACTTGCTCAGTGAGCTCCTCATGCCTGTGTAACTACTCAGTTTGAGAATTTAGAATTAAGGGTGTCAGATTTGAAGCCCTCTTCTGATGAATGGGCAATATTCTTAATCCAATTACTGCAATCCAGGATGCAGTCCTGTGTAAGATGGGTGTGGGTTCATTCCTTGTCCATACAGATTATAACTTTGTGTTTGGCTGCACTCAAATATGCTTTTGAGGGTAAAACATAATTGAGATTAACTTGACAAAGGTTGCATTATTTTATATGACAAACAAAGTCTGTTTGAATCATTCTTAGTGCTATTCACATTCATTTTATGTTTGTTTTTATATAATACGGAAGATACCAAATGCTGTAAAGCCTAGTGCCAGTAAAGGCTCAGTGAAATATCAAGCCTGAAGATTTTTCATTGCAAAAAAATGTGCTTTGGAAATATACTTTGGAAAATTTTTTTGCCAAAATTCATTCCACAGAATGTTTTATTTTACTTCTACTTTGATGTGCTACTTTTTAAAAATACAAATGTTTGTCGGTTTCATCTGGGCAGTTTGAAGAAGCTGAATATATCATATTTTGTTACTTTTTTGTATCACTTAAACTTTTCCTCTGAGCAGAAAATGAAGCTAGTTTTATTTTGCTAAGTACTTGATTTGCATTAAGTCACTGATTTTACTATCTTTTAATTTCTTCTGTAGTGACATGCAAGTCAGTATTTTCATTAACTAGATGTTATAATAATTGATCTGCAAATATGAGTCATATTTTTCCTTGTAGCAGTAATTAATGTAATACATTGAGTTTCAGAATAAAAACAAAGAGAAGCAAAATCACAACCTCCCCTATATTTATGTGAAAACAATTAACTGCACTAGTTAAGTGCAAAAATAGATGTCTGAGGAAAATGAGAATATGATTACAGGCTTCAGTGTTTACACAGTAAGCACTAAAGGCGTGGTGGTGCAACACCCCTCGGTCAACAAGGACCCACAAAAGATGTAAATCTGTGCTGGGATCGTGCTCTGAGGGCTCTCCCTGATGCCTTTCCTGGTGCCTCTGATAGACATCCCTGAGGGTTCCTATTTATAGTGTAGCTGGTTTGAAATGGTGTCCTTGTAGTCACACTCATCGAGTTGCAGTGACCTTCCAGGGCAGTGATGGAGTAACTTTGAAACAGATTTTGTCCCAGCACACAGGGGATGTCTTGCTGTGCATATTTACAAGTAGGCAGAGCTCTTGTTTGATGCATTTGCATATTTATATTTTTGCTGTTGATATCATGGAACTAGTCCTAGAATGGCTGATTAATGCTTTTGCCTCAGGAACTGGAATCCCTAAAGCTGGTTATCCATCATGCTGTCATTGACTATGAACACAGTGTTATCCTTGATCGCTTTAGTTCTTCCCAAAGGAAACAGAAATTCTCTTCTTTTCATCATATTTTTCCACTGGTGGTAGTGGGCCAACATCATTGCAAAGCTCCTTTTGTTCTTGGCATACTTTAAAATGTCTTTTTGCCCTGACATATTTTCCTCTGTTCATTGCAGATTTTATTTTCTTGATACCTTTAACTCTTCTGTGCAGTGAACCGCAGCAAACAGGAATACACTGTACAATGTTGATGTGTAGGGGTTTTTTTGGTTTTTTTTGTTTTCAAACCCCTGTGTTTTGTGTCTGGAATGCTGTTTAGCAGCACTTGGATGACAGTGATAGGTTGTCTCTTGTTTTCTTATGTTAACCATACATCCCAAGTTGCTGCTCTGTCACCGGGTGTTTTCCAGGCTAAGCAGTAGCTCCATGAAAAACTATTAGATAAATGAAGAGGTGTATTTTTATCTTTAATTGCTGTATAAGCAATCAGTGCCTTTTGAGGAATTTTTCAGTGCCTTTTAGGGAGTTTGGTGAGTGAGCAATCTGTAGCTGACCCTGCAGAAGTTAAGCCAGCAAAACACAGCCCTGGTTCTTTCCCAACACCTTGTCCCCCTCCCTGTGTTTCACAGGAACATGGTCTGCTGCAGCTTCAAGAGGGAGCGTCATCATACAGCTTTAGGTCGGTGCTGTGTACCATGCTGTTGCTTTGCTATCATACTTTCATGACCTTTGTGTTAGGTAAGCTTGTTTATAATAACTCTTGGATTTGATTTGTTCTTGTGGGACACAAAGGGGAAAAAGAGGATTCCATCACCTGCTTGTTGGCGAATAGTTTGTTTGTAACCAGATTAAATGGAGGTCATTTGTGGGCCATTTTACAGTAATCATAACTGAAGAGTGTGTTTTAATTTTCAAGATGGAAGTTTTTTTAACAGGTGAGAAGGGAGATACTGGGGATGGCCAAGAAAGTTGTGAGAACTGAAATCTGTTTTAGCCAGGTGCATTGTTGGGGACGTTAAAATAATGGCTGTAACTGATAATTGCTTTGTTGACATTGGATTTTCTTTGGGAGGTGACAGCTTCCCTCTAATGTGCACTTCTGTGTTATCTCCTGCTAAATCATTCCACAAAATGTGTTTGTGCCTGAGTTTTCAAGTCAGGAAGCACAATGTTTTCAGGGCTTCCTGCTGCTGCCTTAGTGCAGCACCAACCTGTATTTATGCTTTACTTAGTGGAGAGAGGAACCAACATGTTGGCCAGCTGAGGGTGGAAAATCAGTACCTTGCATTCCTGTTCTCTTTTTTTGCTTTGTTTTCTAACTATTTTTATCACTTGCATTTTTTCACGTTCTAGGGACAGGAAAAGGAAATGTTGAGGAGGCAGAAAAACTACTTAAGCCTTACTTGGCACGCTATCCAAAGGTAAAATGAATCATAATTTATTTGGTGTGGTCATTTAATGTTTTCATGCCAAAAATCAAAGATTTAGATTGTATGGCCAGACTGAAAACTGTTATAGAATACTTGTGTTTTTATTATTATTTATTACAGGGAGCCATATTCCTGTTTTTTGCAGGCAGGATAGAAACACTAAAGGGTAATATTGATGCGGTAAGTAATCATTTCGCTCTTGAGAAAGTAAATTTCAAAAGCTTTGGAGAAATTCCTCCAGGAATGTTATTTCCTTTTTGGCTAATGCTTCCTCTGGCTTTGGCCTGTATGTAATTCCTAGTTTATTGAATTACAAACAGGAATTTTATACACTATTTTGACTTGTTTCTCCACCTCATTTTGCTACCCCTCTCAATTTCTGGTGATAATGTAGTCCACCAGGATTAATGACACAGTTTTGTCATTGTCTTTCCCATCCTGCAACAGATTGTATCTTTAATGGGACCCAATGGTAATCCTTTGCCTTCAGTGTGAACAGAGTCATAAAAGACTTGAAAAAATTATTAAGATGAAAAATGCATGCCCAAAACACTCTGAGACAGAGAATCAGCTGGTGTGCAGGGCAGCAGCTCCCTTGAAATCCATGGAAGTGCAGCAGTAAATGTCAGCTGAGCATCTGCCCTCTGCCTCCAGTTTCCTAATTTCCCAAGACACAAGCATTCATTTTGAGTGTGCTTAGAAACATAACTTGAAGGAATGGGGAGCTCTGTGGCGGGGTAAACTCGCTAGCAGCAGGATGACTGTGTAGCCAGGAATCTCTTGGGTGAAGCAAACAGATGTGGTTTTGGGAAACACTGGGCTGGCAATAACTTGGAAGCTGTAGGAGCCATGCAGGCAGATCCTGGAGCCCCAGTGTGTGTTACAGCTCCCCTGTCTGTGCATTTACACCTGACTGAGGCAGTGTTTGGAAATCTCTGTGTGCAGGCAGTCCATAGGTACGAGGAATGCTGTGAAGCTCAGCAGTACTGGAAGCAGTTCCATCACATGTGCTACTGGGAGCTGATGTGGTGCTTCACCTACAAGCGCCAATGGAAGATGGCTTTTTTCTATGCAGACCTGCTGAGCAAGGAAAACACTTGGTCAAAGGTAAGCTCAGCAGAACAGGAGGGCAGGAGGCCTCATAGTATCTATAACTTTCAAGCAAATTGAGTTGATTTTTTGTAGCTTTGAAGGTGCAGACTGTAAAGTAAAAGCTGGCCTGCTGTGACTGCTGCAGAATGATGTGAATTGCAAACATCCAAGTCTGAACAGATGGTGGGCAAGCACAAATCTTTTGGGCCCAACTGGTAGATGAAGAGCAACTTGTTAAAGATGCTGTGTATTGACTGGTTGTGTCATGAAATGTTGCAATTAATGGTGCAAGTTTCCATTTCTTTCATTATGCTGTGGATGAAAGCTCTTCTGCTGGTGAGTGAGGTTAGCCACAGTGGTGCCTCCAGGGTAATAAATAGAATTAGAAGTGGCGCCTATATCCCTGTGCATCTGGAAAGGAGGAGCTCTTCAATCCAGAACCCTGGTAGTCCTCCCCCCTTTCTCTTCCCTTTTTGCCTTTTAAAAAATATTTTCCCTATTCCAGTTAGGAGGAATTTTCCTGAGCTAGCTTGACTTCACAGATATGCTGGGCAGGGGCTTAGCAACGTCATTCACCAGTTCCCTCAGTGTCCATGAGCTTTGCCCCTTCAGGTCCATTAGGCGGTCTTGAATTCAAACTTCTCCTGCCCTGGGCAGCTCATCTCACATTCTCTGCCTTTGCTTTCTGTGACTTGGGCAGGGAGGCTGGGACATTTGATGGTGAAGCCTGAGGAAAAAAAGTCAGAGTTCCTCAGTCTTCTCCAGATCCTGGGTAAGCTTGTCTCCTGCTTTCTTCCAGAGAGGGCCCACATTTTCTCTAGTCTTCCTTGTATCACCAGCATACCTATAGGGTCTTTCCTTGATGCTCTTTCCATCCCTGGCCAGACATTGGGCTTAAGTTTTCCTAAACTGATCCCTGGCCATTCAGACAATTTCTCTGTATTCCTCCCAGGCTACCTGTCCTTCCCTTCACCCTCTGTAGGCTTTCCTTTTTGTGTCTTGAGTTTGTCCAGGAGATCCTTTTTCACCTATGTGGTCCTCCAGGAGTTTTTGCCTGACTTCCTCTTTTTTTGGGATGCATTGCTCCTGGGCTTGGAGGAAGGGATCCTTGAGTATTAACCAGATTTCATGGGCCCCTCTTCCCTCCAGGGCTTTATCTTGTGGTACTCTGCCACACAGATCCCTGAAGTGGCCAAAGTCTCCTCTCCTGAACTCCAGGCAGGGACTGTTTTCTAGAACTTACTATTTGGGACATGTTACCAAGTTGTGATGGGACACACAGACTGTATATTATTGGGTTTTTCTCTGAGCGTGACCTTATCTTAGGTTTTTTAGCATGTGTTCCTAAGAGTATTAAAAACTTACTTTACTCAAGCATGAGATTTGTTCTTGGAATTTGGACACAAAATATAAGCTGATACATACTAAGCAAACATATACATGATTTTAAAACAATATTCTATACTCACTTTCTAAAATACTTATCTCTTACTTAAATTTTTATAAGACTGTGAGCAAAAGCAGCAACTTCTTCCCTTTATGTTGCTGTTTTGTGCTTTATATGAATAAAGGTGATGCTGTAAATTCATTTTTCTATATAGATATTCTTCATTGCATTTCCAGGCTACTTACATTTACATGAAAGCTGCTTATCTCAGTATGTTTGGACCAGATGACTGCAGTCCTTTTGGAGACAGCGAAGTTGAATTATTTAGGTAAAATTTGCAAACTCACAGTTACAACAATTTACTATCTTTTCATGTCACAGTGCTGGGGGAACAGAGGCAAAATTATCGTGCAAATAGCATTGGATTGGTAAGAAATTGCAGAGTTAAACATCCCTTAGACTAAAGTGGACCCTGAGTTTAGACAGCAGATTTCTCCTGGCCATACAGTGCTGCTGCTGTTCCATGTAATACATTCTTTTTCAGTTACTTCCTTAAATCAAATTGGAATGTAAGATGTGAAAGCTTTCAATGGATTTTGCTGCAAGATGTGTTGTTCCTTAGTGGGAACATCAGCACAACTTGATTCTTGGGTTCTGAGTCTCAGAGAAGTAAGAAATAATTAAATGTGCAGGTGAATCTATGCATTATAAACACAGTGAGATAACCTCACTGTGTTAATGTAATGTTTAAGCTCAAAAAGGCTTGTTGGGGCAAAGAAAATTTGGTTACTTTAGGGTTTACAATTTTTAGATGAAATCTAATTTTTTAAAATGTGATTACATTACTCTTTTCAAGTTTTCTCTGTCTTTTGTAATCATTATAAACAGATTTCACTCAATTTGGAATCCATTATGAAGTGAATAGTTTTTGTCTTTGGGAGAATGGGGAGACAAAAGCTAGTTTGCCTCTTTCTTAGTCTGTGAAGAGAGATGAGCCCTTTATAAGTCAGGTGCATCATCTAATTTAATCTTTCAGTGGGGAAGAGTCCCTCTCCTCCTGCTTGATTAAAGAGGAAGCCTAGAGATAAACGTGCCCTGCATAAAGACAGCTTTTGTGAGTATGTATTGCTCAGCTCCCCCGAGGTAGCAATAGCCCAGTGTGTAACAGCTCTTTAAAGTTCTCCTTGGTTTGATTTTTTGTTGTTTGTTTGTTTGTTTGGTTTTAAGTTTGAATGTGTTCATCTCAGAGGTTCACAGGGGAAAAATTCCTTATGTTTTCCTTTAAACTTTCAGGATTGTTCCCAGCCTGAAACTGAAAATTGCAGGGAAATCTCTGCCCACAGAAAAGTTTGCAATTCGGAAAGCACGACGGTATCTTTCTTCAAACCCCATTCCTTTGCCTGTCCCACCTTTGGTAAGTAAGAAATATCCACACACACCCCCTCTTCAACATTTTTGTAATTTAGAGAAATAAACCAGAGATAATTGGAATAGTATCTTTCCGTGTTTCTAAGGTGAAACCTCTGCAGGAGACTGGAATGTTCCCAAAGCAAAGCCAGATGAATGCAAGGAATGCTGTAAAACTGGGGCATGCACCAGCCACAGGGAACTCAGCCAGCTGTTTGTGACACGTAAATGTGTTGCATGTGTAACTCATTATTCCAGCTATAGAGCAGCGTGCTCCCAACAGCTTTCGTTTGGTCCCCTTTGGAGGAACTTTGCCCTGGGTCTCTTCTGTCGTGTCACTTGCTAACAGAGCACTCTAAGGTACAAGGAGGGGTGGTGTCAAGGAAACAATGGAAGGTTTGGGCACTGCATGTAAGGAGCTGTTTAATGTGCTCCTGAATGTTGGCGGTTTGGTGCTCTCCAGAGCAGCTCATGGGTGCTGGGATGAAACAACTGACTCCTTTGACCACCCCAGAAAACCACTGCAATTAATTTTGTTTTTCCCCTGTTCCCTGTGGCCAGTTGCATGAGGCACCCATTGCACTTACAAAAATCTGTCTGCAAAGAACATGTGAAAAAGAGCATAAAAGGTTTTTGAGTCCAGGGATTTACCAAGTGCTGTGGTGTTAACACTTACAGCACTTTCAGCTGTTGTGGCTTTAAGAATGAGATGGAGAATTGGTGAATATTCTTTAAGAAAATGCCAGAACAGGGAGAACCTCTTGGAGACCACTCTGCAGCCCACCAGGGGTACGTGACACTGAAACAGTTGTTACAGAGCATGGGTATTCAGCAGGGGCCACTTTCTGCTAGTAAGACTGAAGTGAGAGAAATAATTAGGTTACTTTGCTGTGCCTTTCAGGTTTCAGAGAGGAAGGAGTGTACCCTGGGGTTTGGCTGGGCTGTGCTGCTGGGGTTTTGCTGAGCAGGTTTCTGTAGCAGGAGCTCTCAGCCCGGCACCCGTCCTTGGCTGCCGTGCAGTTGCATTTCCAAGGCAGCAGATGCCGCAGCTGAACAGACAAAAGCACTTTATGGATGTGGAACTGGGGACAGAATCTCATCTCCAGGATTTTTCTTTTCATTATCAGGAGACTTGCTGGAAGGAGTGAGTCCTCAAGCAAGTCTTAGCTCAGAGATTTAGCTTGAATAAATGTGGTTTGAATACTCCCGTTTGAAAACCACGTTAACGAATCTGCACTAGGTCCAGTAAGCTCAGCGCAGGTTTTCCAAACGACAGAGACCAGATGGTGAAAGCAGCAGTGACTGGGGTTAACATGCTGTTTCAGCTATTCTAGCCTGACAGCTTTTTGTGCCACAGTTCCACAGTTCAGTTGTTCTATATAGAAATTTTATCCAAACGCTTTAAATTATCACTCGCAGATAAGGTCATGTAAATAAATAGAATAAATATATCCCACACTGGTCTCTTGTCCCTGGTGATCAGGGACAGGGCCTGAGGGAATGACACCAAGCTGTGTCAGGGACGGTTTAGGATGGATTTTAGGTAAAGGTTCAACCACCCCAGAGGGTGGTTGGGCACTGAACAGGCTCCCTGGGGAATGGTCACAGCACTAGCCTGACAGAGCTCAAGAAGTTTTTAGATAACACTCTCAGGCACAGGATGGGGTTTTTGGGGTGCTCTTGGGCTGTACTCAACAATCCTGGTGGGTCCTTTCCAGCTCAGGATTTTATGATTAAATAATGTCATGAAGGCCAGTTGTAAGTCTATGTAATATTTTAATCTTTCACTTTGTGATTGGTAGTAGCAATGGGCACATTTGGTGATATACTCTAAGAACTCCAGTAGGAAATAGGAATTCAGCCAAAAGTTTTTGATAAAACTTACTCTAAGGACAGTTGAATAATAAAGAAGTTGCTTTCTTTGGGAACATCAAACAAACCTGAGGAATGTAAAAGTTTACAGTTCAGATTTAAAATTCTGTCTGTTTGTTTGAAACTTGAATTAAAGGTTAGAGGGTTTGGTTTTCTTTTTGGTTTATTTGGCTGTCCTGAGATTTCATAGTTGTTCTGTGGAAGCAGTGCATTGCAGTTATTTATGAGTATTACTGCCTTTGCTAGGATAGAATTGAAAAACAAGAGGAGACCTTAATCAAGGGACAATTAGCCACGTGCCATGAATGTTTTAAGTCTGTTTTGTTGGTACTTGCCTTCTTCTATAAGTGAGAATGTGTTTGCATTCTGTTCAAGCAATTTCCTTTGCATTGTTTGCAGTAAGTGGCTCTTGAGGTATCTTCCAGGGCTAATTTGTTCTGATAAACAGTGTAACAAGTTGTCAGTTGCAATGAAAATACATTTTGACAAACTGACTTTATTTAAGGAACCTGTAACTTTTTCATCATGCAGAGATAAACTGAAATATTTGACAACTACATTTATCCAGTACTGTAATTAATGGTGCTGTCATTTCTCCCTGACCCCAGGAAATGATGTATATCTGGAATGGCTACGCTGTAATTGGAAAATGTCCCAACTTAACAGAAGGCATGTTAGAGACTTTAAATGAAGCAGAAGAAGCATTGGCAAGAAGTTCAGGTAACCAGTGGTAGGGTTTAAGCAGTTATTTTACCCTGCAATAGCTAGGGATATTATCTGTGAATAGAGACACGCTCATTAGTGAAGTTAATTGGGTCACAGGAGGAACACAGGTAATGAAACCATAAACTATTTATGCAGATAGGAATATTTTTTATTTTTAAGGTAGCAACTATTTACAATAACAGTGACTTTTCCATCCAGGGGTGTGTGTTAGGAATGGTTTGTGACATGTGATAAAGGTCTGTTTATTTTGTTAGATCAACATCAGCATATTCATTGACTTCATTACTTGGATCCTGAAGCTTTGTTACCCTCAGATTTTGTTATCCTCAGTTTTGAAGGATAAATAGGAGAGGAGTTGGTTTTTGTTTTAAAAGTGCTGTCAGTTTGTGATGTGACCTTTGGGTTGAATGTTCTGGTGTCACCAGTGTGCTGCAGAAATCCAGGACACCAGGGATGGCCTTCCTGTCAACGAGCACAATATGGGATGGAACTGAAACAGCCTCTGCTACTACATTCTCTGTCAGTCTCTTAATTAGCTATCCATGAGAAAATTGAATTGGTGTTTATTTCTTGTCAGTCTTTCTGAGTTCCTGTAGGAGTGCAAGCAGTCTGCACAGCATTTGTCAGTTTTTCCTTGACCAATATTTGATCTTACTACTATTATATACAACGTTCCTGCAAAAGGATCAAGCCCCTTGACAAAGTAATATAGGCTAAAACACTGCATTGCAGTCTTTTCTGGGGCCTTGGACTTCTGTGCAGTGAGTTACACAAGATTTGAAAGGGCTGCCTGAAAGACTGGCTAAAACTATCTATTTTTAATTAATTGAAAAAGAGAGTGGGAAAATATTTTCAGTGAAGGTGACATCTCAGAAAAAGGCCTTTGACCTATTCACTTTCTTTGTCACCCATTTTGTTTCATCATTTTAAATAACTGAAGTATTTCCCTGTTCCCTTTTTTCCCTTAGTTGGCAAATTGTGCCTAAGGCTGCATTTTGCAGGGATTTGTAGCAGAGGAACACTATGAGGACATGTAATTGAAAAGTGGGGTATATTTTAAACATGCCACCAATTTAAAGTGTTGCCTGTTCAAAATATTGACTTGCTGTTTTCAGGCATATTTAATGAATTGGAAATGAGCAACCAAGCTGAAGATTTTGCCTATAAACTTGTAAGAGTAAGCTGCCTATATGGATTGGATATGAAAAACCCTGCAGTTTTCTTTGATATGCATTATGCAGAAATTTTCTGATGGAGAAAAAGTGTTGATAATAAAGATTTTGATCTAGGTGAAGCTGGAAAGACTCTGGGCTCTCAGAAGTATAAACTCCAAAGAAGGTATGGTAAGATGTGAGGTACAGGTAGCAAAGTTTCACATATTTTTATTTAGCCAAATGAAGGTGGAGAGTTGACAGAATTCTTGCCCATGAATAGGCCATGTGACTACAAGTCAGGAAGCAAAAGAGCTGTACAGGGTAAAAAAGGCAAAGGGTTGAAAGATTGTAAATTGGACTTTAGTATTTACAAAATACTAAAGTCTAAGTACTAACACAAAATACTAACTTAAATTAATTTTTAGGTGTTAGAGCAGTAAGAGTGTGGAATAGCTGTTCAGTGGGAGCAGGGAGGGAAAGAACAGCCCAACAATTTTTTGACAAAGTTGGATCAATTTATGAAAAGGTTGATGTGTGTTTGTCTCTGCATTAAATTAAATTCAACAGCTAGTTCTTTCCTGTGTTTCCATACATGGAATGTACTCACACATACCTCTGAAAAGTTTCCCTACAGGCAGGAAAGTCTTCTCTGTTGAAGAGTTTTCTAAAATATGCCATTTCCTTCCTCCTGCAGCTACAGAGCTACTGGCAGATGACCGGTGTGTGATAAAGCTGTTAAAGGGATTATGCTTCAAGCATTTGGGCAAGATCTCAGAAGCAGAAGACCACTTTAATTACATCTATTTAAAGTAAGTTTTCATACTTGGCATGTAGGAGAGCTCTTGAGTTTCAAGTAAGAGGAGATGCATCCATATCTATCCATGATATGGATAGAAGGGAGAGGACTGCAGTATCTTTAGTGTTTGCTCCAAGGTATTTCAATTTTAATTTCCACTGTTATTAGCCATGTGTTGAAGAATACCAAATCTTCAATTTTTACTTTATTTTAAAATAATTTTTAATTGAGGTATTTTCTCCTTTTTGGGGGACCGTATGTGCACAGAATTTTTCAGTTACCACTTAGGTTTTATTGCCCCCTTCCTCTTCCCAGTCATGAAGAAGCTGTACCCAAAAATACAAATGCAATCTGCAGAGACTGGTGGGAGCATGATTACACTGGGACCTTCTGCACATCATGTGGTGAATGGCACCTCTTTTTGTCAGCTCACATGGATAGAGCTCATGATATTGTCATCTTTTCAAACATTTCCCTGATAATAAAGGCATTATTTTCTGATCCTGAGATTATACATACTGTGTAGGATGCTTATGCAAAATACACATTTAATAACCCAGAAGGGAGCTTTGGATAGAAAACATGACAAGTGTTGTAATAGAGATTGATTGCTCCTTCTGATCTTAGCTAATCTCCTATTTATTTGTGTTTGGAACTGTTAAATGAGGGAAACAATATATCATTTCAAGGTCTCTAGGCTATTTCTTTTCCAATGCAGTGAGAAGAAGATAAAATATGACCATTACCTAATTCCAAATGCCTTGCTGGAGCTGGCAATACTGTATCTGGACCAGGATAGAAGAGAAGAAGCAATAAAACTTCTGGAAAAAGCAAAGTAAGTGAAAAGCCTGTGTTGATATCTGATGGATCAGTTTGGTGTTTCACTGGTTAGCAGGAAGAAGAATAATTTCATTAATATGGAAACTCATTTCCTTTTTCCAATGGGAGCATCCATGCCTTAGTTTTGGTTTGGACCTTTCCAGTGGTAGGTGTTGGATTTGTTCAGTCTTGCACTTGAAAAAAGAGCCAAAAAAAATTAAGTATCTTAATAGGAATGTCAAAGGCTCTATAAGAAATAATCCACATGTAACAAAATGTAATAATCTTTGTAGTCTATTTGCTTATTCATATAAAAGATGTATTAAATTTAATCAAAGCTCTGTGCTGTGGCTAAAGTAGCATTACTTAAATTGATGGTCAGCACTGCCTGTTTCTTTCCTTGATGAAATACATGTAAGATAATGCAGCAGGGTAGTTCTCCTCTGCCTGGATCCTGCATGAGGCCAGATGTGCAGAGTCACTGCCCCAGGTGGGAGCAGCTACAAAACTGATGCCTGCCCTTGGCTCAGAGAGGTCAGATAGAGTTTTTATGTTGCTTTGTCCAACTCAGGCAACTCTGCAAGTAAGAGTAGCAAATCAAGTCTACCGAAGGTAATGCCAAAAGCCTGTCAGCACAAAAATTAAAATATTACAATCTTTAGTCTCCTGTGTGCTTCTGAGCCTGGTTCTCTGTAGACTCATGAAAGATATTAAGAGCAGCAAAAGTTGCATTAGCAAAGTGCAGTGGTGTTTCAGTTGGCTTCATGTTCCACAAAACACACCTCTCCTGTCCTCATTTCCTTTCTTCAAATCTCTCTTAACAAGAGATCTAGAAGTGAATGACTTGGAGCTGCTGATTCCAGCTGGAACTTCTGTCATTGCTGCTTGGCCATTGCATCTTTCCCTGGTAGCTCTGAGTGTCTCAGGTCCTCTCAGGAGGTATTTGGTTTAACAGACAGCAGCTCTAAAAAATGTGCTGTGCCCATTGTATGAAAGCTGCTACTCAGACTTGCTGTGCTCAAAGGACTCTTGAAAACTGTAATGACTGGGGAAAAAAAAACAAACTAAACAAAAAAACCCAAACATACAACCAAAAAAAACCCCCAAAAAACCCAAACCTACCCTCATTACAGACGCCCTTGTTTCAGTGAGTCATAAATAAAGGTGCAGCTCTTACATTTCCACCTGTGGCATTAAAATGCTCTGGGTTTATGAGCTTTCACCTACCAACACTGAATGTCTCAGGAGCCAGGAGAGGGAGAGCAGAGCTCCTCTTCTGGGGCTGCAGAATTCACTTTGCAGTTGGCAGGAGCGCAGGCGAGTGCTTGGCTGGTGCCTGACGTTTGATTTGCCTGACCTAAATCCACGTCCTGCTGCTGGCTTGGATCCTCAGCTCTGGGAGAAAGAGTGGGATGAGATGATAAACAGTTTTGGCTTGGTCATGCATGGAAATATTTCTATTTGTATGACTGTAAACTACAAACAAGAATATCAGTGTACTCATGAGAAATACAGGCTCGGCATGACAAAATCCATTTCATTTAAAGGAAAAACTCCAAGGGGTTTCAGATCAGCACGCAGCAGAACCTGGCTACCTCCTTTTCTCAGCCAGCCTCTTGGGTGTTGCATACATAAAATTATAAGCTGGTGTAGGATGGGCATGGAATTCCTTGTTTTCACCAAGAGACTGGCACTGCCACAGACAGATACCACGCTGCCATGCTTGGTTTGAATTATGAATTTAGAACTGAAATGCTGTTAAGATACACAGAGTTTAATACTTAATGTTATGTTTCTGTAAAGATGACAAATACCTTCTACAAGAAAATTAGCATGGTCTAATCCTCTTTTGTATCTGGATTCTGTATCCATCCTGTAGGAGCTGACATGTTAATTCCTACTAAGTAGGATCTGCAATTTCTATGTGGTCCTGGGGCAAATTTTCTTTTTTTAATATAAGCTTTTCCATGAAAGTACAGGTTCTTTGAATCTTCCAGTAACTCTTTAGAGCATGACAGAACTACAGGAAACTATAGGCAGATGACAGCGTGGAGCAAGGCACTAGATGTGTGTGGTGGAAATCCTGCCAGTCTTTCCCTGGGATGGTGAATTTCTCCTCAAAAGCTGATATGGAATCTGGTGTGTGTCCACTTTCTCTTTCCAAGCTCTGGAGCAGCAAATTGTCTGCCTTCATTTCCTACACACAGAATTCACACTGTTGGCAACCATAGCATGGAGATGGGGTTTTTCCCTCCTCTGGATCAGGACAGCTTCCCTTCTGTCTCTCTCTTTTTTCTCTATTTTTTTCTCCCCTCCTCTTTACTTTCTTGAAATGAGTCTGCCTTATTAAAATGATTTTTTAAAATGCTGAAATTATTTGTATTCAAATCTGTCTGTTACACTTTGAGAGGGAGAAAAAAAGTTCTAATTTCTGAATGTAAACTAAGTGGATGTTACAGATAATTAATATGGACTCAATATTTTGATTGAGTGGACCAGATTCAATTTCTTAGTAAGCTGTATTTTTCTGGTAATTGCCAGACAGTGGAACTACAAAAAAAGAACAAAGAGCTGCATTGTTTGGCCAGGAACACATGCCTTGTATTTTAGAGTAAGCAACAAAGGAGCTTGTGAAGAAAGAATTTTTTGCTGTCTGCTGTTGTTTTGATTAAAACAGTTATACAAAGATAACTTAGAAATGTTTTAAAAATACATATTAATTGGACTGGATCTTCTTTTGTTTCAGGCAAAACTACAAGAATTACTCCATGGAAACAAGGACACATTTCAGAATTCAAGCTGCCCTGCACCAAGCCAAATCCGCCCCAGAAAATGGAATGCACTGTGGAGCCTCGGCAGTGTCGTAACTTTTTCTTCTTTGATGTTCTGTTTGTTGCAAACTTTGGTGCAGAAAATTACTGACACTTCAGAATTATTTTTCCTTTTCTTTCAAGTCAGTGGAAAACCAAATAACTTAAAATTTCAAAGGTGATGCATAAAACATTAATCTAGTGTAACAACATGGCAAAAAATCTCTCAAACCAACCATAACCCTGAAAAATATTGTTTTTCCAACAGTGGCTTTTTGACACTTACACACACCTCCATCTGTGTAATTCATTTTTCAATTGTGTGCCTTTATCTTGCATTTGCAATGTTATGTTGTAGCTTGCTTAGTGAAAGGGAAACATTTGGAAAAAAAAAAACCAAACCGCAAAACTTTAAGATTTCCAGATTTCTTCTGTTAGTTCTAAATGTTTGTTTGCATCCACACTGCTAGCAGCTGAGAAGGAAGCATTGTTTTTGCCCAGTACCTGCTTAGTTGGAATGGTGGGAGAAAATCACACAGCAGGGAGGAGCTCTGGATCCTGGGCATGTCTAGTTGTGCACAGAAAGCCTCTCTTTAACAGAAGAAAAACTATTCTCTTCACATTTTTGCTTCTGTAAGAACCCTGCTGGTGAAAAGAATGGTCTCCCTTATGCAAGTACCTTGACTTTTTCTTTAGTTTGGTTTTCCTGTCAAGTCTGCTGCATGTAGCAGCTGAATTAATTTACTGAGGATTGCAAGGGGAAAGGTGGTGATGGCATAAAACTGCATCATTTCTTCTTTGACAATGGGAGATTCTTAGGAAATGTCTTTTGTCAGAATGAACATGATCTGAAGCTTGTGTCAAATTGAAAGCACAAGTCCTTGAAGGTCATTTAGGAAATGGCAACACTGCAGTGGCTGGAGCAATACAGGAGTTACTGTGACAGTGCAGCCCTTCCTGCAGTGGCTGCTCTTGGGATTCCCAGGCTGAGATGTCCCTGTTGCACAAGGCTGATGTTCCCTGTGGGAGGAAGCTGGGGCTGGAGCAGGCTCCCTCAGCACAAAGGACAGCCCTTTATCTTTCTGCTCTGTATTGATCTTTTGGGAGGTTTTCTGTGTTAGGGGCTTTGAGAATAGAGCAGTGAGCTGGGTCTGCTTTCCAACGCTGCCATGGAATTCCTGCTTTGCTGGAAAACTGGTGAACTCAGTGGTACCACAGCTTTGCCTCTTGTCTGCTTTCTCCAGGCTAGCTCCATGTCTGTATGCCTCTGGGGTTTTGGGGCACAATTCTACCTCCCTTTTGAAAGAGCTTCTTCCCCATTGCCCATTCTGATGGGTGGAGATGGGAGGTCTTCTGACAGCCCTTTTTCTCCAATGGAGACGTTTGTCAGGAAGATTCATATCTATGTACCTCACAGTGAATATCCTTTCTAAAGTGATTGTTCCCAAGAGAAGAGAAAATTGACAGTTTATAGCTCTGCTTTTGCCTCCTCAAAGGAAATAAAATTGTTTTATAACTGTAGATTAATATGCAAGGAAACAGAACCACCAGTTCCTCAACATGGAGAACTTGCATTGTCTTAAAAATAGATGCCCTTTATAAAAGTCTTTGCAAGTTAAAAATCATAGATGAAGAATGCATTTTTTAAAGTGACTTTCTCAGATAAATTCAGTTCTGATAAATTTCTCGATTCAGATAAAATTCAGTATAAACAGTTACGCTATTTACATGCTGCACATCAAAACTTCAGTGTAAAAATTCAGTCATTCTTTGTATAGAATAAAAAAACTTTCTTGTTCTACTTCATGCATATAACGCCTCTTCTTCCAGTTGTGTCCTTTTCAAATATTTTGGCAGCCTTAGCATCTTTTAAGCAAGTAATGCCACGTGGAAGTTAGCATAAATTGTACTTTGCAGAAAATGAACAATCCTTCTGAGTATTCATTTCCCATCTTTGAAATTCACCCACAACTCGGTTTTGCCTGATCTTAGATCACAAAAGGATGTACTGTGTGATACTCAGCCAGCTTCCCTGATGCTTTGCAGCAATGAAAATCCCAAGATTTTCCTAAGGTTTTCATAACCTTCCGTAGATTTTCAGAGTCATCTCCAAACACCAGCACCAGTCACACTGTGGACCTGATCTCCAGCTTCACCTGAGTGCTTTGTAGTTCACTGTGATGCTTCACAATGAGTCCTTGGCTCCCAGTTTGCTCCCAAGCCATAGCAAGTAATCACCTTCCTTATGCAATGAGGATTTATGGGCTGTAATAATATGGATTCACTTGAGGAGAAGATGGAAGTCTGGTACATTGTCACTGTGTAAGTTTTTTGATGTGTTACATTTGCAATTGCCCAGCATCTCTGCTCATCAATTCCTTCATTTTGGTGCTCCTCCATGGCAGGGATCCAAACTCCATGGGGTCAGTCTGGGCTGGAAGGTTGATGCTGGGCTGGTTTTTCCATTGCTCCTCCTGCAGCTGTGTGTGGTGCCTGGAGCAGCTCTGCAGGACAGTAAATTGCTTCATCAGTCTGGAGTCCCAAATGCAGTGAATCAGGGGAAGCACAAAGGCGTGAGCTCTCCCCTCAGGGTACTCAGCAGAAAATAGCAGATATTGTCATTGAATTGCACAGCAGGGACTGAAGTATGGCCCAAGATTCAGGAAATGGAGGTATGACTGCAGATGGGTATAGTCCACACCTCAGCTGAAGAAGGAGCAGTTCCTTCTGCATTCCAACACTGAACTGTCTGAGCAATGCTTGAGAAACCCACTCTGTGCACCAGCTTTAGCCAACAACTGCTGCAATCAGCTCTTCCCCATCCTCAGCAAAACCAGAGGTGTTACCCAAAGACAAAAATTACTAACTCAGACAGCAGAAACGTTTTCTGCACTTGGTAGGACTTTTACCTTAAACCCAAATCTTTATTTCTCCTTCTGTGTATTTTTTTAAACTAGGAAGTGTTTTCCTGCCAGTAACCAGGGAGGGGTAGAAACTCCTACTCAGTTTCCTGGATGTCTGCAGCAGCAGCCGTGGTGGCCCATGGGACAATGCTGTCACCTGAAAGTGGTGCTGGCAGGAAGGGCAAGGCAGTAAAAGGGGCATCCCTTTACCATGAGCTCTGTGATGTGGAATCCCTGTGTGCAAGGTCTCTCAGTGAACTGGGGGAGGAAGGCAGCTCCTGCTGAGGCCTGGTCAGGTGCAACTGCATCAGCTCCCAGCTCCTGTGAGTAACACGAGATGAGATACAGACTGTTGGGTGAAGCATGTTGGGCTGGAGCTGAACCTGGACACAGCTGTTCTGGATGGTTAAAGAGAATTTGATGAAGTCACAACCATGATACTGTGATCTGGAAACACACATTTAAGATTGCTCAACTCCACCAGTGTCCTAGGAGCCTACTTTTCTTGCTGACACGCAGCTCACACGTGCCATCAGGGATGGGTGGTTTAGGGACTGTCCCCTTCTGGCTGTACCTGGCCTCAGGCTGTTTACACCTCAAAGCTTGGCTTAGGAAACAGCATTTTATGAAATACAGCAGCGTAGAACAGGATCATAGCAAACATTTCCTCCCATTTCACACTGGTTTTGGCATTAAATTCTGCATTGAGTGCTTCAGTATTTTTAGTTATCTGTGGCCTGGGTCCAAGACTAAAAGCTCACAGGCTGACAGCTTGTGTGCCTCTGGCCCAACAAAGGCACCAAGTAATGCTTCTCCACGTGAGACAAAGCTTTCCTACAGGTCAGTCCCAGACTGCAAAAAGCACTCCCAAGAGTTTAAATACAACACTCAGCCTCCAGTTCCAGCTGCAAGATGCATTTCTTTGCCTTCTCAAGCATAAAAACACAGCAGCAAAGCAAATGTATATGAAATGACCACAACAATGCATTCAACGCCGTTCCCCTCTGGGAGGAAGAGGAGAAGATAAAGAGGTGAGTCATGTTGTTTACTGCTCTACAGGAAAATGGGTAATGGTTGGCAACATCACTGATGAATGAGACTGAGCAACCTGAACAGACTAGAAAAGAACTTGCTTCTTTTCTCATTATGTTCTGCAAATACATTTTGGTGGCAGGTGATGTGTGCGTGTACCAGCAAGTGTTTTAATTGAATGATTTGTCATCATAGAATATTTTTTAAAGATGCTATCTAGGTTTGCTTCAGGTGTTTTTTTAAAAAAAAATCAATTACTTTCTTTTAAGGACATGCCCAGTCAATCCCTGTCTCCAAGATTTATGAATAGCAACAGGGTTAATAAATACCTGCATTGCACTGTGGTAAAGTTCTGCATAGTGTTTGCTCAAATTCAGTCATGACTCTGTAGAACTGGGCTTCCATTATCTTCTGTGGTTTTTTTAAACCTCAGGACCTACTTATTTTCATTGCTTGCTAAGCATAGGCAAAATGTTTATTTAGAATTATGCATTGCAGGGAAATCTACTTGCTTTTTCTCTCCTTGGCTATTTTACAGGACGAATACAAAACAGAGCAGTTATAACCCCCTGCATGCTCTTTTTATGGGCTGATTCAATTTTTAAAAAGGCAAAGAAAAGTTTATCTTGTGCTACCAAAGTACAGGAACAGCACTTTCATGCCTGTGGCCTAAAAGTAACGTAGTGATGTGCTGGAAAGAGAAGATAGGCAGAAGCTGCAATACTCTGGCCAGTTTTCCTCTTCCTGTTCCCTTCATCCTGCAGTGCACAGGGTGTGAAGGTAAGAACAAGAGCCTTGGAGCTGTGTGGGATGTTTGTGCAGTGCTGCAGCCCCAGGGCTGTGCTTGGTGTCAGCTGTGTCTCAGGGACAGTCCCAGGAGGAGCTGGTGCTCTGGGAATGTGGTGCTTTCCCTGATGTTCTGGGGAAGGTGCTGGTGTGAGATGCCTGCAGCTGCCTCTGCCCTGCAGATGTGGCACAGGAACTGTACCCCAGTGGAGTTCTGTAAATCATTCTGGGGAGTGAAGCAAGGCTGTTAACTCCAGAGGATCCTAGAATTACAAGGCTCATGTTCAGGGTCTTACCTGGGTAGAGTACCCAGCACTGCTCTCACCACCACTAAGGTTGTGCAGCTGCAGAGGTTTTTAGATGCAAACATAGGGCCAGTTACAGTTTTGATGTTTCAGTCATAGATACGGTATCAGGTTGGAAGGAACCTCAAGGATCATCTGGCCCAACCTTTCTTGCCAAAAGCAGAGGCTAGGCAAGGTGGCCCTGCACCCTGTCCAGCTGAATCTTAGAAGTATCCAGTGTTGAGAGATCTAACATTGCCTGGGGAGGTAATTCCAATGACTGATGCAATTGTGAAAAATTTGGTTTGCCTTTCATTCCTGTGGCTTGTGGGTACCCAAGTCAGGTCTCCGTTCTGTGATGCTGGCTGGGCTCATCACTGATGCAAAGAAATGTTGGTATTTCTAAGGAACAGCAGGAATTCCATGCACAGTGTCTTTCCTACAGCTCTGTTGATGTTTTATCTGTCACACACACACACATAAAGAAAAGCATATATAAATATACATAAAACATATATGTATATATGTATACTCACACACAGAGGTACCAGGTTCTGGAGCCAAAGCTTTTTGAAAAGTTAACTGCTTGAACTATTTATTAAATTCAGGACTTAAAAAAGGCAAGGTACTTTAAAAAGAAAAGAAAGCTTTGGTGATGGCTGAGGAAAATGCAGAGGTTAAAGACCTTTACTAATGGTTTGCAGTAGATCACACTGCAGGACTGTGCAGTTTGCAGCCTTCTAGAAGATGAAATCCCAAGGCAAACAGGCAATCTAGCAAAAGCCCTTCAGTGGAGTAACCTCACAAAAATGCAGTTTTATGCTCTAGATTTGAAGGCATCATTTTTCACTCTGGACCAGTAGAGCTCTGCCTCAGTGGGACAGTGCCTGGGATGGCTCTGTCCTTCTCAGAAAACAGTTCTGGAGTGATTCATCCTTTCCCCTCTTGAATTCTTGCTTTGTCTGCCTCCCTCAATCTGTTTCCCCAGCAAATCCCGGATTACACAGGCAGCTCCTGCTAACATGGCAGAAAAAAAGGCTGAAAAGGTGAAGTTTGTCTGTCGTGGTGCAGTGAGAGCCCTGGCAGAAGTGCAGCCAGGGAGCAGAGTGGGGCTGGGAAAGGGCTCAGTGTGGGCAGCCAGGGCCTGTGCAGTGTGTGTGGGGAATCCATGTTTACTGCTGTGTGCAGAGCTCTTGAAATGCCTTTTGGAAAGAAAGAGGAATGTTTTGTAGAGCAGGTTTATTAAGTTTCTGCTGCTTGTTTTCCAGCCGGGAGGACAGAGGAGGGCTGGGGGCTCTCTGTGCACGCTCTGCTCCGTGTGCCTGGGCCCCTCTTGCTGAGCAAGCAAATAGCTCGGTGCTGTGGGAGCACAGAAAGGGCTCTGCACAAAGGATTTCTTCATTATAAACTCCTCTCTGCAGCTTTTACTTAGCAAAGTGTCAGAGCAGAGTGGATGTTGTAATGAATCAGTTGCTAGCATGAAAATACAGTTATTTCTTTGGCTTAAATAAAAAAAATGCTTTAGCAGAGTGCATTTAGACTGTTCTCTTTATCACAAAGCATTAACTTTGCATTTCATACCAAGAATTCCAAAGCCCCGAACTCTTATCCCAGAACAGGTTTAAATGCAAGATAATCTGCAAAGGATGGTTAGCATAAATTATATTCTTCAAAGTTAAATGCTGTATAAAAGGAAAAGTTAATCCTTGAAGCTAATTTTTATTCTGGGTATTAAGTCAAGAAGGGTTCTTCTGAACAGATTTTATTCATGTGTTTTTATAGGTTGTCAACTAGAATGTATGTTTTTAATAAAAATGTGATATCTGTAACAAACTGTGTTTGTAATCAGCCAGCATCACATTTTTTCCTGAGTCCTTTTAATCCAGGATTTAACTGCTGAGAGACCCTGAATGTTTAGTTTCAGCCATTTTGTTATTTATTTCACTAGCAGTCTGACTCAAAAGAATTTTCATCTTTACCACAATTGCACAAGGACAGGAAATGTCAAAGTCCTGAAACTGTGGCAACTGAAGTAAATTCAGGTATTTCATAATCCCCCAAAACCCTTCTGCCACTGGAAAGGGAGACAGCCTTCCAAACATGGAACTGCTTTCAGCCCTGGGAAGCTGCAAGACCGTAAGAGCTTTTAAACCTTTATGTGGCTCATGTTCCTGAGAAAGAAATGCTCTGGACTGGGTTTGTTTGTTTATGTAGGATTCTCCCCCGGATTCACATAATGAACTGGCAACAAGTAATAAGGATTACCATCCTTAGAAGTAAAATGATTAAAGTGGTAATTCCTGTAGCATGCAAGAATTTTTAAGCAAGAAGGTCTGTACAAAATTGAGTATTCCTTACTTGTCATTACATCTCTGGCTTCAGGTTCGTGGGAGTTTCCCTCTCATGCAGGAGACAAAATCCATTTCCTACTCTAATCTGCAAGTGGAACCCAAGCACATCCTTGCTGTGCAGGTGCTGCCCTCCCTCCCTGCAGCTTCTGTGCAGGGGACAGCAGTGATGTGCTGGCACTGACCTGGGGCCTGGGGGCTTCACACCCCCTGTCCCTTGTGCTGCTGAAATGGAGCCCAGCTGGGTCTGTGCCCGGGCTGCTGTGCCACTTCCAGCTCTAAATGACAAATGCCATCCTTTGCACTCAGTGTTTTCATCCCACTGCACAGGCCCTATGAAAATGCTTCAAAGCAACAGCTCTTGAGGGCTGTTGGGCCCCTCCAAACTCAGGTACCTGCACACAGTGGCTCTAAGAGGATTTTTGGTTTGTTTTTTCCTTCAAAGTGCTTTGCAGACATTTTTCTATGGGCCTGCCCACCCTGGCATAAGAAGGACTTTGTGTGAACAGGTCCAGGTGAGTCAAAGCCAACTCCTACCCCTCACCCAGCTGCAGGAGACTCCAGCTGGGAACAGCTGTGCTGGGCTGGACTGCCTTCATGTGTTTGAAGTGCAAGTAATTTGTTAGACACCTCTAGGACAGGAGGTAAAACATCTTCATCTTATAGATGGTAGAAAACACAGATCTGGTTCCACAATTAGCTAAAATTCAGGCAATAGATTATTTTGCATTAAATTTAGATCAATTCTTCTTTGCATTTGAATTAGAAATCACCCAGAACAGTACTGTACCTATACAGTTGAAAAATAATTTGATTTATTTGTTATATTTACATATTTATCTTTAAGCTAAAATTTGAACTTTTTTGGAATGATCTTGTGTCATCAGCTCCAGTTTTAGCCCTTCACACCTATTTGCTATTTAACAAGTATTTTAATAAAAGTAATTTCTTCTCTTAGCCCAGTCAGTATCGGTATTAGAAGTTCAGCTGCTCAGGTGTCAGCTGCCTAGGAAAGCATTCAGCTCAGTAAACCATCACTTCCTACTTCTTTTAAACCTTTCTTAATCAAGTCTTGTAATAAATAAAGATTAATACCACCATGACAACACTGTTTTTTTCAAATTGTTCATTTGCCAGTTTTAACAAGATAAAGAAATGAATACTTAATGTGGACATTGTTTTACCAAAAAAAAAAAAAAAAACCAAAAACAAAACCCTGAAACAAACAGACAAAAAGGAGGACACAAAGGAACACACATGGAATGATGAAAAGGAACAATGATATTGCACAACTTCAGTTCTCTCTTCCCAGATTTGGATCCATGTAATTAGGTATGTATGAATTCAGCAAAACGTTGTGTCCAGATAAATGTGTGGCCATTTGAGTGAATCTAGAACTGCAGAGTGTTTTCAGTTCCTTTTGACTGCTCCTTGGAGTTCTTCTCTAAGGGAGCAGGGTGCTGTCAGCTGCAGGAATAACAAACAAACGTTGACTCTCCATTGTGCTGACCAGTTATCCATAACCCACAGAATTACAATTCTCCTCTACTGCAAATGCACCGAGTCCTCAAAGGACCTGGGTCTTTAAACACAACTTGTTCTATCAAGAACTCAAACTACATCTGAAACACAATCAAAGAATATCCCCCAATTTGCTGTGGTTAACTCGAGATTGTGTTTCATTTTATGAGACCAGGGCTTCTCACTGTGTCAGGGTGGCACTGAATGCACAGAAGTTACAGGAGGTACAGCAAGGGAGTGGGGGAGAAGAAAAAAGGAGAAAATCATGCTAAGTGGAAAAAGGTCTTTACAGCTACAATCTTTGCTGGAGCCTCTCTTTAACAAGCACGTACTGTTTGCTACAGAAATCAGGGAATTGTGTCATTCTGGCTATAGCAGGACTGACTGTTTGCCCCTCCACTGCTACCCTGACACTCTGTGTTTATATAAACTTTGCATTTATGTGCAGAACAAAGTCTATTTTTCTCCTCTCTGCATTCATTCCTGTTTGGTGGACTGATGTGCCATCCAGCAGGGCTCAACAGATACATTTAATACAGGAGACTGAGATACAGTATGTTTATTCTTAACTTCTGATAACCTAAGAACTACAAGAACGAGAGATGCAGTATCCATTTGCTATTATCCAAGACAACCATTTTAGGGAGGAAAAACTAGAATAAGTGATCAATGCTAACACTAGATTAGTTCCAATTTTTTTTTTTTCAGTTATGGCAGCTTAACTATTTATTGTTCATCTGGCCCACTTTTAATCTGATCAAGTTAAAGGTCACATATTAAAGTTTAAGGACTGTTATTTCATCAAAACCAAAGGAAGTTATAAAAAAACCCCCATGAAATCAGAGTTTCACTGCAGGACTTGTGTCATATCTTCATAATCTGCATCACTTGTAGAAAAGGGATAATGCATCTCAGTTTGCTTATAAGCTAGGAGATCACTTTGAAGTCTGCATATTCCTAACTGCAAACAAAATATAGCACTTTTAACAGGTTATAAATAAACTGGTTTTCAAGCATAGAGCCAGCCCAACAATAACAATACACTATTAAAAAGACCTAAGGCAATGAATTCCATCTCCAATGGAAAAAAAAAAAAGAAAAAGAAAAAGAACTGTGCAAACAAGCTTAAAACTATTTCTTTGTGCCAGTGTTATAAAATGTAGATTTCAATAAAGCCTTGACCCAAATGCCAGGACTTGTGAAAAGAATCAGAACAAAACTGGTTACTTTATTTAGGAAAAAAATACTCTTATCTTGCTGCTAATAAAATTGGATACACGCAGTTTAAACATTTACAGTTGCTGTAACACTTTACACAATTCCTATATATGGGTGTAAGAACAAACATTAAAAGACAATGGTGGGTCAAGGCTTTACATTAAAAATAACAACCTACTTTTCTATAGTCTCTAAAATACTATGTTTTCCAATATTTGCAGCCATTCAGGAATATTTTTTAATTTATTTATTAGGAAATGTATACTTTGTGCATGATCTTAATTCCTAATTCCTGGCTCTTTGGGCTGAATGACAAAAGGATCAAACCCATTGAAGTGGATGGTCTCCTCGAAGGTTCAGTAGAGAAACCCTGGCTCAGTTAGTCTCATATGATGAAAGCAGTGCTGCATCCACTGGCTCCATGCAGGATGGACAGGTAAAGGATCTCATCAACCAGTCATCTATACAGTCCAGGTGGTAAATGTGCATGCACGGCAGAAATCGGATAGGGTCCCCATAAACAAAGTCCATCATACAAATGACGCATCTGGAGGGGGAAAATAAAATATTAAGCTTGCTGTTACCAACCTGGAAATTAAAAACAGTATAGTATCTATTCCTGGATGCTTTTAGCATTTCTAGATACTGTGAGGAGTAGCCAGAGTGGTTTGGGTTGAAGGGATCTTGGAGCCCACGGAGTTCCAACCCCCTGCCCTCAGCAGGGATGCTACTCATCCCACCAGCCTTCTGCAGGACTTTTTTTCTTTTTTTTTAAAGCTACATTAAATCACAGTCCCTGAAAATAAGGCAAACCCAGGATGACAAAGTCAGGTTTCCCAGGGTAGCATCCCAAACCGAGGCAGCAGCCACATCCCTTGCATCTGTGCCAGGACTTACTCTCGGATCTTCTTCTCGGAGCCGTCCCTGCCGGGGTCGTAGACGCCCTTGGGCAGGTGCTGGATGAGGCCGATGCGCTGCGCGATCCGGATCTGCTCCTCCTCCGTCAGCTGCGTGGCCAGGCGAGTCTGGCTGGGCGTGGGGTGATACACAGGAACAGGCACCTGCTCCTGGAAGCAAAATGTGTCCATGAAAAACCACCCCAGAGCTCTGCCAGCCTTCCACAGCACAGTGCAATTCACAGTCCTACAAATATTTGTATGAACTCCCACTCCTGCTTTGCAATTTTGGGGGTATAATTATAATGAGAGCAGGATAGAGAATTGAGGGCAGAATTTGAGCAGGGAGCTGCTCGTGGTTGTTCTCTGCAAAAGCTTTTGATCTCCAGGAATTGTTCATACAGGAGACACATGGACAAGAAACTCCACAAGCCAGCAGGCAAATGAACCTTACAGGCACCTGGTGAAGTGCTAAGGTACAGAACTAAGCACTGTAAGGGCTTAGGATGGGCCCCCAGTATCTCCAACTGAAAGTACAGTCTAAAAATTTTATCTTCTTTTTACATTCAGGAAGAATTCTTTGGAAAGATGAGGATACTGCTTACTCTCAAAATTTTTGGAGAGGAAGGTTTTACTTCCTCTGCAATAACTAAAATTTATGTGAACTGCTTTGGGCCACACAAGCTTAAATCTAGAAACGTAGATTTAATTTTCTTGTGGTAAAGAATGTTACCTGGACAGCACAAACAACAGCTTAAGTAAGTAACCCAACTTTTGTGTTTCTTCTCATACACTAATGTGACTTTACAAGCTCTCCCAAGCTGGATTCAAGTATGGATATGTTTGAGCTATATATTTTCAAAAGAAATAGAGGAAACATAGCTATTATGCAGTCCTTCCTTGACCACATTCTGAGAAGCTTCTTTTGAATATAAATCAACTTTAGATCAGATATTCCCACTAACATTTATATTAACATGGTATTTAATTTACTTGGTTTAAAGCATTTTTTGGTACATAAGTACCAATTTTGAACAGGATACACAATTAGGACAGTATTGGCCAGTAGCCATAAATCTGCTATTAACAGGGAAGCAATTTCTTGCAAGAGAAACCCATTTTAATGGTTCTTCTTAAACAGCAGAAAAAAAATTCAACTTATAGATGTGTCTGAAAATAAACCTGCTGCATCAGACACACAATGCACCGAATCATCTGTTTGGCAAATGCCAAATTTGCTGTTTTAGAGGACACTGGTGGAAGCTGAGCCCAGGGCAGGTGTGTGCAGCTGAGGCAGCACAGGTCACCTCCCACATGTAACACTGCATTTGTCAAACCCAATAAAGCTCTTCTCCTTTCTCTGCCAGGGATCACAGCATGTGGACAGCCAGCCAGGACTCTGGGAGACTCAGGAAGGCTGGGAGAAAGCTGTCCCAGGAGTGAGCAGCCTCTTGCTGGTGCCACCCAGCAGCAGAAGCCCTTGCTTGTGAGAAATGCTAATTACAGATAGCAGTCTGCCTGGCAATTCTTCATTGAACACTGCCTGCCACTGGCAATTCAGCTGTGGGGTAAAATTCAGTCATCCCTTAATTTAGCTAGCCTAGGATCTCCCCCTCTCATTTCCTGGCAGGACTCAGAGGAATTACGAGAAGATTCAAAAGACAGAATGCCAGGGGTTCTCCAAGTGATTAATTTCCTGACTACTCTAAACCATATTTCATAAGATCACAGAATTCTTTTGAATCAGCTGCCTTTTAGTGTTTTAAATTATCTAAAGTATTCTCTAATCATCATTTGAACAGAGAAAAGCACCAGCTGAACCTAGGGCTGGCCTGTCAGATATAACAGTATTCAGAAAGTGACTGCAACCTTTGGTGCCAGCAAAATAAAGCATTTTCCCCTGACAAATGCTGCAGACCCTCTGCACTGAACACTTCAGCTCGAAGTAAAGCCTGCTCCTGGTTTTATGTTTCAAGAACTTAACACCACAAACTATCAGTAACTTTTTTTTTTCTCAGGGCTTTGCTGTACTTCTTTGAACATGTTACTAAAGCAATAGCAGGACATTACTGCTACCTCCTTCACTTGTTACATGGACGTAGGGAACAATTAGCACTGGAGAGGGATGTACCCTCCTTCCCATCTAGGAAAAAGAGAGGAGCAGAAGAAACCACAGGCACAGCATAGGCTGGTACCAACGTGGGCAGGAGGAGAGGAGGGAATTGTATTTAATACAGCTGCAAGTGATAATGCAGAAAGTCAATGAAAGGCAAAAATAGGAGGACAAAAAATCAAGAAATCCTCAAAATGTCTGAAAGTAGCAATGAAAACTGATGGTGAATGGCTGTAGCAGAGGAACAGCAAACTGATGATCTCAGCAAAAATTATACAAACTACAGTTTAAGTAAGAATCTGCTGTGAGTTAGAACAGTCACATTTGGACACTCTGAAGTGAGCTACAGTCACACACTGCCCAGTCAACAACTGCTTTGGTTGTTTTGAACAGGAAATCAACACAACTTTTAAACCCGTGACAGGCCAGACAAGAACAAAACCTCATTCCCTTGTTCTAGTATTCTACAGGCACTTGTGACTGCCCACTGAGCGACCCTGCAGCTGGGGAAGCCACTTGAGCATTACTGCAGAGCCCCTCTCTCCCCTGGGTGTCACCTTCCCTGCACAGGGGCTGGCGGCACCCCCGGCGTGCCAAGCACACAAACGCTTTCCCGACTGCCGGCCTGGATGGAAACTCCTCCCTTTGGCATCCAGGCTCAGGTTCCCTCCGGCACAGCCACCCCGACGGGTCTGACACAGCCCATTAAGGCAGGAATTTATAGTCACCAGCTGGGGGCTTCTACAATTTCACATTCTAGACAAGAAGCTCTTGTCAGAGGAGTAACTGGGTGAAAATGGTGCTGTCTTTCACCACGATGTCCTCACTCTGGTGAATGCTGGGGTTGGTGTGGCTGTTGTGAAAAATGCAGAACAAATTACTGTAAATAAACCACAGAGACCACTCGATACTCGGGCACTGAACACCCTGCCTGGTGGCACTTTGATCTCCCCTCCCGACTGCTGCTAAAAGCCTGCCCAAACTGAGCCCTGCACATCCATGTACCGGGGAAATGAAGAACGCAGCCAGCCCTCTCCCCAACAACAGCTAAAAAGAAAAGGTGTGTTCACACCTCTATGATTCGGTAACTGTTTGGAACTACTTATTGATGAGAATCTGAGAGCCCGGGTTTCTCTGGGTGCAAAGTGACACCCCCAGCTCCCCGAGGAGACCCTGCCCAGCACCCCCGAGTGCAGCCTGGGGCACAGCCCAGCTCGCAGCCACGTGGCAGCTGCAGCCCTGCACTTCTCCACCACCCAATCTCTGCAGCGATTTTGGGAGTTAGAACACCCAACAATAACGCCAAGCTGCTGGTCCTGTGTGGGTTTATCACCCCTTTGCAAATCCTTCACAGTTTATAAAAGCTGCTTTCACTGCCCAAGGTCCTGCTCCTGCAGGGTGGGTGTTCAAGCAACTCGAGACTTCACTCAGCTCACATTTATAACCAGGGGTCCCCTGACATGGGTGTATATAAAAAGGATTGTATTACCCAAGTAATTATTATTTTACTCCAAAGACAAGCATGAATTTATTGCTCTGGTGTCTCACGTCTCTTATTGACCATGGAAAATGTTTTTGCAGACAAAATTACAAAATACTGAACTTCTAGCCAAAGTCTGTGTTATTTATCATTTGATAAAGATGTAAGGCACTTCAAACTAAGATGAAATTTCATGCTAACTTTATAACTTTGTGCAAAAACCCCTAGAAAAGGCCAAAACAAATAATCAAATCCAGGCAATGAAATAAAAATCACTTTCTGGCACTTAATTTGCTTTAGTCAATTATTTTTCCCCGTAAGAAATTTAGTAATGATGAAACACCTCAGATGCTCATAATCCTGGAGATACACAACTTTCTCTTTGTTCACAAAGTCAGTGGTATCAGCACAAGTTTCCCTGGCTTTCTGTGCACAGAAATCATTCACTCCCAATGTTTATTCAGCCCTTAAAAACAGCAGCATTATTTCAGACTCAAGGACTACAGCAGCGTTTGTGTCTCCATCTCACCCCAGTTCCTCCTCATTTGGGGGGAAAAAAAATCAGAGAGCATCTGGAGGTCTGCATTTCTCGCTCCTAATGAAAAAACCCATTTTCACACACGGCCTAAACAGTCCAGAAGCTTTCTACAAAAATATTCCCAAGCACACTTTGGATTCTTGGCTAGCAAAAGGAGGTTTCACCAAACATGGTTTTTAGTTTGAAGCTTCCTCATCAATGCAACTTACTTTAGTAACTTATGCTGTTGTAAATCTGCTTTTCTCTTGTTTTACAGCCTTTTTGTCTTGTTTCTGCAAGTACCATGAATTTGTATTACTCTGAAAACAGGTCAGTGGTAGATCAGAAACTCTTAATCCCTGGATAAAGATTATTTTAAGATCCCTCTACGCCACATATCAGCAGTATGTTATCAGGGCTTTTGTCATTTGTTTTTATAATTGCACTAACATGCCCAAATTATCCTTTCAAGATGGTCAAAGGTGAGATTAATAATTCCTAACAGCGAACAGTTCAAGGTTAAAGCCTCACTGCTGTCCCTGAGATCCTGTCCACAGCTTTCCTCTACTGATTGCTTTGCCCTGCTTCCATCTCTAAATTTTCTTCCTCACCTAATCCAGCGCTGTGTGTCTCACCCTGGGATATTAATTTGCATTTTATCACCAGATCAATGGTGTATCTGTTAATTCAGTCCAAGAGAAGAGACAAACACGTCCCTAACTATGTTATCCTACATCTTTTTCACACTTTTTAAACCAGTAGCTGTAGCACTTATGCTCCTTGTGGTCGCTGCCTAATTAATTAATGCAAATATAACAGTTCCATTTGCATTTCCCCAGCTGTTCCCACAGCTCTGGTCTGAAATCCCTTCGACTTGCAAATGTCCTGCCTGGAACAGGATGTCTGAAGGCAGCTGCCCTGCTTCACCCACACCAGCCCCCACCACACTGCAGCCCCAGTGCAGCACTCCTCACCCCTACACACAGCTCAGCCTGGCTGCTCCCCAGCTTTCTCACCTCTAAGGAGAGCAGGGAGCCCAAATTACTCACCTAAATATGAACAACCCCAGTTTATAAATGTAAAGTCAGGAGGTGAGGAAAAAAAAAAGTGCTCTTCAAGGTCTGTTTCAAAAATTCCTGCTGAATTTGATGAAATTTTCTCTTCTCACCACTTTATTACTCACAAAGAACTTGCTGGGATGATGGTCCAGGGACCTTTTCTGTGAATATCATTCTGATCAGGGTAAAAAAACTCAAACTCCATCCATATGTGATTACACATTCTGAAATAATATCCTCCCCCAAGACACATTAATGTAAAACCACGTGCCATTATAATGTACATTATACGACAACTACAGCTTATTTTAATAATCCTCAGAATATTATGAGCAGCCTGCCAAGTATAAAAGCCTTTTTCTGCCATACAGAAGAGAGCAGTTATTTGATAAAGGTGAACAGCAGTTGCTATAAAACATCATGTAATGAAATTGTTACCCAATTTTTTAATATTTCTGCTTACAAGTAGTCACTCAGTATAAATAAATGCAACTTAACACTGAAAAGTTCTTCTGAAAGAAAAATCCACTCGTCTCCCCTCTCCCTTTTGGATGGGACATCTGGGACAGACAGATCAGACACATGTGCACACACACTTCCCACCACGGTGCTCCTAAGGAAAGATTACCAAGAATTCTGGCATTGTAGGAATTGGGCACTGCAAATATAGTTGGTAATTAATATAACAACAGACTGAGGAACCATTTTTACACGCAAGAGAGGAACCTGCAGGATCTGTGCTGTGTTTCTCCAGCTGTTGACTCCAGTTGAGAAGCAATGATCTATTTTGAATAATGGATCACACTTCAGAGAGAGGTGTTTTTTGGTGAAAGCCACGGTGGTTCTGCAGAGATGGCACAGCCTCATTCACACTATAACCAGAACTATAAAACTGTCTTGTGCATTCTTCACAATTATTCCACTGAAATGACTGAGAAATAAATGTATCTGAAGAGTTGGAAGAGAGTAGCAACCATGAAAGAAAGTGACTCCTGACTGCTGTCTCTTAAAATATCACCTGTCCCCTGAGCTCAGCTTTGCTACCAAAAATAGGGCTGGGACAGAGAGAGGAGGTACAAAGTAGATGTATCCTGCCTGCTGCTTTCCTAGACAGTGACAAGGGCTGTGAGAAAAGGGCTTTCAAGTTTCATCCCTGTGCTGTCACACAAACCCAGAAAGGCTAGCAACCTGCTGCCAAGACAAACAGTTGGCAGTGCCCATGCAGCTTGGCCAGAGCAAACCCAGCCTCACCTGGCAGATGGAAATCACCTACAGCTCTGCAGAGTCACCTGCTCTGAAACTTGATTAACCATCAAGGCAAACCTAAATACAAAAGACTAGCAAGAAAGAGTTGTAGGGGAAAAGCAGTAATTAAAAAGCAGTAATTACTCCCTGGAAGTACAATCTCCTGACACAGCCAGTTTTTATATTTCCAGGCTGCACAGCAGGTTTCTCTGACTCAAGGGCGTCAACATTGGGTACTGATGATTCCACTTGCTGATTTCTTGTTCACCAGCTTTGTGTCACTTTTAGGTGTCCTTGTTTCTTTCTCCAGAGATCCCATCAAACATCAGAGTGTGAATTTTTTCAGGAAAGTCAGTAACTTATACACCAACATGTCCCAGACCAGTAAATTGCTCACCAGAGAATTGATTCTTTCCCTCCAGACAACCCCACTGACAGCTCAACTTACAGCATCAGGCCACAACTTCTGAGAGATAACAAAGCCCTCTTGTTACAGCTCCCAGTGTGTTTATTTTAATAGGCTTCTTTTTATATTGAGAAGGAAAAGATTCATAAACAATTTATAAAAATTCATGCTTTTCTGTCAGGCTGCTGCAGTGAGAAAAGCCAGGAAAGAACAGTTGCACCTAAACATTAAATTAAGGACACTCAGGCACAAAATGCAGCCTCCTGAGACTGGTAAACCCCAGGGACTAAAAAGTAAAGCAGCTGGGCAGGGAGAAACTCCAGCAGAACGGGCCAGCAATCAATTCTGCAGCTGGTGGTGGAAAAACAGCATGTGAATGTGGATCATCCTACCCCATGGGCAACCCCACATCTGTGTTACTGGTACATGTTCTCTGCCACTTTGGCCAAGTGGTTCTTTGCAGAATCCCCTCCTTAGGCCTGACAAGAGCAGACAGTTATTACAGTGCTATGGCTGCACTAAACACAGCACTTATGGTTCAAGTGAGATGGCTGCTGGAAAACTGAGAAGTAGATTTAGCAGCAAATAAAAGCCAGAAGGTTTTTGGGAAAGAAAACAGTTCTGAGGTGGAAAAGGCTGAAAACAAATACCTCAGACTGTCTCCTCTGCTGAAAGGTAAGTGAATTTTCCGTGTGCCACCCACTTCCTGCTGTGGAACTGATGGGTAGCAGGAAGCAAAAATTAAAAAGAACAGCCCAAACAAAAGAATGGAGTTCACATGCTTTTTGGAGGCTCCATTCAAGCACAAGAGATGGGGAAAGCTATGATGGAAAAGCTGACAGAACACGAGCAGTCCACACAGACATCAGGGAATAGTTCACACTTCCTTTAGAGATGTTTGCTTTCTGCAAAGGGTAAATATCAGTCAGTGCAACTTGTTTACAGTATAAATCGAAGGGGGAACAGCTAAAAAATGGTAGTATTGATCATTCTGGAACACACGGAGTCTGCAGGCAACCGTGACTCTGGATGAGCCAGGCCCTGTGTGCAGCAGCACTCAGGCTTTGCTCACACCCTGCCCTGCTCCCTGGTGTGGGATCTGTCCCTGTGCACACCCCAACCCACCCGTGGCTGTGACTCAGCCCCGGGCACACAAAGCTCACACGTGCTTCTGCCACCCGGGACATGGGCCCGGCCCACAGCTCCCCCAGCATTGCATCACTCTGACAAGTGTGGGCAAGTCCTCTGGATGAAGGGCTGGCTATGGATCACTGGACAGGCATTCCCAGGGAGGAGTAGAGGGATATAAGGGACTTCAGGTGGGCAGTGTAAGGCACCAAGAGTAAACAGCAGTGCACTCTGTGCCCTGAACTGCTACTGAACCAACAGACTCAGTGCAGCTGAGTAAGCACATGCAGCCCCTGCTTATGGTGCCATTTCAGGGAATTTGGGGATTAGGGCACAGCTGACTGCAGCTGGTCTAGAACAGCACTGCCTCAGGACTGCGGGTCCTGCCACGTCCCTTGCAATGGCTCCAAGGACACCGCTCCGACTGACCTCCCCTCACAGAAAGCAAACAAGCCACTGCCACTGCCAGTGAGATCTCTGCAGCTGCTGGGAAAGCTGGGAACAGGCACGCAGGAGGAAAATGGGAGGAGTGCCCCTGTTGGGACTCAAGCCAATTGTGAAAACCTGACTCCAAACACTTAAAAAAATAGCAGGAGTGTTAAAATATATCT
Organism: Fringilla coelebs; assembly: GCF_963513975.1. Lineage (NCBI taxonomy): Eukaryota > Metazoa > Chordata > Aves > Passeriformes > Fringillidae > Fringilla > Fringilla coelebs. The sequence goes on from NC_140067.1 coordinate 6,198,320, forward strand.
TCTGGCAAGAATTAGGTCAGCTCGATGGCAATTCTAAGAACAAAACAGCCCTTCTGAGGACTTCAGGAACAAGATAGCAAAGTTATGGAAATTGGTTCTAATTAGCCAAGAGGACAGACCAGGGACAAGGGGCCAAGCCAGAGAGTAAACATGAAAATGCACATAAGCTGAAGGCATGAGCAGTCAATCCATCAGGAGAGACACAAATACAGGCTGTACTTCAGTGTGTAAACAGGCATGTATACGTGTGTATTTAAGGGTGCTAGTCTGAACTAATGAGAACATCATAGCACATAGCAGAGAAATATTATGCAGAACTAGGAAAGGATTTTAGAAAAAGATTGAGTAGGATATCCAAGGATCGGAGAAATCAAATGACAAATTATCTCATCTCTAGGCTGAGTGTTAGTGTTCAACACATGACAAGCACCCTCCTTGGGCAAAGAGGACTCTCCAGAATGAAGTTTAACAGCCTTGCCTAAAGCTCCTTTCCACAGACATCCAAAAGCATCCTATCAAGGAGTGTAGGTCCTCCTACATCAGGTTCCTAAAACGGGACTTGAACAGACACAACAGTCCCAGCCAGACTGAGAACATCACCCTTATGTAAAGTCCCAGAGAGGTGTCAGCTCAGCTTCAGCTAAGAGGTAACACAGGTAATGAAAACAGGCACAGCAGCAGCTCCCTCAGACCATCTGCCCCTCATTCATGCACTGTCCTAGGCCAAGACACAAAATGCCTTTTTGTAGCTACCCAGCTGGAAGCAAGCACCAAAGAGAGGTCTGAAAGAGGACACAGCTGTTCTTTTTATAGTCTGTTACCTCACCAAAACACACAGAAGAGGCAACATAGGAGAGGGCTGCTGCAAACCTTGAAAGGGACCTTCCCCTTACTGGGGCCCAGCTGACAAAGCCAAGCTGTGCCAGAGCCTGGGAAGGTGGGACAGCAATGGCTCCCCCAGCAAGGGAAGCCAAGCAGAAACCTGATGAACGTTTTTCCATCAGGACAGGCAGCAAACAGAGACTCTGCAGTGCAGGATTCTCACACACTGCAAACCTCTGCCACACCTGACAGAAGAATTTTCCACCAGGCCTCACAGCAAACAGGGACTCAGGAGAGTGGGAATCTCATGCAGTTAAAAGCTCTGCCACAGCATAAGGGAAGGAGAGAAAACAGATTGCTCTACTAAGGACAAACAACTTGGGGCAGAAAAGGGGCAGCAGTCCACACACCATTGCAGAAGAGCTTCAAAAAGCAGATGGGGCTGGTGATGAGCCAGGTCTGTGTAACCACAGAGCAGGAAAACCTGCAGCAGAGAGACTGCTGGTGTGGGGCACCTGCTGTGAGACTGTGTCAGTGAGGCAGCCTGTGACAGCAGGTTTGTTCCAAAACCAGGAACCTGCGCTATACTCCCCTGCATCATAACTTTGTACTCAATTTGAAATACTTTAATTGCCTTTTTAACAAAGCCATCCTCAATTACAAATGCTTGCTCAAGCAGAAAGCTGCCACACCTTGGCAGTTTGATGGTACATGCAGCTCCACAGGCCTTTTTATTTTCTTATTGGCATCTGAATTTCTAATGGACAGTGGATACCCCTGAGATCAAGGTGTGTGAGAAGCCTCAGTGCAGCAGGGGACTGTGCACAGGCAGCCAGGAGGCTTTTTGAGGCCAGTTAAAGGATACATCAACAACAGCATAACCACAGCTTTTCTGGGTTTTTTTTAAAGCATGTTTCTGCATCAGCCTGCTGGGAAGCCCCACGGACTGGGGCACCTCAAGCACAGCCTGAGTCTCTGTGCGCCGTTGGCGGTGAGGGGGCTTGGGGAAATTGTCCCTACCATCCACCCAGCCAACAGCTCCTCTCTTCCACCACATCCTGGGAAACTGACTGCAGTGTTCTGTGATTTCAGCCACATCTTGAGGCTGGAACTGGGGTTTGAACTGGTGCCAGAAGCACCCTGAACTGCTGGGCTGTGCACAGCTCGGGGCACTCCATGGACATTGACACTTCCCCCAGGCGCCCACTCGCTGCCATCTCCCACTTCAGGGAGATGAGCACACACAAAAAATGTGATCTGTTTGTTTAGCATCATTTGATAATGACATTAATTATTTCATCTCTAAGTTAATAAGCAGAAGCTGTAAATAGCCAGAGGCACCGAGTTAGCCTATCGGCTCATCTCATCCAATCATTTATTAATCTTAAAGGAACGTCCCAGGCATTAAATGAATATTCCTAAATCTCTTGGTTTGTTGGGTTTTGTTTTAAAGCAGTTCTCTATTTATAAGCAAATAATGACTGCATGAATATCAAGGCACACTAAAGCCTGACAGAGCTCCACTTCTCGATGCAGTATTAGCAGTGAACACAAGGGCAATGTTGCTATTTTTTCCAGCTAAGTCTTGTCCTCGCAAGCAATGACTCTGCGTTTTCAGCTCGCAGGGCACAAATCCAAGTGTGATCTCATGCAACTGTCAAACCTCTTCTAACAGAAAAAAAGCCTGTGCCAAGAACAGGTAGAGAAATCATAAATAGCTCTCTCAGGAGTTGGTTATACAAGTGAAAAGTTTCCAGAATACATTTTTCCTACTATTCTGAAGTTTTAAATGCACAGAGACAGTTCAGTGGGCACCTGGTCATCCTTTTAATGTGTCAGCAGACAACACAGATTCATTTCACTGCTATGTATGAAGCAGCCAGTTGCTGGTGCAAGCAGGACAAATTGTAAATGTTCAGCTTCACAGATAAATAAGGTACAACCTCCACCACCAACTGTACATGCAAACACCTGGCTAATCAGCCTTTTCAATCTATGGCATAGTGGGGCTTTTTACCCTCATCTTTGGATCTTGCCTGGGCTGGTTTCACACCAAAAATACCCACGTCCATTTCAACACAGGTGCTTTCAGAGTAGGTGGTTTGAAAGAGGAACTGAAGCAAGTCCAAGGTTTTGTAAAGGTGAGGGGGGAGAAGAGGAGCACAGAGCCCAACCCAGCCTCTGCAGCTCCCATCTTGTTCAGCTGCAACAGGATGAAGAAAAATCTCTATTTTGTCAGACCATTCCCCTGTTTACACCCACTGTCATGGAGGACAGGGCTTTGTTTACATGCAACTGCCTTTCTGAAGGAAAACTTGGAGTTTCCACAATGGATTCATCCTGCTGTCTGCATGGATCAATAAAATCTACCAATGTCCCTACTACAGCCCCAGTAGCACACTTAGTAAGGATTTCAAATACTACCAGGGACATGGCACTTGAGCACCTACTTAAGTACTTGCCTGAATTATGGCTCAGGCTGCCACAAAATCTCAGAAGAACAGAAAACTGTTTGAGAGGAGGGACATGAGAACAGAGAGGTTATTTTTCCGAATATGGACTGACTGGTTGGAAGACAAAGCCCCATTTCACCCTGCCACACCCGCATGAGGGCAGCTGCAAAGCCTGGAGATTTCCAGCCTCAGCCCATCCATACGCAACAACCCATCATTGACGCTGTGTGAGGAACATCAGAAACCCTGAACACTAAACACAGCGATACACAGGAGGCAGTTTTACAGCTGGAGTTGAGAAAGTCTCAAGGAAATACAAAATTCATCTGTGCAAATTTAAAAGTTCTAATTTACCAAGAACATTTACACACACATACAAAGATACAGCTCACGTCCTGTACTGAAGCATAGCTCCACCACTCTGGGCAAGGTTCATGCTACTTTTGTTGTCCCACTGAGTCAGAAATGAGACCCCAATCTCATTTAACATTATGCTACCAACACTCTCAGGCTTTATGAAAATATAAAGAAACACTCGTACTCACAGTATCCTCCTGCATTAGTGTTTAGGGTGGAATAACCATGTCCTGCTGCAACCTACACTCTCACTAAAATAAGTTTTGTCAGTTTATACTAACACAGACAAACTGCAGTCACGACAAAACACCAGAAAGGAGTAACACTGAGCTTTTTTGAGAGGTAAAAAAGAAAAATACACACAGCCCCAGCAAAACAGCTATCAAGAAAACCTTTGAGTTCTTTACATTTAATTTACGACATTTAGTCTGGACATCTAGTGTTGTTACCTTGGGAGTTATTAGGGTGTAACTACAGAGGTAACTGTAATACCTAGATAAGCCCCAAGAGAAAAAGCAGCTTACTGCTCAAACTTCATAAGCAGAAATATCATGACTCAATGACTATGAAACATTTTAGTTATCTTTCTAGACTTTCTAGCTCGCCCTTTGATCCCTGAATGGAGACCTCTCCAAGAGGCAGAGGGTGCAGCAGAGTAACTTGGGAAGCCTTTAGTGCCACTCCTGCAAGGCTACAGCACTGAACTCTGTCTCCTCACAGTCGGCTGCGGTTAAGTGAAGTCAGGGAATGTGCTTCCCTGGGAACACCAGAAGATTTGCTGAACCAAACAGGCAAAATAACAAGATGAACCTGAATTCCTGTCCTTAAATGGGATACCACCTTTCTTATGGGTGACTCTCCAGTGCAGTAAAGATATGAGTAAAAATAACTGCAGCAAACATTTTTTTTGTTCTGTCACTTGTTTTTAATCACAGAGTAGAAACAGAAATAAACTGATCCTTCTGGGAGGTGGGCAGCTCTGTGTTCTTCCTTGGGGGCAGAAAATGATTGGCATGGCCTTCTACATGAACTTTGGCAAAAAGGAGTCCAGTGTTCATCAAATGAAGTCTGCTGAACACCATAAGCAAGTACCCTACAGAATAATTTCAGACTAGAAATCAGGTTAAAGAAAATTTCTTTGCTCTGCTCCAGCTTTATACTGAAATTAGCCTTGAAATAACTTACAGTTCTGGTTCTAATTTTTTTGCATCATTCCATGTAGAGCTGCACTCCTGGTGAGGCATTCCTTCATGTTATGGAATGGTTTACCCCAGTTAGAGAAGGTAACATCCAGCAGCACATGCAAAGGTGCTCGGCCCTTGCAGCTGCAATTTCGGCAGATCTGGAGTTCAGTATTGTCTCTAACTTCTATCACGAGTCCCCATGACAGATTCACTGCAAGATGCTGAGTGGTCAGTCAGTGCTCCCTCCATCACTTAACACATGCCCTCTTTTAATATTTTCTTTTTTCACTGTTGTTTTTTGTTTGGATTCACTGGCTACAGATGAGACATTTTGTTTTTCGGGAAAACCAAGTTGTTTGAATATCATATCTGCTAATAAACAAAATAAAAATAGAAGCGTTAGCCCAGAAAAACAAAGGCTGAAAGGGATATAGGATCTCTAAATAAATCAGGAGTGTAAACATCAGAGAAACAACTAAAGACCTATCTGGTAGAAGAATAACAGGTGCAAGTTTACATTAATAATCTAGAATTGTGAAATAAGTTTCTTGAGCCTTAGCTCTAGGTTGATCAAAAGAGGCTCCCTGTAGGGGTAACAGGGCAAAGCTCGACCAGTGTCTTTCAAAATCATCCATGGGCTGCAGAAAGTAACTTCAATGAGTGTATGCAAAATTATCCATATATCCCCTTGTCCAGACACCAGAAACCAGTACAATTTACAGACTCGTTAATATGCAATTTTCAAGACTGTACTGAAAACAATTGCTATCCAAATTAATATAATCTCTGATGCAGTGTAAAAACTAGCAATAATGCTTGTCATGTTTAACCCAAAGCTAATTTAAATAAAATACAAAAGATAACACTCATTAAATCCAAGCCTCATTTTGTTGAGGCCAAGTCAGCAAACACTGTCATGCCCACTTGGAAGTTTAAGACACTAACAAAACAAAAGCTTTAAATGTGAGAAAATAATTTTTTTGGGCAAAATCATTTTTCATTAGGAATTCTGGTTTGATCTCAGGGAGGGTTTTGATAGCCCACTGGTGGAAGATACCTACAGTGGAGCACAAACATTCTTGGCCAAACCCTTTCTCCTGCAGCACAATCTACAGGCAGCAGAAGGAAAGAAGGCAAGGCTGAACAAAAGACATTTATAAAGTTTTTTCTGCTGAACATATGCTAGCTGGAAGTTCCACTTGTGTTGCTTGAGTGGCACCAGGCAGCTGCACTGCTAGGGAGGATTTGGCCCATGGCAAGCAAAAATGTAAGGCCATCAGTGAACAAATGTACATGGCATTGCTGCAGTCTGTGTCAATCTACAGGCACTTTACTGCTGGTAACCACTCTGCAATTAGGATTAAAAACAGTATTTGTCTTACTTTAGTTTGCTGTATTGTTTAAGTCTTTTTAAGGCAGAAAGGGCACTAGCTACTGCTCTAATTTAAATAGTTATATTCTGTCCAGCTGAAATGCATAACTGTATTCAAACTGAAACCTGGCCAGCATATTCTGCAAAATAATCCAAGGAACCTTTGTGGTCTCATTCAGAAAACAATATCTGCAGCTTTGCAGTGCCCCACAGCCCTGGCAATGTGAAATATGACTGACAAGGATGTTCTCTCTGCCCCAGCAGCCCCATCTCCTGTGGCTTTGAGGGTTTTTTTGGTAGGTCTCCAAGTCAAAAACTAAGCCTGACCCAAGACAGTTAATGAGATGCAAAAAAAACTGTAAAGATGGTATTTACTGCTCAAGTTCAGTGTTCCTGGTTCTGAATTCAGAAAGCTGAACAGAAAGGTTCTGAACAAGGGGGATTGAGCTACATAAGAGCACAGCATTACACCAGCAAGGAAAACTGGTAATGCTGCATGATAGGATGCACAAAGAATCAGCAAGATTTGTTTCTCAGATTTATTTTCTGAAACAGGGTTTTGTCCCTTTATTTGCCTTAAGTAAGACTGGCTTCAACAGGAAGCCAGTGGCCTCCTCTGAGTGATGCCAAACTAGAACAAGGAGACACAACATATAAAACAGGACAGTCACATTGAGGCAGCCAGCCTAGCTCCTGCTCTTGCACAATTATATAATTTCTTAATTCTAAACATTTTAGACTACAAGGAGGCTGTTTTATTAAAAGCCACAGACACTGGCAATCCTCACATACATATGCACAAAGGTAATCAAACTCCTAACAGCAGTGACAAAGCTTGCCAAGCAACATTCAGACTTTGGAAACCATCCATGGAATCGTAACTGGAAGGTTTGTGTGGGGAAGGAGGCAGAGCAGAAGCCACGACGCAGATCAATGATGTTACTGTGGTAAGCTGTGTCCCAAGGGACAGCACAGTCTGCTGCACAATATGAACAGGCTGGCCAAGTCTTCAGACACTCCTGCACTTACCAAGTCTACTCATGAACTGTTGGGCAACACTAATGAAACTTCTTTAACTAGAAAAATAGCAAAGAAAAGCACTCAAGAATCTTTAAAGGTGGTTGTGGTAGACAAACTTAGATTTTTTTTTTTTTTATGGTTTTGGAGGTTTTTTTAACCGGAAAGATCACATTTAAGAAATAAAGAATTAAGGCTTTGTCCACATCAGACATTTGTCCTGAAGCAATAAAATCCCTTCAACTGAAATCACCATCCTGCTGAAGTTAAAAGTGGCAACTTTACTGCATTTCATGCACAGACCATTCCCAAATGCACTCACTGCCCAAACCAGTATCAGGCACTTACCCTGTGCATGCTCTGAGTCCAAGCCTTAATTTCAACATGGAAAAGCCAAAACTTCTCTAATACTTGGTAGCAATAGCACACATCTAATACCTGACACCTCTAGATCTTTCCACAGATGTCACTAAGTAAAATGCAATCTATAGGTGGCAAAGAGTGCTGATAAATCAAATCTCCACCAGGAAGTCAGCTCATTTCACTAACCTGACCAGAAAGAAGAAGACGACCCATTTCAGACACATGAATGGTATGAGCTGACCCACCAGGCACCAGAGCCACCATGGAGTGACTGCAGAAAACAAGGCTCCATGTGGAAAACAGGAGAGAAGAGCTAAACAATCCCTTTTTGGCAGCAGTGGATGATTAGATCAGAGCTCTTTATCCCAGAAACATCTACACACACAACACTGAGGACAAGGCACACCTCATTTTTGCCTGGTTTCAGCCAATGGTCTGCTGAACACTGAGACAGCCTCTGAGCTCCTCCTCAAGCTTTGGCTGTGCTCATTCCTGAGCTGGGCCTGCTGAAGTCATTATTTTTAAGTGCTGGAGCAGGATCCTGCCATCAAGTTAAACAAACACAGATGCTGCTCTCTCCACATGCCAGAGGTGTACACAGCCCACCATAGGAGCCCTGATGGGTTCCACCAGCACTGGCCCTGGTGTGGGAAGGCCCCATGAGAGGAGTGTGTGGTGTCCTTAGGCAGTGGCACTTTCTGTAGGGACTTGGAAAGTACCCTTCTCTCCCTAGAAAGGCTGCAGAAACCCCAACTGCTCAAGTTGCTGATGCACTCAAATGAACTCTCCTGTACCAAAAAAAGCCTTACACTGACAAAAGGACAGGCAGATTTCCCTCAGCCTGCAGTACACTTCACCATTTGACTCATCACCCTGAGGTGGAAACACTTGCCTGATCCCTCAACACCAACAGCCTGTTTGGTAGCATCTGTTATATAGTTGTTACTACCATTTTCCCAGTTTTTGCTTTCCAATAAAAACACCACTGTGCCAGCAGCTCTGCTTGCAGGAGTCTCCATCTGCGTGATCTGACCGGAGCAAAGAACACAGTGACCCCAGGATATCACGTTCTGAGTCCTGGGCAGAAACTCCTGCTGGCACAGAGGCAGGATCCAATTCACTCCTTTAACAGAAGTAGTTGGTCATTTTTCAGCTGCAGCACACTGAGGAGACACAGAGACATGAAATTCAGAGTTAAAGCTGGAAGTTGGGCAGTCCGGCCTTCACCTGGCTGTAATGCAGTCAGTGATATGTACATGAGATAGGACCCCCCCCCCCAAAAAAAGCAGGGATAAAACACCCTCCTTTCCTACCTCAGCCTAAAACTTCAGCTCTTTTCTCTTTCAGTTCATCAGCTCAGAGTAAATGACAGCTACATAAAGACACTTCAGGAGCCGCTATATATAGGGTGAACTTTTCCCCAGGAACCTCTAGATCTAGGTCATCTTGCTTCTTCTGGGAGGCAGAAAAAAAACAGGTTACTCATTGAACAAGAATACAGTTTCTAAAGGAAATAAAAGATTACTTGGAGCATGAAATCTTGTGTGGATAGTATTTTTTTGTTTCCTAAAGGACTTTTAAAAACAAAACTCGCCATGAAACACTGTCTGAATACCTGACTCCATCCACTTTAAACTGAGAAACTCACTATATTTACAGAAAGAATGGGCATTCTTAGTAAACTTACTTTCAGTAGTTTAGCCACACAGTAAAGTAGATACGACTTCAGGTCTCAGAAATTTAAGGGAGTTTGTCTATATTCAGACATAATGTAAATCTCTCCCTGCACCTCATTTGTGACTCTTACAGGAGGCTGGAATGATTACACACAACCCAGCACAGCTCCAGGCGAGCTTTCATATGAATCCACTCCAATGGATTAAATACCACGTTCTCACTTCCAATTGAGGGCAGGTGGGAGAATATCCAAGCATCTCACTCAGGTTTGGGCCTAACTCAGCTCAGCCACTGCAGCAACATGAAGGTGCCATGAGCTGAAGAGGGGACCAGGGCAGGAAGAGCTTCCTCAGCTCGGGACAGACCTCAGTGCAGCACCACCTGTGCAGTGCTCCTCGCCTGCTTCCAATCAGCAGATCCCCAAAAATTGTCAAATAGAGGTGTGGGCCTGCATTTCAGTTTGGTGACTACAGAGGGGATTTCATTAGTTCTTGTGAGCATAATCAAAATAGCCCAGACACTCGGAGAGCCAGGAACTGAGAGGTGAAAAAGTACTAACCAAGAAAAAAATTAACAGTTAATTTAACGTTAAGTATTTGCTTGAATTTTAAAACTGATTCTCTTCCCTTCCAAGAAGAGTAATATACTTTCAAGGACACCATTCTCCATGGGACAATCCACAACTGCCTCAAGGTCTCCAATATATAGATGCAACATTAAAGAACTCTGTGAAGCAGAAACTAAAGCAATGTCTTAGTCATATTTCATAAGCTAAACTGAAGATAAATGGATGCAACTGCAATCCAAATCATAATATTTAAACAGAGAACAACCAAGGGAAATCCCAAAACATCAGAAACTGGCAATGGCAATTAAGCAAGTACTACTACAGAGCATAAAATAAAGTCTACAGATGTTAAAATATTAATTTCAGTGTCTTAACTAAATCTGAATTTAGAGCATTAGTTTGCTGAGCCTTTTATGTATTTTCCACTGAATACAGCAGTTGACTGCTTTTTGTTAAGCAACAGTGCAGACCAAACCAGTTTAGCAGTTTGGTACGTCTGCAGTCAAGCAATACTTGCACTCATTTGTTCAAAACCTGAGAGCAATCTCTTCTCTTTCTGAACTTTAAATAAAATTAATGCATTCAGGCAAAATAAATACTAGTCTTAATCTATATTGCAAAATTACACGATGTCAGAATTAAAGATTTCGACAACTGTGTTAATAAAACACCGTGATTAATGTTCAGTGCACAGAACGAGCTCTGGATCTGGCTTTAATTACAGTGATGAATAAAAGTCAGACACAGGCATTGGCCCAGAGTATTCATGCATTATACTGTCCCATAGATACCAAAATAATGGAATCTGATGCACTTTGATCTTTTAGATAAGCCTCCCACAGCTCTGAAACAGAAAGGGCAAGAGCACCCAACCTCATCCAATTCTGCAATGTTCGCACACTGAGTCATAAGAGATTTGTATCCCCACTACCAAGATACATCTTACGGGAATAAATACAGAGAAACATTGCTCCATTTCCTTCTGGCTAGAGCTTGTACACAAATCATCTGAAGACCCACACAGAGTGAAAGTGGTGAGGACTACAGGGACACTTTACAGTCTCCACAGAGCTATTTATACTTGGACAGTAGTTATAATATACTTGTGGGATACATTCTAGTCTGATTTTCTCTTCTAATGCAGTTTTGCCATGACACAGATTAGAAACTGGCAACATGTTGTAGATGTAATGGTTTTAATCGTGGTTGCAAGATGGTCAATTCCTTGCTTTTGTCCAAACCAGCACAGACTGACTCATTTTTTGCTTACAACTGGATAGTCAAGCAGCTTCGTTAAATTTTATTAGTCATAAACCAGGCGTTTCCTTGATGCTTCTAGGACCTCTTTTAGCAGTCCAAACTCCACTGGCTTGTGGGCTAGCTACAGTCCCAAGCTCTGGGAAACTCAGCCCTGCCAGCCAGCTGAGACTTGTCTTTAAGTGAGGATGAAGTTGTCCCTGTATGAGCTTTTGGCCTTGGAGTGCAGGTACTACATGCCAGGACTGCTCCTGAACCTTGCCTCTAGAAATACAAATTGCTCCCTCTGAGCAAAGAGCAGAAGAGAGGACACAGAGGCCACTCCAGTGTCCAAAAATACAACCAAGGGAAACAAGTTTCAGTATTGCAAGGATAATAGTCTGCACATTCATCACTGCATGCTGGGACTAAGGGAGGAACTGAATTTCCTGAGTCACAGTTTCTCTCATCCTTCCAACAGTTTCAGTCCTCCCCTGGGCACCTCAGGTCTACATCATCCCTTAACTAAACCAATGGCTAAAAACAGATGGAGGACGAGAAGGCTCAAAAATTAGCCTGGCCTTTGACAGAGGGTCCATGTGTGCGTGCAAACGTGCACAGAGCACGCGTGAGCGTTGTGGTGGATCAGCAGAAATGCCCAGCCCAATAACCCAGCTGGTTGTGATTTGGCTGACGCAACCGCGGTTAAAGGATGGTGCTTTTATCTCCTCCTCCAGTCGCTGCACGCATCTGCTCTTTGTCCATGTCACCGTGTGTGGATCCTGGCCCAGCAGCTTTTATGCCACCGGCATTCTGACCTTCTCCTTCACTGATGAGAAACAGAGTGGATGGCAGATTCCTATGGAGGGGCTGGTAAATAAAATAATCGCTCTCTGTAACTGTTTGGTCTCTTGGAGATTGTTTCATTAGTTCATAGGAAAGTCACGGTTGATTTGCTTTAGTCCATTCCACAGATCATTATCTCTTCAAAACATAAAAGTGGTTTATTTTCTGTGGGTCAGAAACTGACTCCAGATGTACAGCCAGCAACAGCTGATCACAGCACTGAACCCAAGGTACATACGGGAAACACATGGGAAGAGCTTCCTAAACGCATGGTGGTCCTAGATTTTAGGGAGGCTGGTAGTGCATGTTTGGGTTGGCTTGTCCAAAAGAATGCATGATCTTCCAGCACAGCAAAGATTCATCACCCTGATTAGGCAAGATTTCTTATTACCATCTCCACAGACTCTTCATCCTACTAATCAAGCATCTGGAATGCAGGCTGCCAAATAAATGCTGAACTATCAGATTCCAAAACAGATTTTAGGAGACTTATCTACTGTTTTAAACAGATCTTCTGATAAAGCTCTTTCTCTCCAGCATCAGGTTTGCCATAAATTTCCACAGAGGTTCCTTTTGTAATAGAGGAACATTATTTTATTAAAATCAAATTACCATTGAACACTTTACAAACTTGAATTAAATTACTAAGCATGCCTGCACTAAAGATAAACTTTATTACTCCTTCACTCCTCATTTTACAGTGAAGAAACTAAAGCACAGAGCAGTTAAGTGGTCTGCTGAAGTCACAAACAGAACAGAAGACATTAAATAAGGATGATGATGGCTTACCCTAGGGCTGGCTAGAATGGGGTTTTTTGGTAGATTTTGTTTTGTTTAGTCTTGGGGCTGGGAGTATTTTTGGTTGAAGTGCAGTTTTACCCAGCAAGAAGTTACACAACTCTAGTTCTGCTGGGACAGGTCACTGCTATGGCTGTCCCCAAGGAGGCAGGCAGAACCTGACAGCATCTTCTACAAAAACACATCCTACCTTCAAGGGGGAGCAATACACATCCTTGCTTCTGAGACCTTCATAATGTCAGGGCCAATTTTTCTTGTGGTCTAAATCAAGATCGAAGCTTGCTTTGCCTTTCAGAGTCAAGAGAATAGTGACTCTTCAGCTTTTTCCCCCAAAAAGGTTTCATTCTTACTCAACCATGACATCCCTAAAAACCTGCTCATTTTGTAATTCTTTGGTCTCTGAGGAACTGCTTCATTAGCTCACAGGAAAGTCATGGCTGATTTGCTTTAGTCTACTCCACAGACTATTACTTCTCCAAAATACAAATGTTTCTCTGTGCATATGGGGAGGCAGAAACAAGGACAAGCACAAGGACTGGAAGACAAGTCTGCCACAAGCAAGAGGTGTTATTTTTAGTTTCTTTGCCTTACATTCTGCAACCAGTTTGACTACAGCCATTAACAGGGTCTGCCGAAGTGCTCATTAAGCTGAGCCTCCTTCCTTTGTTGAAGTGATGAACAGGGACACAGGACGACCACCTTGAGCCAACTTAAAACACTTCTTGCAAAAATCCACGTGAAGCAGAAAGCAATATTCTGTTAAATGTGATTATGAATCTATTATCTTTTTCTCATAATGCCCCTTGGAAGATCTTCTGGACAGTGGTCAGGAACAGATCCTTACCAACTGTCAACTCAACAACAGTGAATCTAGAAACCAGCTCTAATTTTATAAGAAAGGTGGTAACACAGAGAACTCTAACATTAGCATACTCTTCCCACTTCCTCCAGCCATGCCTAACACATTTTTAACCAACTGTAGTTTAAAATCTATTTTAAGCAGATAAAGCATTACAGTATTCAACCAATATTAATTAAAATATTCATTTAAACTGTTTATGAATGGGTATTTTCAAGACTGAAGTTACCTAACTCTGTGATACCATCATACCATCTAGTATCCTTTACTTTCAGGTCTGTCTTCTTTCCTCTCTTCTCCTTCTGCCCCACCAGCTTTTTTCGCCAGAAAATGAAAGACACCCCCCATCAGCCAGTGTGGCAGGCTGTGCTGAAACCAATATGCATTAAGACAGGAAATAAAGGTGCAGGCTTTTTCTAACTGTTGTCTAGAAAGGAAGTTCAGACTTAGCACCCTCAAAAAACTTTTCATCTAGAAGTGATTACCAGCAATTCTTAAGACAACTTGCTGAATTCTTCAGCTGTGGAAGAATAAGAAGTGTCATGGCATATTGTTCACTAACCAAATAATCTTGAATGCTACTATAATGACATTAATAATACATATATTTCATTACTATATGGAAAATGAACTGTATCGCCCTATACTGATATTAAAAAGTTTTATTGCATTGCACATAGAAATAATTTATCAGAACTGCTGCAAACATGTAACACAGCTTTTCTGAATGCAGGTCTAAATTACATCATAACTATTTATCACTTAATGCTTGGTCTTTCACAGATAAAATGCTATTCCAGAAAACTATTAAAACACGTCTTCATTTCTGAGATTGCTTGAGAGACCTTATGTAATTCAGTCTCATCCTTGAGGAGAAGCACCAAACATCACTGGCTACTCTACCATTTCTTATCCATGCAGCAAACTCTCAACTTCAGCTCCTCAACCACTTTCCCTCCTCATTGCAGCTGATTTTCACCTCAGGCACTAGTGCCAGAAGGCACCAACCAGCAACACAGCAACAAAAACAAAGGGTTTGAAGCTCTTTGAAGTTTTCAGCAGACTCAGGAATTGTGGACTGGAGTGATATTTCAGTTCACATCCACAAGTGCAACTTGTAATTCATACACACCATCACCAAGATGTGGAGGACAAGCAGAAAAAAGGGCAAGACATCCAAAGGCAACTTTTAAATATACTGCTTTCTCTTACATGAAAGTAACCCTACTAGCTGGTTTGCTTTTCTTCACAGAGAGCTTTCTATATGTAATGTTTTCCCATTGCATCTTTCCCCCTTTTATGCTGTTCCAACATAGATCAAGAGTACCAGATTTGCACAGCCACTCTATGGTAGATTATAACCTGTTACACTACCACAGTCTCCTTTCTTGTACAATACAAGCAGTCACAGATGATAAATCATTGCCTTCGGGGCCCAAGGGAATTTTTGTTCAGCTCTTTCTATAAATGGGTGCAACTCCTAGATCAGAATTCATCTGGCTAGCAATTTCTAATTATATTAATTACTGTGCCTTTGAAAAGACAGCATCAGAACACTAATGTAACATTTTACTTAAGTCAGGAGGAGAGAATAACAAAGGCTTGGTTTCTCTCTTGAGCAGAAAATATCCCACACTCCCATCCACAGGGCAAGGTTCACACAGAAATGCAGTGGGCTCTTCCAAGAAGATTCTCTGACTGTTCAAACTGGGCACTTCTTCAGCATCTCCAGGGCTGTACCTACTGTGCTGTGCTCCTCTCTTTTCCTGTGGCACTGCCAGGACAGGCTGATGTGCCACCTCCCTGAACTGGGAGCAGCTGGAATGAAGCACGGCAAGCCAGAGGGATGAGGACATGTACACTGTGTACAGGTGACACTCAGCTCAGAGGAGGCCCAAGGAGGCTATTGCAGCAACCTCAGCTTTAGGAGAAGCCATGAGACATCCTAAATTACACTTTCAGAACCTGCTGTCCCCAACAGCTTTTGGAGGATTATGGGAGCACAGCATTGGGTTAAGCTCCTGTTTGTGATCTCTCGTCTCATTTTGTGCCTACAGCAAAATCAAATGAGTATCCAGGCCAAAAGGTTTTAAATTAATCCCTCCAAATAAAAAAAAGAAAAAAAATCCACTAGATCTACTGAAACATTTTATCTCAGCCTGTAAGACAACACATGGTGGTATGAAGTACCAGAGGGTGTTCTGGAGCTCTGCAGGTAAAATATTTTATCAGTCTATCTGCCACATCAACATATCAAACGAGCTTCTAAGAGGTTACTATCAACACCAAGATCTTGTGTTTATTTCTCATGCTTTTAGCTAAGTAATTTAGCAAGTGCCATACATCTTTTTTAGAAGACTGCAGTGTATTTTATCCACAGTAATACTTTATAGAAACTTAGGGAGAAAAGGTGTAAAGCATTTTGTACTTTACCAGGTAAAAATTCCAAAAATTGAATAAAATGGCAAATTATTTCCTACAGCTATTAAGGAACTACTTAACAGAAATACGAGACCAGGATTAAGAAAAGGGACACATCTGTTCTGCAAAAAAAAGTCCTTGAGGAGAACTACTAGAATAAGAGAAACTGAAAAAAACCCAGTGAACTTGTACGGAAAAACAGCAGAAGGCATATTGCCAACAGATGGTGAAGAAGTCATACACCAAAAAGGAAAACAAAAAGTTGAAAGCATACTCAATTTTGAGGACTTGAGAAAAAAAAACAAAACCAAAGCTAACTCCTTCCTAATCACAGATTCCCTGGTTAAAAATGGAGCTGCATGTTCTTAACACTTAGAAAAGCAGTTGTAATTTCTGGGTTCTAAAATGGAGGCATTCAAAATTAGTGTCTGTCTATGAAAATGTTGGTCCACTCTTGAAATCGCTTCCTTCCTCCCTGCTATGAAAACACACTCTTTTTTTTTGGTGTGTTTTCATTTTTTCTTGTGTTAGTGGTTAAGCTCAATGCACTGGAAAATATCTGATGCTTTAATGGGCCACTTTCTTATTAATTCAGACACCTGTTTAAAAAGATGCTTCCTCTCTGAGGCCTTTCTGCAGTAGCTGGTAACAGGTACTGCCACAGGAACCAAGACATAAGTATTTGCAGAGACTCTCAATGGAAGTTATTCCCCATTATTCTATGTGTCCATACTGTCAATCCATTTCTCAACCTGATTTTTGGAAGTAGGAATTTTACACAGCCAGTTTAATAGCACTCAGTGATCTAAGGAATTTGACACGTTATACTGCAATTTTTACTTGGGGTACATTTTGCAGTTGGAAGTCAAGAGGTAAATAAACATTAAGGCATAACAAGAGTCCCACGTGAACACCCATGGCACAATCCTGTTGGAACACAAAAAAGTACTTTAAATGTCAAAATAACACAGAAGTCATCTTCTACAAGTGTGTATCTTCCCCCAGCAAATCTCCTTCCCTTAGTTTGCATACCTTGCAAGAGCTATTCAGGAAGTTGACACATGGTTGCTGCAAACCAAAGAGCAACAGACACATCAGATTTTCTAAAATACACAGCTGAAATTTCAGCAGTTGGCTTCAAAATTGTTCACCTTCCAGTTTCTCAAGGCTAGTTGCCACAAGTTTTCAAACTTGTTTTATCCTCTTTCTTGCTTTCATTCCTAATGTCTACACATTATACACTAACTCTGGTTAAGACATTGAAAGAAGTAATTACCAGGAACAAGGGCACAACTTTCCCATTTGTAACACTGACTCCGAGCAGCCACTTAAAAGTTAAAATGGGTGACTTACTTCTAGCACAAAAGTAATACTGGAGCATCAGCAATTGTTCATACGTAAAGAGTTTTGTGTAGCTTGTAAACATTAACTAATTTAAAATTATAAATCCCCTCAACCTCTTAAGTGCACAAAATGCTGCATAATATTGTAGCTAAGGCCTGTATTTTTTTTTTTTCAAGTCACAATCCATTGTGGTTCAAAACCTGTGGAAAGAGTAGCTTTGATTTTGACTATGAGATGCTAAAGGCTACCCTAAGGTGAAGCTTTAGGAACTGCCAGGATCAGTGGAGGAGTTTTCAGGACAGACAGTGATGTTTGACACAGCCAAGTGCCTGTGGGCACATCACCTGATGCTGCACAGCTCCTTCAGCCGAGGGAAGGTTTGCTATGAATACACTTAACTCGATAATAGACACCTGTGGGTTCATTTATTTTACTGTCTGTCAGGTTCTCAGTCAACCATCTACACTTACAGACAAGTTCATGAAGAAAAAAATTTTTAAAACCTCTGACAACAGAGGAAGAGTCCTCATCTACACCAACATCCACGCTAGAAGGCCTGCATAAGGCATGTAACCTGACTGGTGACTCTCACATGAGCTGACAGGTTGCTTTCAAAGGGAAGAACAAGAAAACAAAAACCTCCACAAGTCCTCCTAGAGTCACAGATAAACATGCAATAAATTGCACAAACAGTCAAACTTTTTATGTCGATTTGACAAAAATACAATGAACTTCTAAACCTCATGGACCATTCAAGCTCAATTTAGAACAACAACCTTTAAAAAACTTGATCGGCCACCAAGCACTTTCTGGACATTTACTGGACTTCAGCAGACATAGTTCAGAAATCAGAACACAAAAATTCCTCACATCACGGAATTTATTGTGGCATTTAGCTTTTGCACCCAAACAAAACAATCAGGCACACGCTGCCAAGAAACATCAGTGCAGCTTCAAGGCACCAGCAAGGGCTGCTACTTCAGGGTTTCTCTTCAACACTCACGGGGCTCCTATCAGGGTGGAATTCTTGAACTCGCTAAAGCATTTGTAGATTACACGCCTGTCCGGTTAAATACTTCCTGCAATTTTGTTAATTATACATCAGGGTCTGCAATTAGGCAATGACTCCCATCCTAGAAAACATACAGCTCTCAAGTCACCCCCTAGAATGTGTGTCTCTACTGCCGTTTCTGCAGATGCCTCTGGTATGTATGCTATTGTCCCAGACAGGAAAATACTTTCAAAACTTGAATAGAATGCGCAGTTCTACCGCTGGATGGTTTTCCTTTTCATTTTTGAGTGCTGTAGACCGCTTGTTTAGGTCAATACACATTTCTGTAAGTGTGGGTGGAGATCTCCGGGAGCAGACAAGTGCAACCCCAAGTTCAGGTTCCCTTTCCGTGTCCATCCCTTCCAGAGGCAACCAAGAGCAGACTTTCGTACCAACGCCATCCCCCTTCCACATCGGCGTTATCCTCCGCTCTCAGCAAAGCCATCAAAGCAAATACCGGGCCTTTTCCTTCTTTCCCCCTTGATTCGTCATCGAGATGTAAATTAACAAATTCTCTCAGAGACAGGAAAAAAAAAAAAAAAACAAAACCCCATCGAACAATGGGAAGCACTTCCCCGCCGGTGCCCCACAGGACGGAGGGAAACAGGATCCCCTGCGCTGGGGGAGTTACTTAGCGGGGATCAGATGCTGCTAAAAATACGGGAGCGGTGCGAGCGGGCCCGGGCAAAGCCCGGGCAGGGCCCGCGGTCCCCGTCCCGGAGCGTCCCCGCGCCAGACGGTGATGTCACCGCCGGCGGCAACAAAGGACGCGGCACCGGCCGGGCGGCCCCTGCCCTCCGCCCCGCCGGCGGCACCGCGCCTGCCGCCCGCCCGGAGCGCCGGCACCGGCCGAGACAAAGCGGCTTCCCCCGCGCTACGTGCGGGCGGAAAGGGAGAGGTTCGGGCCGCCCAGCGCCGGAGCGGCGGCGGCGGGGAGGCGGCGGCCCCCGGGCCGTGCGGGCCGGCCTCCGGGCGAGCGGCCCCGCGACCCCCGGCAGCCGCGGCGGGGCCCCGCTGACCCCAGCCCCGCTCTCACCCCCTCCCCTACCTGATATGGCGGCGGCGGCTCCTGATCCGGCTCAGCCCCGTCACCGTAGCTAGCTCTGTCCGACTGGGACTCGTGAAGCAGCGAGATGTCATCCGAGGTGGGGGACTTGAGGCAGTTCCCCATCTTCCCGGGGGGAGCGCGGCCCCCCCTCCGCCTCCTCCCGCTCCGGATCCGCGCCCTCAGCCTCCCCGCCGCAGCGCGCAGCCCGCAGCCGCCCCGCCGGGGAGGCTCATGCCAGCCCCGGCCCTAAGCGGCTTAGCAGCTGCAGCCCGGCCGCCTCCCGCTCCGCTCCGCAGCCGCCCCGACCCCCGAGCCGGGGGGGCGGCAGGACGGGCCTCCCACCCCCCGTGGGGCAGCGGGCTCCGGCAGGTCCGCCCGCCCCGCGGCTGCCCGGCGCGGTTCTGCTTCCCGGTCACCAGCTCCCTGCGCACTGGGCTTTGTCGCACGGGCCGCCCTGGCTCCTCCTCTCACCCCTCCCCGCCGGGCCCGGGCAGCAGCCGCGGGGCCTCGCTGGGCTCCGCGCCCCCCGGCCCCGCCGCGGGGACAGCCCTGCCCGCCTCCGACGGAACGAGGCGGGACAGGACGAGCTGGGGGACCCAGCCGCCTGCTGGGCTCCCCCGGCCCCAAAATGGTGGGAGCCGCTTCGCTCCGCCCCCGAGCGCGGTGTTTGTTTGTGTTCCGGGCATGGCGGAGCTGGCGGCCGCTCGGGCCCGGCGGGGCGCGACAGGGCGGGACGGCAGCGGGACCCCCGCAGCACCCGGCCCAGCCCGGCTGAGGGGCTTGTGCGGGGCCCAGGGACCGTCCCAAGGGTTCCCCCGCGGGTGGGTCCCCAGGCAGGGAAGGGGTTCCCCGTGCTGGTCGCTGGCGTGACCCGAGAGGCACGGTCAGTGTAGGCACAGGGCACTGAACCCCAGAGTGGAGCAAAACCAGCAGCAGGCATTTGGCTTTTGCGTTTCTAAAGGTTTTTTATGCAATGAGCAGGTACCCTAATAAGCCATATATTTAGCTCCTTTTTTTTCCTTTATAAAAATATATCCATACTTGGATGTAAGTATAGGTAAGTACCGATAAATGCAAATTTGAGGACAGTGAATGCTCCTGTGTCACTGTATTAGTGTGCCAGCACTGATCCACGCAGATGGTCCCGTTAGCGTTCTTTGGTTCCTCAAAATGCATCCTTGGCCTTCATATTCACACCATGGGAAATACTTTAAAATCCAATTTTTAAAGTGAAGTATTTTTTAAAGTGAAGCAAATGTGGTGCAGGTGACAGCAGCTGCAAAGTCCAGTCTGTAAGGCAGTACATCGTGGCTGCTGCTTATCACCGAGTTCTCTGCTGATACAGCTCAGGCCTGCTTTGCCCCTGCTTGGGTCAGAGTATCTCCAGACCTGTTGTTCACAGTGACATATTTTTTCCACAACTTTTCCTGGTGGACCTCAGTCTGAGATCAGAGTTTTTGCTGATTATCCTTATGAGCTCATTCTTGTAGATTTCATTTTATTACTGTTTAGGGTGGTTTGTTTTGCTGCTTATCAATGGGTAAGTTAAATAATCCTGGTGTAAAGCCTATGATTGTTGCCATTTATGGTGTTCTAACGCGGTTTCAGGCTTTTCAAGGAAACTGAAACTGAAAATGGGGCAGGATTGTGAGTGTTGCTCAAGACAGAGAGGCTTTGCAGTGGTGCATTGTAAATAATGACTGTTGTACATGGCTTGCTCATTTGGGTGTTTATCCTATGAGTCTGTTGGCTTGGTTTTATAGAATTAGGCAAGGAGTTGTTGGAAGGGATCCAGCGAACCACTGCCTCACCCAGTCGTGATTTCAAGGTTAAGGCAATGTCAGAGCTGTCTGCTGTGAGAACCTGGTGATGAAACTCCAGTATTGTCACTGGTATTTTCAGTTGTGCATTGGGAATGAGCTTATGGGCAGCTAAAAGACTGAGTTAGCTGTTCTCTCATGCTTTGTTTTCTCTGTGAGGCTCGGGCTCGTGTCGTTGATGTAGTTCAGTGAAAACCATGGGTCACGCTGTGCCATGGGTGAGGCTGTGGTCACAGTTCCATCCTCCACAGTGAGGAGGTCCTGTGGAAACCTGTGGTGCCTCCCTGCTGGCTGACGTGCCAAAATAGCCTTTCTTTGGAAACCAGAGCGCAAACTGGTCTCATCCTGACATGCAGTCTGGACATAGGTGAGATTTCCTCTGCATCTCATGGTAGAGATATTGCATTTATTTACGTTGAGGCCGATCTCCAGAAGGAATAGCTGCTAATCCCAGTTACAACTTTTCCCTTAGTAGGTAGAGGATGCTCTAAATCTGGGCATGTTTTAAAAAATACAGACTTGTCAAGTGCCAGAAGAGACCTGCTTTTCATGGTGGATTCTCAGAGACCAAAGAGGAAGCAGAGGTTCATGTTTGGCCTTGCAACAAGACAGACTGCACCTGTGAGAGCTCTGAAGGGGGAAGAGCTGCTACCAGTCATGCCTGGATGCTTTGAAGTAGGGGTGGTTGAAGGCACTGCTTTTCCTGGCCATTCACTCCTGTTATGTCAGATAGGTCATTAATAGTGGCTTTGCACCACTGGCTCAAAAGTTGTACAAAGGTCCAGGAGATGAAAAATGGAAAAATGTTAGTGTTCACAAGTGTCTTTTAATATCCCTGTATATGCTGAGGTGTAGCTGTGAGCCTGCTCCTTTTGCTACCACACTTTTTGCAGGTTGGGGAGGAGGAAGCAAGAGGGATGGGTCCTCAGAGGTTGGGATTTATGAGTATGATTTCTTTTTCTTTTAGCAGAACCATAGGGCAGTTTAACTGCTTACTTCAGTTCTCTCTGGTTTTTACTTCCTCTACTTAGTTTGGGGAACAAGTAATAGTCAGAATAGATTTTCTAGAGCCTTAAAATGCTCCTATAGAGGAAGAAAGATTCATGTTGTGGTTTAGGGCTGCACAAATACTACAGATGGAAAAGATCATGCAAATACAAAAATTTGTGTCAGACTAATATCAATACAGAACTGGCAACACAAGTCAATGAAAGTTTTTCTCACCTCTAGACATTTAAACAGTTGGCTGTAATCTGTTGTCAGAGTGGAAATGTTTATGTTCTGAAGTTTGCCAGTGTACAGAATTCATGTTCTGGTACACCTCGAACAACAATGTCAGACGTGGGTCTGTCCTCACCACCTTCTGGCAGGTAGCATCTTCTGAGTGAAATCTCTCTTTCAAAACAGAATGGAAAATCAAGAAAAAGAGTTTTAAACTATGTAGACAAAGTTTGTGTTTTATTTTACAGGCTTTTGATTTGAGAGGAGGCAAATGACATATTGATGTAAGGTTCATGCAAGGTAGCCAGAGATGATGAACTGTTTTACTGAAAAATCCACTTCCTTTTGAGTTAAAAATCTAAAATCCTCTGACATAAAAAGTCCTTCTTGTTAGCAGTTCCTCTACAAAATAAAGGTCATAAATTGCCTAATTTTTAGATTAAAGACTCTTTGATAGCACCATTTTACGTGATCCATGTTCATGTTATTGTTGGACAACATTTTGGGTATGTTTAATATGTCATGCTTAACAAAAGTTTTTGAAAGACCTTTTCTGTCCTCAGCATGGAAAAGTTTTTTCACTTCCTTTTCTTCCATCAAGCTTATTTTCCCAGCACTTCTTATCTCTCATTAGGTCTTATCTTTCTTCTGGATAGGATTGTTTTCCCAATTCATACACAGAAGCCCAGTTGACTTCTGAGTGCAATCTTTCCATGCCATGGTACCCAGAGGTTCAGAGATAACTCTGTTTGCTCGGGTAATGTTGGTGAATAAAACACAATGCAATTTTAAAACCTTTTTCTGGAAGGAAAAAAAAAAAAAGGCTTTGTATACCTCTGGAGAGTGGAAGTAAATTACATTCTTCCATTATGTATGTGAATCTGATTACGAGGATGGCAGAATTAATTTATCTGGTTATAAAGGACATGGCATCTTCTAAAATGCACATGATTATTTTTAGTTTTGTTGATTTTAGCTGAACTGTAGACGTTTCTCAGTGTATGTTACAACTGCATATTGCTTTCTGAGACAGAGTGAATGCAGCACTAGGAAGCAATTATGGAACTAATATGTTTCCCTGAAATGTACTTTGTGATGCAGGATTTTACTCATGTTTCTAAAAATTACTTAAAATTCTGCCTAAATTATCCTAGTATCACAAAAATGCCACTTATATCAATTTGTCCTAAAGATACCATCTTGGTAAGGAGAAGTATTCCATGACTGGCAAGAATAACTTGCCTTCCATAATAACAGTTTTCCCCAGGTCCAAAATGTTTTTTCAGTGAGGGGTGTAATGCCTGCCTAGTTTGTGTAGGGGGGCACCTGCACTGTGAGCCACAAAGAACAGAAAGAACATGTATTTTGGGACTAAAACACCCAAGCAACAAAGCAGACAGTCATCATACAAAAGTAACCTCTTCAAACAAACCCTCTGTCAGCCAGCTTCCTGGGGAATTTTGTGTAGGAATCATTTTTTCATTTTCTCCTTGTACCACACGTTGCCATAGTCTCAACTTCAAGAATGATCAGAGATGTATAAAACATGATCTAAGGGGGAAGATTGAAAGAATTGGGGTTGTTTAGTCTGAAGAAAAGGAAGGTGTTTGGAAAAATCGTAATGATCTTTCAAAAATATAAATTTTTTCTCTGCAGACAGAAGGAATCAGTTTTTCTTTATGTTCAGTGTGTCTAGGGCAAGAGGTGATGGACTTGGAGATTTAAAGTAGATATTAGGAAATTATTTCAAACTGAAAATGTAGTTTGGCAGTGAAAATGATTATCTGGGAATCTCATTTGCTGAAGGCTTTGAAAGGCAGATTAGGTCACATGTCTCAGGAATGGTTTTAGTTGCAGTAGATTATATGGAGATAACCCCAAAAGGTTCCTGGCTGGTTTATTATCTTTTGTTTCTCTCAGGTGATTTACAGCAGATGCTTTACTGCTGTGTTATTTTGATTCTCACTCTTCCTTATATCCTCAGAAAATTCCAGGAGGAAAAGATGTCAGCAGGTAAAAAATTGGGTAAGTAGGATGGGTGGGGGTGTTCCCAATAGCAGAGTACTAAGAAATCACAATTCCTGCAGGAAAGCTGGTGTGCTTCAGCAGAGTGTGACATTCAGCCTGTCCTCCTGACAGGCTTTGGGACAAAAGTGTTGGGACAAAAGTTTGGCACAAAAGTGTTTCAACAAGTGATAGTCAATACACAGAAATTGATGTTTTAGATTTGAATTTTAAATTTTATTGGAGCTTCACTTTTTGCTGTGTTCAAGTATTTCCTGAATTTGCAAGGAGTGAGCTCTGTCCACAGTTAACCAGAAGCCAGTTTGTTAGACTTCTTGTTCCTCCAGTTCTCTGCAACAGTAAGGTAGTATCCAAAGTGCTTGTAATTCTTTGAAATGGAGTTGAGGTATTAATTGTTTTAGTTAAATATGCATTCTGCTGCAAAGTTTAAAACACCTATTGTTCACCTTCTCCATAGTCTTCCTGTTTTTCTGATTTTCACCATTCTTCCTGTAGCCTAAAATCTCTCTTTTCTTCCTGTAGGTAACTGTAGGTCTTCTGCAACATCAGAGTGATAAAATGATACTTAAATAGATTCATGAGAACCTAGGGAGTGTGACCTGTCAACTCTGGTTTACAACTCTGCCCAAAACCAAGATCATCTGTCTTTGTCATTCCTTGACAGAAAATTGTTTAAACTCTTTCTGGATACTGAATGATGGCTACAGGTACTGTGTTCTAATCCCTTACTGCTTCACAAAATTTCCTAAGATTGCTGTAAGTCAAACTATTTATTATGTGTTCTGTTTGTATTAAAGCAGTTTTAGATATCTGGAAACTCTTACAGTGCTGGTTTCAGTTCTTCCTTATGGATCATGATTTGTAATTCTCTGAGATGTTTCACTGTCCTGCAGCCTCATTCTTTGGTCCACTTTTCCAGTGAGCATGGCACCCCAAGCTGCACAGAGTGATCCAGTTAAAACCTCCATGTTTAATAAAGGAATATTATTTAGTGTGTACAAAAATGCAGTTGATCAAATTTAGTGTCCTTCCTTTTCCTAACACACCACAGCCTGCAGTTTGTAGCTCCTGTCACTCCCTATCCTCTCCATGTAATCCTGCCTACTCACATTTTCTTATTTTATGCTGCTCCAGATGATTATTCTGAAGGGTACTATTCTGCACTTCCTGCTGAAGCTCTGGTCTGTGACAGCTTAGCTGGCTGGATTGCAGCAGACAACTTACTGGAGACTGAACAGAAGGAATGTGAGAAGGAACCATTGAAGATTTTGTACTAAAAGTATCAGGTGGTTGTGAACCACTGCCCTTGGGAAATTCACTTTATCCTCTGGCCAGAAATGTTTCTTCTTAACATTTAGTTTTACTTTTTGATTAGTCTGTGTTTGTACAGCCTCCTCTTGGAGGGACAGGCTGGATATTTGTACCAGTATTTGCTTTTGCATGCTCAAACATGACTGTGCTTCCTGGAAAAAAATTCTAGAAAACAATATCATGCAGAAAACAGAAGTTATCATAAATTAAACATCTGACAGTATGAAAAGGAATACATGAAGTTAATTGTACAATTCCTTAGTCTGTTCTGATTTTGGTTGTGTGGAGATTCCTATATGACATGAAAATCTTGCTTGTTTACTTACATGATAAAAGAGGAAAAAGGCCTTTGTTTTTCCTTAGCAGAACATACTGTTGAAACAAACACCACAGTGAAACAAGACAGCTAAAGGCACTGTAAGTCCATTCTTTTTTTTTTTAATAATGTTTAGAAATTTTTGTCTAAGAATAAATTATTTTTCTTTTCATTTATTGTGAAATGCATGCCTACAGTTAGTTTTTGTGACAGCAAACTGTTCCTTCTTTCAGTTAAGTTTACAAAAATTGCACACTCTGTGGAGCTACTTGAACTTTATTTGGAGGCATTATCATCTTAGCAGCGAACTTGCAGGCTGCTTCAGAAATTCTGAAGGCTGCATATTGACTTAGAAAATGTCTCAAAAGCCACAGGCACACCGTTGGGTGTTTTGGTCTGTGTGTGCTGTTCCACAAACATGCCTTTAGACATGGGGGACTGCACAGAATCTCTGCAAGACACAGGGTGATTGCAGTGGAACATTTTGCCTCTGGCTTACGAGCTGTACAGCAGCACTGTGCAAGGGTTAAGGGCAAGATAAAATCACTAGCTGCTGTTTTGATTTCCTGATGAGTTGTTGTTTTTACATGAGAAATGAGGAATGCAGTGAGGACCATTCCTGTGCCAAAATTTCAAAGTATGTTTCTGTCAACTCTGGTGCCATTCATGGGTTTTACATCAGAATCTTAAATTTGGATATAAAGATCTCTGTTGTAGAAGCCCCATCTTGTGGACAAGCAATCAATGACTACTTCAGCACAACTGAAATTTGAAATACTTAGAAAATATGGAGATATTTTGCTAGTTTTTGCAACAAACTGGAGAGTCTTCATATTTCTGGAAAATATGGAAACTTCATTCATGTGTAGAAATCAGCATGTGCTTTCCAAAGACTATTTCCACAGGAGGAAATTGTGAATTGCAGAGAGGTATCAACACTGGGGTGGAACCAAGGATGGTGGCCTCAGAACTTGTTTTAACTCCAAATCAGCTAAAACACAAGCCTGAATCCTGCCTTGAATTCCCAAAATAGTTTCCTGTAGCACTTGGATAGTAAAAATGAGTCTTTAAGTGGCAAAATCATATAAGGGCAGAAGGACATCCTTCGAAAAAAAAATTTAAGGGAGAAAGAATAGCAAAGTATGCACGAAAACTGAATCTGGAAACTTTGGAAATATCCTTAAGGAGATTGTTTGTTTCAGCACAAAGTAGTCGATGAGGTCAGCAACTCCAGACTCAGTGAGTCAACACACTTAGTAGGAAGTAAAAAGAGTGTGAAAACAAGCCTGTGATAAAAGCTATTTTCAGGTTTCAGTATGACCTTGGTAAGATATGTTAGATATATTCTATTAAATAGAATAATACATACATATAATTAGAATGTCTCTTTGTTGCTCTGAAGAAATTGGGTTGCTCTATGACAGTTTTCTGTTTCTTCCATGAGAAGAAAGTAGGAACCTTCATGATAGTTTTCCGTGTAGTAATTAAGGCTGTAATGAAGGAGCCAGAAAATGTGGCGACACCTAGGGAAAGGTTGGCAGAAGTGCCTCCGACTGAAACACCTCCCGCTGAAACTGTGGCCACTTCTTTTCCGTGAAGGTGATGCATCCAGGGAAAGTTTGGTTGGAGTGGCTTATTTGGAAGGGATGCCAAGAGTAAAGAAGACTCTGGCATGGGAACAGGGTGCCACTGCAGCCCCTTAGATGGGAGCAGGACAGGGGTTGCTGTTCCTACATGTGAATGTCTGACTGAGCAAGGGGATTAACAGAGGCAGAAGTTCAGGATTTGGACATTGCAAAATAATTTCTTAGTCCTTTCGTCCTTTCCTAGATGAAACCTTCACTTTTAAGACATACCAGTTGCAATAGATTTTACTATTTAAAATTACCCTTAGAAGTGAGTGTACATCTGCCACTTTACAGTGTAAGTTTAAAATAACTGTTTCTTTCATATTGAAATAATTAGATTTGCATAATTCTGTAGTCTGGGAATTTCATAAACAGCTCATTTGTAACATATATAGATCTGAAAAAAATCACCTTTCTTAATCAGCTAATGCACATTATCAGTTTATTACTGAAAAAATTCACAGAAATATCTGACTCCTTTTACTTCTCATATTCTTTCAGAACAGAATTCTACATTTTTGATGAAGGGCATCTTTGATGAATTGTCTGAGCCAGTGCAAAACCTTTGAGAAAAATGTATATTCCAAATTGTTACCTCAGTCTTCTCCTTTAGAAAGAGAATATTAAAACTTTAGCAAGATACAGCACTACAATTTTTACCTGAGAGCAAATTCTGCTGGAACCAGCATCAAAATCTTTCTTAGTGTGTAGTGAAGCCATGAAAGGAACTCTGCAGCTCCTTTCTGTGGAAGTTGTTTCTTCCTCAGGAGACAGAGAACAGCAGATGCTGGTTGACCCCTCAAGGGAAGAGCAGATGAAGTGAGAACAGCTACTTAGAATTCGCTGCACTTAAATAATAAAACATGAACAGTTCAGCAAGAGGAGTACAGACAGATATTAGTATGGTGGGAAATCTAGAGGAGCTGCAGCCTCAGAGAAGAAAATGAAGATGTAAAGCTTGTCATGAAAGGGTGTTGGAAAACAAGGATTTATTCCAGCAGTCTCAAGGGAGGGAATCCCTGCTCAATCCCTGCTCCGCCAGGTGAGTGCATTGTAGTACAGAGGAAGGACAGGTCTTGGTGTAAAGGACAGACTATTGCCTTATTCTGAGCAGAAGGTTCTAGAAAAAGTAATTGTTGGTAAAAGCAAAGTCTCTGAAGACGTAGAAGAAAAGGGTATCATTCAGTGATACTTCTTGGATTGGATTTTATTATAAATTCCAGGTGTTTGTTTATGCCCATTTGAGAAGGAAGGGAACTGATTTCATCAAGAGCAATTTGTTGTACCTTCCTTGCTTAGGTACAATAAAATGTTCAGTTACTCAGGACTCCTTGCTAAAAATTGCAGAGTAGGATTTATCTCTCATAGATTTTTTTTCAAGAAAGTACAGCAGAACTAGAAACTCAAAGTTTGAGTGTAAACCTGCAGTAATCCACTGTCAGAAGAATTGTGTAGGTGTATAAAATTGATTTCAAAGGGAATGAAGAGGTGTGACTTGTGAATTGCTACTTTTTAAAGATAAAAAATTAGTTCACATGTAGGTCATGTTAAAAAAAGAAAGTAATTTTTCGTCCTTATCTCTTTATTATGCACATTTTTATAGATGTTTTCTTTGGTTGCCTGTAGCATTTCTGCTATTTTAAATATTCTCAAGATTTTATTGAGATAAAAAGTTAAGAGATGTAATAATACTGAGATATCAAGTGATTTAGCATTAAAAAAGACAGATTTTCAGGGGCCATTTGAAAACAAGGCTTGATGTATTATGTCAATACAAAACTAAATCTCAGCAGTTAAACCTTGAGCACTTGTGTTTGTAGTGTATAAAATTGTTCCTTTAAAGCTGTCTCTGCCTTGTGTCCCTTCCTCTTCCAGCCCAGTCCCTTTGTCCAGAGCTGTGCTGGTGGCACATTGCTGTGACCCCATTGCACCAGTCACCCCCACAGGATGCACCTCCCCAGGGATGGATCCTGGCCCCTGTGCTGTATCAGCCAGCAGAGGGGAAGGACAGACCCCTGCTGTCACCAAGGACACCCCAAATCTCTCCTGAGCCTCGTCCAAAAAGGTTCTGTGATTTACAGTTCCTTATGGCAGGATGCTTCTTCTGGTATTGTCATGAGCATTTTCAAATGTTATCAGGCAATAATTGCTATCACAACTTTTAATTCTGTGTTTCTGTTTCAAATTTTCCTCAGTTCAATCAGAACCAAAAGTTAATGCCCGTTGGCTAATTTCCAGTGCATGCCTCCACAGAACAACTGCTGCCTTTAACTGGTGGAGAGATCAAGGCTTGAACTGACAAAAGACATCTGTATTTTGGAAAACAAATTAATGTTTATGTTTTAATTTATAAGTTCCTGGCTCTTTTATGGTTCCTGTTTTTCAAGTAATGTCTCTTTGGATCCCTAGCTGATGGAGAGTCAAAATGGAAAAGGCCCATGAGAGAATTATCACAATAGAACATCTGGTCTGCATTGGAAAAAGCTGAGAAAGATATTCAACATCTCTGAGGCAGCCATGAGGCAGTTTGAAAGTCAGTCCATGAAAAATTGTGCAGGTTGTGGCCACCTGGGCCAATCTAGTGCTGTTTTGGGAAGAGCTACTCTGCTCATGAGCATCTGAATTTTAATTTCCCTTAAGCATGGATATGTGAGAGCTGGGAGTGGTGTGAAAGGTGTTTGCTTTCCATAATGTTAATCTGGGTCCCAGCATTGTCCTAATTATATTGTGGGTTTTTGCCAGTCTCCCAGATTTCTTTTGAACATGTAGGCTGGAGTCAAAAGGCTTTCCCAGGGCTTTTGGCATAGCTTTACAGGAAAGTGGATGGAAAGGACTTTGTATATTTTTGCAAGAATATTTTGCATCCTGCTTTAAACTATTCCAGAAGGTAAAAGGACATTAGCTAGACTGTGTGTTGGCTCATGTACTGCTATGTCACTAATGAGAAGTAGTTTTATTCCTGTTTTCTGCAGTCACAGACTGTAAGAAATGCAAAGAAATCATGGACCAACCAGGGCAGTAAAGGTGCCCCTGGATTCAGAGGGAACAAACTCCTTCCACCACATGGAACTTTGGTCCTTTAAGTCATTACAGCTCATGCAGAACAGAAACAATTTGACATGTATAACAAGAAACATTGCAAATTGTTTGCCAAACAAAGACTTATACTGCAGATGGAAGAACTGATGAAAATTGTTTATAGATGGGGAACTAAATGTAGATTTTTCAAGAACAAGGTTGCTGTCTTCCTTGCCAAGACAAACAAATCTGATAGACCATCTCATTGCTTTAGGCTGCCTGAGGACCCACTGGAAAGTCTATGGACCTTTTTCCACAGAAAATTTGTGTATTGTCAATACATAAGTGTATTGTCCACAGTTACACTGTGGCAGCTGCAGAGGAAGTAGAAGGTTCTCAGGAATACATTAGGGAGAACTGGATTTTTGGCTTCTGAAACAGTGTGGAGTGCTTTTGGAAACTGTGGAGGTTTATAAGCTGGATGTTACTGCTACAAAAGGTTATCTGTGAGTTAAATATAATACTAATTAATCTGCTATCTTTAGATCTTAACGTTAACAACACAATGAAATTGAGAATTCCTGTCTTCTAGAATTGCAGTTTCCAAGATGCCTTCATTCCTGTGAACATACCTTAGTCTGCATTTAGAGATTTTCAGAGTTACCTTTAGAAATCTGTGCACAGATGTTTTTACAAAGCACTGTGTAATCATCCCAAACAATGGTTTTAATGGGCCAGTTATTTAGGAAATCATGTAATGAGAACATAAATACAATCCCTGATACTGACATAAAACATGTATTAGCAAAATAATATAGTTTGTATTTCCTTGATATAGAGCAGACCCTGGAAATACATAACTCATCATGTCCTTAAAATTCTGTTATATCTGTAAACATCTATATTGGCAGAGAGGCCCAGCAGCATCCTGGGCTGCATTAGGAAGAGCATTGCTGGGAAGTCAAAGGAGGTGGTGAGGCTTCAGTGGGAGTGCTGTGCCCAGTTCTGGGCTCCCCAGAGCAGGAAAGGGCCAGGATGGACAGGAGGAGCATCTGTCCTGTGGCTGCCCAGGGAGGTTTGGAAGTTGACATCATTGAAGAAACTCCAAACTCAGCTGAGCAAGGTCCCGAGCACCCTGCCCTGGGTGATCCAGCTTTGAGCTGGGCTTGGGCTGAGTGATCCCTGGAGATGCTTCCAGACTGGGAATATTTGAGGCAGTTTGCTTGTGCCTTGTCAGTGTTTTAGCTGCAACTCCACTGTGGAGGAATCCTAAGGAGAGCAAAGGCTATGACCCCAGAAATTCATCCAGATGGCTGAGGCCCAGAAAAGGCATAATGGGAGCTGCTAAGTACTCTGAATGTCTCATCAGAGTGATATTTCACTTGAAAATACAAAATAGGAATTACTTGGGTCTTAATGACACTGAATACCCATAATGTTCTCTCACTTCAGCTGGACTGCAGATGGTAACAACCTCTCCCTATCTGAACATGTTTATTTTAGTTTAATCTTGCTCTGTACAATCTTAACATATATTTTTATCTAGAAATTAATACTTGGTGCTTTACAGTGCAGAATTTGTTTGCTTGTTTGTTCCACACTTTCTTTCCTTTCTAGTACAAATTACAATCTATTAACAAATTACAATCTATTTTGACATATTACTTCAGTAATAAGCACATGCTATGTCTCAAGGAGTTGAAAATATCGTAATTTGAGCAAGGTAAAATCAAAATATATAATTACATTGCATATTCTGTGGCACTTAGCTTGTAGCTATTCTTACAGTACCTTCAAAATAAGAAAGAAGATGAAATTCAAAAAGGGCTTTCACAGTTTAAAAATATTTGTCTTGAAACAAGATTTATGTTGAAAGGCAAAGATAATTTTAATCATCTGAATTTTTTAATCGTCTGAATAGTGGTAGGAAGATTCACCTGTGATTTTTTTTAAATGAAAATGTCAAGGAGCTAACTTGAAGTACTGAGAATTCCCAGATCGTCCTTCTTTTGAAAATTCTTTTTCTTTTATATTGTCTTTTAAAAAAAGGGAAAGCACACTGGAAAATAAGAAATTGAGCAACATTGCACAAGTAATTAGGAAATAAATAGATTATAAAGCATTTTATTTCATTTGGGTTTTGCACTTCAGCAAATGAAACAGTAAGTAAACAACCTGTTTCTTTATTATCAATATATGGAGTAACACTGGCTCTGACAGATCAAGGCATAAATGTACAAACAACTCCTGTGATAATTATTACAGGATATCAAATTTTGCTGGGGATGAGCCCATTGTGAAACCACAAAATTAAGACTTCAGAAGAAAATAACCCATGAAGGTCAAATGTACTGAGTCATTGGTTGCTGTCTCTGCACCACTTTCCTCTGACTTGATGCTTTTACAGCACATCTCTGATTCTGTCTCCTCTGTCCTGTGTGGGATGGGGCTTTGGGGGGAGAGTATTACTTTAAATTGACACCTCTAGCAGCAGTTCCTACTTGTACTGGTTTCCTTTTATAAATGTGTAACCTATTATATCTATCCAGGCTGGCTGAGCTCCAAGTCACCCATTTCTCAGTAATACAGGAAATTAAATCTAATGTCTAATAAGCGTAGAGGCTTATGCAACCTTCATTCCCTGTAAAAAGTATTAAATAACATAATAATATTACCTTGTCTTTTGATTGCTAGAGAGCTGTGCACTTAGTTTGTATGAAGACCAAACTGGCTCTGCATTTGGGCTTGAAGAGTCTGGGTTTATCCATCCTTTTTTGCAGATTTACTGAATTTCACCTGGAAAATTCTCCTCTTCTTAAAGGACCCCCTGAAATGTTCGTGTGTAGGGTTTGGTCCCTTTCTCCACTGCTCCCTTTGTTCCCAAACAGGGCTGTGTCCCCCATGATCTCATCCTGGGGGTGCTGCTGCTTCCTCATTCATTCTCTCTCCCCCAGGAGTTTCCAGCCTGAACAGATTTCTGCCTGTTCCATCCCATTTTCTGATAATACCCACCACAGCTCTGTGTCAGTTGGTGCAGCCTTTAAAAATGCAGAAATCTGACTTTAGGCCATACAGGTTAGCAACATAATTTCAGGGCTTTGTCTCCTGCATGTACAGTTCAATAAGTGGATTTATACTGAATAATTTTCAACTGTTACAGCCCTCTGAAACCATTTGTCTCTTGCTGCTGTAATACATAAAGTGACATAAGGTCGCTGATGCTGTGGAAATTGGTTTTGGAGTTGATATGCTAATTCAGCAAGAAATCAGTTCTAGCAGAAATGCAAAGAAAATTATTTTAATCTAGTGCCATGCTATTTTGTTGGCTTTTAGGAAAGAGATAATTAAAATATTCAAGGGAGTTCCAAGTCTGTGGAAAAAGTACCATTTTGGAGATTTAAGGTTATTTTTGCCTCACAATTTATTAGCTTCTTTTCTGACAGCAAATAAGCTGAATGTGATGGACACAAATATGACATTTTCATGTGCTCAAAAAAAAAAGAAATAAGATATTTTTAAAAACTGAGCTCTGTATAAGAATAAACTTGGTTCAGTCTTTTCTGTGTCACTCACCCCATGTTTACAGTAACTGCTTCTGCAATTTTGTGGATGAAAACTTCCATGCAGATACATCCAGAGCCATTAATGAGGATGCATTATGCAACTAATTGCAATGGGGAACAAAATTACTTTAATGGTGCCTAAGGAGAAAGAGAGTATCTGCACTCAGTGTGAGTAAGGGGTAGCCAATGCCTGATTTTTTTCCAAAACAAATATTTAAGTTGAACTGAAAACAATAGTTGATTTCTGAGAATAATCACCAAGAGTTTGAAAGCCCTATATTTTTTCAAAACACTGCACTTATACTAAGGAATTTCCAAGCACAAAAAAATAAAATAACTTTAATGCTTACTGTATGAATATGCCAAAGGAAAAAAAATACCAGCATAAACTCTTTCATCTTTTTGAGATAAAGAACAGAGAAAATAGTAATTCATTTCATAAAAACATTTTTTAAATATCGGAATTGTAAAAGTGGTGCTGTCATTGTCATATTTTAGAAGATATTTTAATTTTATAATAAAGAAAAAAAAAGACATTTTACTCTCTGTTCTTTCATTAAACAGGTACAATGCTGCTGTTTGCAGAGGAAGGACACCAGCTGCAGCAAGAGTAGTGTCCGTTCTAGAGTGAGGGATGAGCTCCACTGGACATGAGTTGGCTTCCCAGGCTGCTGTGCTCAGTATTTCATTTTAGCAACTCTGAGGTTGCTCCAAGTCTTCATCTCCTCCTGCACTTTATGCTACTGCAAGCACCAGGTTGTATGCTATTGAAGAGAGAGAAATAGAAAATGCAATTCAATGTTTTATTTCATGCTCCCCAAGTTTACTCAGTCAGACCCACCCAGGGAGAATGTGTGCTGCACTCAGCTTGGAGATCTTGTGTTAGAAATCCTGGCTCCCCTGTGCTTTCCTGCTTTGCCTGTAGCTGATAAGAGAGTTCATAACAGGAACCCCCTGTTACCTCAGCTGCAAATGGTTCTGAGAATCTAATGGCCAAGAGAGTGGAATTGAAATTTATTTTTGTTTGGCTTGTGTTTCAGCAAGCATTTAAAAGGTCCCCCAGTTTGTCTTTGTCAGAGATTGTTTTTCTTTTGGCTTAGCTTGGACACCAATCTCACTGTTGAGTTTACATTGATGGAGTGGGACCCAAGGTTTTCTCCAAGCATTCAGTATTATGATTTTGACTTTGCAAGACTTGTTGCTTGGGGTAGGTGTAAAAGTCATGTCTGCATGTACAGCAACAACAGAACTGGGGTGTGGGTGATGCTACTTAGTCAATTGAGAAGGAACAAAAGTAATTCTGGAGGCTGCCTCTCCTCTTGGCTGGCAGGCAGAAGAGTTGGTAAAAGCTGCAAAGACAACTGAGCACCCTAATGATGATATTTATTTTATATTTTATTTTGCAGGTGGATTTTGAGGAATAGTTTTTAAATGTAGTTATTTTACTCTGCTTTAGAAAACCATGTGTGACCACAGCTGTTTTTCCAAAATGCCTGGTTTACTTTTTTGGCTTTTGTTGCCACCAGTCGAGTTCTCACTCCACATAGCAATGTCCACAAGGTGGTGCCACAGCTAAGAAGTTTGCAACAAATAAGGCAAAAGTAATTTGATAATTCTGTCTGCTTTTTGTAACTGACTAAAGTATCTGCATCATTAAAGAATTAATAATTATTTCATAAGCCAAATATACCATGTTTTCAGCTCTTTTTTTAAACCACTTGTGTGAACTAAGGTAGGTCTGTCTGCTGAGCAAGAGCAGCATCCACACACCTGTGAGTGTCCCAAATCCTGCACAGAAATGAAGAGGCAGCTCAGGGTTTAGCAGTCAGGCTGATGAAGAGCTGTGTATTTCCTGGCAGGGTTCCCTGTGCCAACACTGCCCTGTGTCTTATGTTTCTATCTGGTCACTTCAGCAGGAATCAGCCTGAATCCTGACAAGCAGAATAGTCCAAGACAGCTTCCACTTACCCTGGACTGGCTATGACACATCAGACCCAAATTTCCTGAGTTTTTCCTAGAACAAGGGATAGCCAGGCTCCCTGTCCTATTCTAATCTACAGCTGATTATTAATTCCACAGGGTATGAAGTGCTTACAGAGGGACCTGCACAGATGCTCAAGTTTCTGAGCATCTTTCTAGAAAGGGTCAAACTAGAGAAGGTACAAGGCAGTAACAGAGAATGTAAGATGTCATGTGTCCAGTACAGAAAAGACAATAAAACTGCCAGGGAAAAGTTGTTTGTAAGGATCTGGATGACTGCAGTGATTTTTATGTCCCAGAAGTGCAGCAGGCCTTGGCCATGCCCCTCAGAAGGTGTGTGTCAGTTCTTCAGCTACCCTTGGCCACATGGTGCTTCTTGCACCCCTGCCCTGCTCCCCTCAGTGGCCTCTGCAATCCAGGTATTTGTGCTAGCAATAGAAACACTCCCTGTCAGCTTCTGCAGTGGACAAATGAAGTTTGAATCATTTATTCATTACATATTTTTGTACCCAAAGCAGCAAGAATTCCTTAAAATACCATTCAGACAAGCAGTGCATTGACTTGCCTCCAGATAGAATCTCCCTTTGCTAGGCCTGTATCAGAAAAAGAAAAGTAATGTTTGCATAATGTTTCCTCTAAATTGTTACATTATTATTTTAAAACATACTAAAATTCTTCTGCCTAGTAAGGGACTCGGTGGAAATTATGTATACCCAGCAAAGATGGTTTGTCCCCAGTTACAAAATAGAATGAGAGTTAGAAGCTTATTGAGTCCAATTCTAAAAGTTGTCAAATTGCACAATGGCCACCTATTTTGTTTTTAAGGATTATGGCTATAAATTATATGTTAAAGTGGTTTACAGTATTTTGAAACTTTGTATTGGTTTCAATATTTGTTTGAAAAAGTCAGTATTTAACCTGGGAACTAACTAAAAATACAAAGTCATGAACAGGTCAAGTAGATTTAATTTCCTAGTCAGTCTGTTGAGTTAGCTTGAACTAACTGAATCATGACAAGGACACTGTCAGAGTATTCCTGTAAGATTGTTCTGAGTGTATGGCTGCAATGTGTCTTGCAATTAAATTGACATATTTCTGGTTTAGTTTGGACTTTGCTTTTTCTTTGACTTTGCAAAATTCTTTCCAAAATGGTTATTTTTCAGATATTTTGCACAGAAAAAAAATGATGCTCTATTCTGAAGGAAATGAATGACAGAGTATCTAAGATCATACATCTAAGTCTCCACGGTGTGGAAACCCCAGGTATGCATTATTTAGCAATTTAACAACTGAGTTGAAATCCTGAATACTCTCCCTTGCAGTATTTGCAAGAATTTTCTGCTTTTATTGGAAATCCCATTAGTATTTTCAAAATATCAAAACTGTTTTCCGCTAAGCATGATTTTCTGCTCTCTCATTTGAGCAATCATGACCAAAACCTATTTCAGCTTTATGTCTGAGTCTTTTGGGGAGGAAGTGCCTTGCAGTGTAGTGAGTTAGGAGCCAGTTGAGGCTGGCTCAGAAATCCTGCTGCAGACGCAGGGCACTCAGTGGAAGCAGTCGAGGATGGCAGTGG
The DNA here is from genome assembly GCF_963513975.1 of Fringilla coelebs. Classification (NCBI taxonomy): domain Eukaryota; kingdom Metazoa; phylum Chordata; class Aves; order Passeriformes; family Fringillidae; genus Fringilla; species Fringilla coelebs. The sequence continues at coordinate 6,236,194 of NC_140067.1, forward strand.
TATCCTGCAGGATACCCATTCAAACAACCATGACCACAACCTGCTTCAGGTTTATATCTGAGCCTTCTGGGAGGAGGTGCCTTGCAGTGTTGTCAGTTAGGAGCCAGTTGAGCCTGGCTCAGAAATCCTGCTGCAGACGCAGGGCGCTCGGCGGAAGCAATTGAGGATGGCAGTGGTATCCTGCAGGATGTGTGCGAGTGCTCAGCGGGGGCTTGATTTACACAGGGCCACATTATAGATTATACATTCTGGTCATTGTGGTATTGTTATTGCTGGGCTGGAGCTCAGCACAGGAAGTACATATAAGCACATTTGAAGTGATAACATCCACTCCTGTTTAAAAGGCAATATTTTATTCTCGTCCATAATGAAGCGTTTGCAAGGGAAAACAGATCATTTACTAACTAGTACTTAGCATGACTTGTAGGGGAAAAGCTGGCTCATTATAGGAAGGCTATAACATTTAGAAATAAATCCACTTAAACTTTTAATTTCTTTATTTTATTTTATTTTTCAGTATGGACTGTAATCCAGGATCAGGAAGGAGACAATGCATTGCCATGTGAAACACAACGCAGATCACAATAAGTTTTCAGTGTGCCACCAAAACCACAGTGCTAGGTTTCTGTTAAGGAGAATGAGTAATACCATTCTAGCTGTAAAGGTTGCTGTGAGTGGGTAATAATTCCATCTAACTGATTGGGCAGATTATGTATTCTGCAAGAAAATAAATAATCCCAGGCAAAATCTTGCTCTGTTTCTTCAGCTCAATAAGAAAGCCCACCCACCATACCCACTTAGCTGAAGCTGCTCTATGCATACTTGTCTAACTTTAGGATTCAGGAACAGGTCTGTTCTCCATCCTACATGCCCAAACCAGCCTTGTTCATGAACACGTTGTCTCCAACCTTGGTGTGGAATGAGGAATCTGTTCCTGCTGCTGCTCCCAGGATGTGGGATGTGGGTTGACCCTCAGCTCTGCAGCTGCAGAAAGTGTGTGTGGAGGCCCTTCTCAGAGCCTCTCTCCCCATTTCTCTTGAAAAGTGTAGACTTCAGACCATTCTGTGCACCCAGGGAAATTACTGCCCCAGCCAGGGCTCACCCAAGTGCCCTCCTGGATGGGGATATAGATCTGTTCAGAAGAGGAATGCGATCACCATTTCAAATTTTGTGTGCCAGCCTATTCTTCATAGGCAGCACAAACTGACAGAACACAGGTAACATATTGTTCATGCTGTGCCTATTTCTGACTTTGTTTTGCCAGGGAAAATAGATTAAAATTAGTATTAAGTTTCCTTCTTGTTCTTCCAATAATAGAAAATTACCAGGGGAGAGAAAATACGACAGAGATTTTGTTCTCTAGAAAGGCCTTCCAGCTCAATGGATTTTTTTAAACTATTATGAAACATTCTTGCCTGCCTTAATAGATGAGAAAAGTAACAGTAGAACTGTGAAACAAATTAATACATCAAAAATATTGACCCGTGGAGCAGAGCTAAATCTATATTCATATTTGTGATAGTGTTGCAGGTCCATAATACAATGCTGTACTGATGCTATATTGTATACATTGATTTGTTGCAATGATAGTAAGGAGTGAGGTTCTAAACAGACACTGCAACATATAATAAAGGACTGACCTACTAACAGATCTAATAATAAAACAGATCTCATAAAAACATCTAATGAGATGTGACAAGCACATACATAAACTAATAAAAAACCTAATTATTTGTTTCATAGTTTCGTGAAAAAGCTTTTTATTGTATTCTGTCTTTATTACTTAACATTAAGAATACATTTTCCTTTATAAATTTTAAATGCTACTGGTCTGAAATTTTTGTGCAGACAGTCAAACCTAACATGGAGCAGAAGTAGTTTTTCCAGATGTCATACCTACAAAATTTTGAAATTATGATCCTGCTGATTGATGCCTCCTGATATCAATATGCCTTTGCATGGGGGTAGCCTCTTTAGTCTTTTTTGGAAGTGTCACCTGCTTAAGCAAGATTTAATTTGCAAAGTAATGCTAAGATATGTTTAATTTTAATTAGGTTCTTCACTATTTTCCTGAAGAGGAATCTGTGTCCCTAGTTTTAACTTGTTTTACTGTTTAACAAAGGAGCAGCTTTAATCATACTGAAAGTACTTATGCAAGTTTTCACAGCTGATTGCTGGGATGAGAGCTGTAAAAACAAAGATAAGGTGAAGATCCTTTCTTGGAACACACTAGGATATGAGTCTCTATTTTTATTTGTAGTTCATAAGTCTATTAAATAGACAGTAGTAACTTAAATATATTTATATTTTTGTGTGTCATTGGAGTCAAACAGCCCACCTCCATGACTGCAGCGTGTGTGACTCTTCCTGCAGTACATTCAGGTTTTGGCTTTCCTTAGGCAGTAAGTAATGTTTCCTGCAAAAATATGACACAACTTGAAAAGGAGACTCTTAATTTCATATGGGAGATTTATTTCATCCCTCTTTACATGACATCAAAATCACTGTGCCTTTAATCGTGACTATGGAAATGAAAATACCAGGCCACAGGATTTGCAATTAACTTGAGACATCCAGAGGAAATTCTGTAAGTTGCTTTAATCTCTTTATTTTGCTTTTTCTGAAATCTGTCTGATTTTTGTTTGAGTTTATAAGAGCAATTGTTAGTGCAAATGTCTGTGTTTCCATTGAAGTGCTCTAACAAGCTTTCTGGTCTCACTTGAGCAGTGTTACAGAACACCCAAAACAACTGAGATGTCTTTAGGTCTTAGATATTTGGTTTAAATATTCTATTAAATACTTGAAAAGGTAAGAGTTCCTTAAGCATCAGAAGACAGAGAGCTTTGAGATCAGACTGAGCCATGCCTCCTGCATTTCCTTCTCCAATAAATCTGTCAGGACACTGACCAGCTGGGCTGCCAGATGTACTCCTCCACATTTTGGGTAAGTAATCACTTGGGCCTGGGATCTACTGGACAGGCTATGCCTGAAGCCATTTGCAGTTATTTTAGGTGACATGCTAAAGTGGTCAGCATAAGCTTCATAGACTTTATCCAGCACTTTGACAGCATGCCAGAGGAAATTCCTTGGGATTCAGAGTCTAAGATTTCATTTCAATTAATTGTCAGAATGATGAATATTATTTATTCCAGATAAGGCTCATTTTAGTCTAAAACTAAGGCTCATTTTAGTCTAAAACATGGTCAGATAGTGTCAATGCAGGCAAAATGGTATTTCTTCCTACATAAAAGCCCATCTAGATATAATCCAGTTTGCTCTCCTGCCTCTAGATTTGGTCTGCAAGGATAACAGGAATGGAGACTGCAGCTGGCCTGGGATTCCCTGGCACTTGAACCTCATATAATTAGGCAAGTCTATTTTTCCACCAAATAAAATTATTAAAAGCAACAACATTATGAATTGAAACTCCTCAAAATTGTTTAATTCTGTCCAATTTGGAAGAGGAGCTTATCAGGCGTTGGAACCCAGTGGGCAGAGTGCTGGGCAGGGATTGAGAAATCTCAGTTCTCTTCCAAACTCTCCTGACTTTTAAGTGACCTTGAGCTGTCACTTCTCTGTGCTGCAGTTTCACAGTCTGTATGAGCAGGATAATAATCCTCCACAAAGGTTTGAGAGTTGCTGAAGGAAGGATCTATATGAACACAACATTTCTTGCACTAGCCTGAGCTAGGTGCAGCTGTGGTTAGAGGTGGCCAGGATTTGGTCAATTCCTCATCTATGCCAGAAAATCTGGGAAATTTTTGTTGTTAGATTCCTTACTTTCAGTCGTCTGTCAAAACACATTTTCATGTTAAAGGTCTTTCTTATCTTCAGACCATTACAAAATATCTCCAGAAAATTTCATTTTATTTAGTTATGCATTAATACTCACAGTTCATACTCCTGTTACTGGGAACTGCTAAGTGCCTCTCAGGATCTTACAAATAATTACTTAACATAGATAATGTATCTTTGACCTAAAAAAGAAAAGACTTTTGCAATATTACAATTAGTATACGTGGGGGGAAAAATATCTGTTGGTTTATGTTGTAAGATATTTCAATTTGCCTTTTGGTTTGAAAAATTCCTCTTGAAAGGACAAAAATTTTTTTTTTCAAATTATATCTTGATTTTACACATTTTGTGTTAATAGACAACAAGCTCTATGCACAAAAAAGAACAGTCTACTTTCAAAACTGCTGAATGGTTTGACCTCAAGGGAATAGAAACTGTTGACTCATTGTTTTTACTGCATATAATATTAGTCCTTTGTCACATCCAGGGAATGACATCATCTTCCTCATTGTTAGCAGCAGGTTTGAATAACAGAAAAAGTGCAGCATTAGTTGTCTGCTGTGTTTTTTCTTAATAAATGAATGGATATCTGGTACCAAGAATCAGATTAGGGTTTGGAGTAACATTTAGAAGGAGTTTGTGCCCAGACCCTGCAAAGAGCTTTGCTCCTGGCCACCATCTGCAGGGCAGTGGAGCTGGCTGGAGCACGGAGCCTGCAGAGGGAACATCACTGATGGTTCTGGCTGCTCCAAAGTGATAAGAGGAGGCAGGAAAGAAGAGACTAAGCACAGAATGAAACAGATCTGTTCTTCAAGGTCAGCTTAGTAAAAGGAATCCCTGCACTTCTGTGAATCATAGTTCTCTGGAATCTGAATTTATGAAAAGTAATTATCTGAAAAGAAGTCATCTCTAGGACACACAAACAAAAAGGGAACTGGTTATCTTCAAAATGCAGCATTATAAGTATTCCATCCATTCCAAATTTTTATTCATGTCTATTAGTCTTCTACTCCCTATAACTGAAGCATCTATATCTTAGTCTCAAAGAGTAATTCCTTATCAGAAGTATTTGGTTATATCTGCTTCATGGAAGAGGGATACATCATTATAGAGAGTGACCAGGCTGGTGGAATTTGTCTTTGACGTGATAGATCACCTTCTTCTATGGCAAAGAAAGTTTTAAGTGTTGCTTCCTGAACAATAAATATTGCCAGTGAAACAGAGATTCCTTGAGAGTCTGACAAAGTGCCAAATCCTAATCTGCATTACCCACTGCCTCGAAGCTTTCCCAGGAAAATGTGATTATTTAACTATAAAATTATACCTTTGTGGTTCCAAAAATATTTATGCTGAAGATAAGTTCCCGTGTTGAGAGAATGAATCAAACTGTACTTTGAAAAGCTGAAATCCATACAGCTGTGAGAGAGGCACCCAGGCAGGAGGCTGGGAAAACTGGAAGCAATGGGTTAAGGAATCCAGGAGGGCTTGATCACAGAGGTCCACATACCGAGAGTGGACTCGATGTAGGCAGGGGCTACACACATGGAAACACTTCTAGAATACCAGAGCTGAGAATGAAAACACAAGCCATGCTGGAAAAGATCAGATCAGACCTTACTGACTTTGAAGCAGAAGAGATCTCATGTATCAACCTATTCTCTCATGCAGGTGGAGAGACCTGCCTTGCATGTAAGTGGCTCAGATCAGAGCAGGTGCACCTGTCCCAATTCCTGTCCCAAACTGACATCCCAATTGTCAGACTTATCTGTTATGAGAAATAAAAAACGCTACACTTCTTTTTCTTTATGTTTCCTGTGGTTTTGCTATTTTCTGTTCCAGTCCAGAGTTCAACATTTCTGAAGGGTCTCAAGTAGCATGAATCTTGGTGAGGCCAAATCACTTGATTTTCCCCCACCCTGTTTAGAAGAGGCTTTACTTGGATGAAAGCAACAGTGCCAGCCATTTCCCTTCAGCCTTTAAAATTACTGGCCACCTCTAAAGAACTTGGCCTCTCTTTTGTGTCACTTTTTGACAACTCATTTGAGTTAAACAGGTTGCTGTGGCCAAATTAAATGCTTGGGAAATGGACCATACAATTAATTTGCAATAGTAAGTTGTCTCAGCATCATTTCTCTTCCTCTCGAGGGGAATGCTGGCTCAAGCAAAAGAAAAGATTAACGTAATAAAAATATTCTAAAGACATCCTGTTAATTGTCCCAAGCTCAGATGGTATTGTCTATTCTTCTGTTGTGCACAGCCAGCAAACAGTGTAAAATCCAGAATTCCTTCCCACCATGAAAGCAGAGCTTCAGTGCTACAGGATAATCCCTGCCTTTCTGGAAAGCAGATGAAAATGTGGTGTGGCAGAGCTTTGCTTTGGGTTTCAGAGGTGAGCTCAAATTTGCCCCATTTATGAATATAATAAGACTTGTTAATTTAGACACATCAGCAACTTTAATTGAGGGAGTAAATTTTGTGAAAAAAAAGGAAAATCGCAAGCAAATTAACACAAATTTGGGGGGGGGGAATATTTTTTTCTCTGAATATGCAAATGAGGCCTCCCATGGTTGTTTGGAGACAGAAAACACTTGAGGTCTTAAATTCAGCCAAACCAGAAACTTTCATTTACAAATACATTTGCAGTGTTGACCTTGAATATCACATTAAGTGGCAACAAATCTCATAGCAAAATAAGTTCATATATCAAACACAACTCAGAAATATTCACAAGTGACTGAGTGAAGCCAAGCTTGCAGAAGAGTTGGATTAAACAAGAGGCTATAATTCTCTATTTGCTCAAAAATTTCCATAACAAGGGCAAAGTCTGATTTTTGCTTATATGAAAATAGTCATAAAATATGTAAGAAAACACAGACTGTTGCTTGCTTCAGTTCCTGTAAACTAATCAGGCTGGATGATGAGTCTTCCTGTAAGTGGGAGCACTGCTGAATACTATGCATGAAACCCTGTTCCTCCCCTCATAAACAGCTCGAGCTTTGCCTATGTATCAGTGCAGAAAAATAAGTATTGACTTATTCACAAATTACTTTTTAGGCACTGGATTCCCAGAAATATATTTGTATAACAGCATTTAGAAGCAAATGAATGTGTTAATAACCAGGTTTTCTTTCATTTTATGGCCTTAAAGACACTTTGATCTTATAAAATCATGTTTGTCATCTCAGCTCTGGTGCTCACTTCCTACCTCTTCTTCTAAAATGAATTTTTGATGTCAAGTCAATATGCCCCTTTTTATTTTATTTCAGACTACCAATTAAGATGTTTCTTAATATTTTATCAAACAAACAGGTCCCCTACAAGATGTGACTTGTTCTCAAGGGGTGTTTTTTATGTCTTTCCCAAATGAAGTATTTTGGATGTGGTACAGTTTGTTCACATGTCAAACATGGATATTTTAATTCTGTCATTCCCCAGAACAGTGAAGAGAGAAAATAAATCAGATGTTTTATCTGATTGTACTTTGATCGGGTTTTTCTCTGTTCTCAAAAAGAACAGTGTGGAGCTTCAATTGCTCCACAAAAAGCATTTTTAGCTCTAAAAATATTTTAAAGACATCTCAGGAAAGCCAGACCCAACCCTTAGAGTTCTACTCATCTTAAAAAATGACTCTCACTGTTTTACCATGGTCATAAATGACCATTTAGGATCTTCTGGTATTTAATCTCCACTACATTAACTGGGAAAAGCTTATGAGTAGGAGGCAAAATTGGACAAAATTTCACTTGCCATAATATTCCCTATTACTGTCCATGACTGACATAAGTGGGTGATGAAAAACATCTGTAATTGTGCTTCTGGGTACATCCTGATACATGGCAATCTAGGAAATCCTGACTCTGTGTGTGACACAGGTGGGAGAGATGTGTGAGCTTTCCCATCAGGGAATTTTGCTGGGTTTGAAGTATAAATTGAAACTAAAAATGTTAGTGATTAAGTTCATGGTGGCCATGGAAGGCTAGAGACCGTGGGAGGGCTTGTGGTTTTTAACAGAAAAGGCAGAAAAGGTTATTGGCAAACAAGAAAGTAATGCTGCCTTCCTTGTGTGATTCTCTTGCTATAGGCAGAGGATGTTGCAGATTGTTCTGGACATTAAGAAGTTCAAGAAAACAATACAATAATGTGAAAGCCCAAAAGTTAGATTTCAACTGTTTTCCAATTCCTTTATTACCTTCTCAAATTTATACTGCAAAGACCCAGAGCCTAAACCTGTGGGAAATCTCTAAGGAAAAGTCTGAGGAAGGCATTCTTCAAAATAATTTACCATTTAGTTTCCTCAGCATGGTAGAAAACAGATAGAGCTGTTCTGTCTCCCCTCAGTCTTTCCATTTATAGAAAGTACCCAAAAACATATAAACCTTTTTGAAATGTTTGGGAACTTCTCTGTGCTCCAAGGGAGCTGGTGTTCTCAATATTTATGATATGTATGCAAAATGATTTCTCTCTTTTAGTGTCTCCAGTGCAAAATCATTACATTGCCAGGAATAAATTAAGCCTAACTTGTGGGGGGAAAAAAACTGGATTCCATCATGTGTTTCAGATTGTACCATTATGAAAATGGTATATTAAATTCAAATACTTCAATTGTACCATTAGATGTTGTCATTATGTGGCTGGCTAATTGATAGGTTATTCAAATGAACATTATAATTTTAGACTTCTTAGAAGCATCCATGTGAAGAATTTCCAAACTTCAGAGAAGTAAACTGGGTGCTAGGAAGGAAAAACATGTACTGAGAATATTTCCTAATGCATGTCACTGAAAAATCATTACATAACTGCCGTGTGCATTCCGGGGCTTGGTGCAGTCTATTTTTAATAGCCGGTATGAAAGAACTTCCTGCTACTTTTGCTCTTTGAAAGCTGCTTTGTGGTTCATTAGATCATGTTGTCAGGCCAAGTTTTCTGCTATCCTCAAACCTCAATTTTTCCTGAGTTTTTTGATTTTTTTTTTTTTTTTAAAGGGAAGCTATATCAGAATGAAGAACATGCTGAGCATAAGATACCTTCGAGAGTAAGGTACATTGTGTAAGTGTTGCAGTGGTCCCAGAACTGAACACTGCCAGACCAGGCCTAGTATTAAACCCAAAAGAAATCTAAACATAACAAACACATGCATATTTAAGAAAGGCAAAAGAATTTGTGTGCCAAACAACAGCATCTAGCAAAAATTTTCAACTTTCTATTTATGAAAACAGATTTTTTTTTTCATTAGAGTAGTTTTAATTTCATACTGACCTCCAGTGTTATTACAGGTCACCATTTTGACCATATTTTGGATAATCATCACCATTAACATGAAGCATTTTGCTTAAATGCAAGGAACAATTTTCAAACACTGGCTGTGCAAGATATTTCAGGATATTTTAACTGCAGAGAAAGTTTACAGCATTAATGTAGTTTTGCTGTTAAAATCCCAGACAAACAGACTGATTGAGATGAGATGGCCACAGGGACCAACATTTTCACCTCCTCTGACTTCCTGCAAAACAAAGGCCACAGGACCTCCTGAATTAATTTCTTTTCAAGCAAGAACATATCTTTTAGGCAATGGTGTACTCAAGTGACAGAGAACCCACTAAATCTGCTAAAAGTATTTAAAAGTATTAATTTTATAGACAAAAACTGTTTGTATTTGCAAATTAACAGGCAGTTCATTGTACATTGGAAAGGCCTTCTGTGACTCTCTTGCTTTCATCCCTAGCAGAGGAATGGGATGACAATTTTTGGTGCCAGTCAGCACTGGGTGTCATTGCTGTAACTCTTGCTGTGAACCTGAAGTCTCTGGCAGGGAGGCAGTGGAAGGTGTCAGCACAGGGCTGGAACAGGTCACAGCTCAGCTGCCCTCCCTGCCACCGCTCCCACAGCCACCACCCAGGCCCTGAATCGCAGCTTTCAGCCTAGGGAGCAGCTCCTGAGCTGCCTCAGCTTTCAGAGAGGGCAAACAGTCAGCTGTGGGAGATGTGGAACACTTTGGGGGACTGTTGGTGATGCTTTCCCTGGGGCTTGTGATGGTAGACTGCAATGATGAGGATATTTAGGAACTCCAAAGATAACAAAATATTTGGATGTCCCTTTCTGTTGCTTTGATGTTATTCCACCAGAAGCAATTCCCTTCCACTTTCACTCTGCTGTTTCTGTAAAATTTCATCTTCACGGAATACTTTTGGATTATTTATTTCTGCACTTTTGTAGATCTTTCAAGTTTGTTTTTTTGCCAAAGAGAATGGTCCAGTCCTCAACTCTACTGCTCCCAGTCTCAATTGATCACACTCCCCTCTCCTTCTTCACATCAGAACACTCTGGAATTATTTTCCTTTATTTTCATTTTTATTTTCAGAGGAAATATCTTCACCCAAATAGATGAAATATTACTTAATTCTGTTTACTTCAATAAAATTTTTATTAAGAAACTCATTGCAGGTCACTTAAAAGTCATCTTCTGCTCTGTTTAACCTTGTCTAGTGCCTCATAATAACATCTTGTTTTCAGTTGCTTGTCACTCTTTGGGCTGGTATTTTCCAAGCCAAGCATCTGCCTCAGGTTTAAGTTTTGGCAGTTGCCAGCTAAACCACTGTAGTAATTTTCAAGAACAAGGTTAAAAAAATATTTTGCCCATATTAAAAAATAATAATCTGGTTGCTTCATTCAGAAGTGTTGGTATCCCCATTACAGAAGGAATTTGAAATGGAACACCGTCACTGGTCTACTTTCATCCATGCACCTTTTAAGCACCAACTTGGAATTTGGCAGCACCGCTGCTGTGGTTTCACAGATGTGCATCCAAATGTAAAAAAAGTTAAAAGACTCAAAAAAAGGAGAAAATCTCAGTTTGCATGTGATTGGTTAAGAACCATTGACTTTTGTCATTTTGCTGAGTTTTCCAAAGGCCAGCCCGAGCTGGCAGACCGCGCTCCGCGTTCGGGGGCTTTGCGGAGCACAGTCTGTGCCCAAGGCAGTGCCCCATGGGTGCTCCTCCCTTCCTGTGACAGCTGGGTGCCTCTCCTGTGTGCACCACCTCCCTTTCTCCCGCTGAGAAAAGGAGGATGGGTCACAAAGATTAAAGAGTCTGGGAGGAGGCATGCAACCAGGGAGCAGAAAGTGAGAGGAAAGAGGAGATGAAGACAGTAGAGTCCAAGGAGACTGCTGAGCAGTAATAATTCTCCTAGGACCTCATGGACAGAAATCAGTTGTGGAAGCAGTTCTGCATGACTAGGGGAAAAAAAAGATTATACATATTTACATAAAGAGATTCTGCTATGCCATGGGAAAGGGTATGATATATTGGGTAAGGAGATTAGTAAGCATCATGGACATAAAGATAAGATGCCAGAGGAAATAATTAAGAAAAAATAAGAGGTTGGATGTGCAGCTGAAGCAAGAGAAGCTAGGAGATGAAAATAGAGTGTGAAGTGTGTAAGAAGGCAGGAATGGAGAGATGGAAGGGGTGTGAGTACAGATTGAACTCTGAGACTAGGCTGATCTTCTGAGTCAGACATAAGTGCAAATTGTGATTTATCTGTAATGGTATAGGAACAGGAATCAGGTATGACTAACATCTATTGCCACATTTTCTTTTCTTGTTAGAGATCTTTATCGCATGTTCTGGATCTCGTGAGCCAGAGCCCTGGAGTTAAGGTGACCACGTGTCATTATCTGTTTATTTTTCAGGCTTCCTGTCTCTGATTTTGTTAACAAACATTCAAGTGCCTAAAGTGCAATATACGGCTGTTTTTTTTTTTTTAATCACAGTAAAAAGTATTTCTGCAAATTCCATTTGAAAATGCTGCAAGTAATTTTGAAATGATAGGTGGGGCTGCCAGCAGTGTCTCTCAGTGGCAGAGCAAAGCAGGGCCCTGCATTCAGCCTGATGGCCTTTCACTGTGGGTGTTTGTCCTCTAAGAGGGCTTGCACCATCCCCATTACACTGTGTGTAATTCATCACAGGGGTCAGCAGCCCTGCCTTGGCAATTTTACCTCCCACCAGCCAGGAACACGGCCTGGAGATCCAGGAGCAGAGTGGGACAGGGCTGGGGGCTGCCCACGGGCAAAGCTGAGCTGGAGGTCACTGAGCAGCAGCCAGGGAGGGGAGTGGGAGGTGTCCTGCCCCGTGGTACTGCTGGAGCTGCAGAGACACCAGTTCTACTCCTCCAGTGGCAAAACAGGGGGAAACACTGAAATTTGCCTCTACCATGGTGATTTAGCTTGCAAGCATTTGCCATTTATGTTAAATTCCAATTCTTTTAATATAAATGGCTTCCCCACAAACACTGTGTTTGGTCAGTCACATTTTCTGCAAGCTGAAGGCAAACTTTGCAGAACTGAGCCTTACTTTCCTTTTGAGAATGAAAGCAGCACTGCTGTCAGAAGATTGAGTTGTTGGTGTATATCAGGTGATAGAAAAAATTACTCAGCACATGGTCTGACTTTTTTTTATATATACTTGGGATCTGCAGGTGTTGATTTGCTGTCTGTTTATCTGTTTGCCATACTGATAGCTTAAATCCACAAACTACACTTCTAAAAACAACTCCTAGGGAGAAGGTTGCTGTTACTGCTTGGTTCCTCCTAAAGATTAAACAGAGCTAAAAGTTGGTACATTGACCTCTTGCTTCTTGAGGCAGATCCCTGCTCAAATTCTGACCTACATCCTGGCTAAAAACGTGTTCAATCTTTTCTTAATTTGTAGTAGATACTTGTGTACATTACAAAATCCTCTCGCAATTTGGCAAATTAAGTTGTCTGTGGTTAGCTCTGGAATTGCAGAGATATTGCAGTGCATGCAGCCTTGCATAATGAGGTTCCCCAGACTTTCCTTACTCGAGTGAGTGACAGCAACTCTTATCTCTAGTGAGCATAGGATTCGTCCCGTTTTTGAGAAAAGAATTAGTATCAAATATACCATGGGCATGTTATGCCTTGTGGCTGCAATGTTGTTTCAATTAACTTCCCTGAATATACCACAATGAAAAGTGTCAGCTTTTTGCCTCAGAGGCCTATAATTAGATTAAATGAATACTGTTAATTATCTACTACCTTCTTTACACAAAACAGTATGTTTCCATAAATTAAAATGCTCGTACAGGAAGGAAATTGTTGTTCTCTGTAATACATGCATACAGTGCTGGATTGTGAATACTGTGACTGTACAAAGTGTAGCACAGCTTTGCAGCCCTTATTTTACAGGAGCTAAAACAAATTACATCTGAAAAATCCACAGACAGCACAGTATTTGAAAGCATATATGTTGGTGCAAGGAGGTGATATTAGTAAATGTTACAGCTCTCCTGAAACAAATACACTTCTCTCTTTAACAGATGTTCTCTATAAAATTCTCTTAGGGAGATTAAATACAGCTTTGTTTGTGTACCTACAGTCACACCCTCAAGGACTATGTTATGTACAGAGAAAAAAACTGCTTTTTCTAGCAGAGTGTACCTCTCCTTTCAGAAAAATTTTAAAAGTCCATTCTGTAGGAAGCATTTACAATTAACAGCTTGGTTTCCAGGCCTGTGTATATTCCAGCTAGTGTGGACTGAACATCTCCTCTGCCTGTTCTCCAGCATTACTAGATGCAAGCAAAAGTTCCTGACTGATCAATTCAGTCCCATCCTGGCATGCCTGATTTGGAAGTGCAGATTTTCAAATGGTGGTACATCACCTCTAGGGTAACAGATCTGAAGCAGAAAGTACTCTTTTTTGATTTGACAAAGTGTATCCCAATGTCCCTATTTCCATCAGAATAGATGTTAATAACTTCAGGCCTGAACATGGATCCTCCCTCACCAGAAAATTACAATTAACTTTAGCAGAAGCCCTCATTCGGGCCTGCAATATACTCTGCATATAAATGTGATCTGTACCCAGGACTGCTCTTGTGTTTCATTAAGGTCAAACCCTGAAAAGCTTTTGAATACTCACTGTTCCTACAAGGCATCGCATTTTATTGTGGTTTGTGCCATGTATCTTTTCCTTTAAATGTTCATTAGCTCCGTGTATGTAAAAGTGTTCATTAAAATATCATTGTGCTGTTAATAATCTTAATATTGAGGAGTGAAGAGGGCTGTATTGCAGTAGAAATGCTGCCCGTTTCCTCCTCTCAGGGTGTAACAGGAGAAAGAAAGACCATCTTGATATGCACTATCTGCTGAAGGAAAACTTTCAGAGGAGCTGTGAATGGACTTTAACCTTTTAGTGGCTGCACTGTGAAGAAAATGTTTCAAGCTTCCTACTCTGAATTAGGCTTGTTTAATTTAAAAGATTCATAAATGCGAGTGATCCTTATAATTTCTGCTACAAACACCAGAGAACAGTTACAGAGGAACAAAGAAATGCAACTGGAAACATGGTTCAGTGGTCTTGTACTTCCCTGGAAAGCTGATTATACTTTTGGCTGATTCACTTTCTTTCAGAAGGAATTTACCCTTTCTGGCAGTTTGAGTCTGGTTGCACCAACGGCACAAAATGTATCTGGGGATGAGGAAATTGGCTCGGGGTCCTCTGTGCGTCAAACTGAAATTTGCCACCGAGCTCTAGATTTTGTCTTTTAGCCCCTGAGTGCCCCTTGTTTGGTCAGATTCAGAAGCCATTTTAACACTAGTTTAAAAATAGAGCCATTTCATTTGTGCTTTTGCAGGTGCCTTGCCCAATTCCATGCCTTCCCTGCATGACTTATCTTGTAGGATAAGCACTAATCAAAGGTCAAGGTTATTCTGAAGTATCCAGCATAGGAGAGTTCTCTTTCTCGTGGATCCTTAAGCTGAACTTCGCACAATTATAACTGATACTGTGCTGAAAGGTAATCCAAACAGGGGAAAAGTACAAAATTACAAGCAGGAACCTTTGGCACTGTAAAATGTCCCTGGTGATTTGTATTTAGTGCTTCTTCAAAACGCAGAAGCCATTTTACCACTCAGAGCCATGGCAGAAGTGAATTATTATTTTTTTCCGAGTGGGGCTCTGCAGATCAGGGCTTCAGAGCCAGGCTTGGCACATCTGGCTCTCAGAAATGTGCCATGTACTTTACATCCGAAGATAATTTTCTCGCCTCTGTGACACAGAAACCGAGCAGCGTGGCTTTTTCCTCCCCCCTCTCTCCTGTCTCATTTTAAAATGTAACACGAGGTCATGCATGAAAAGCTCCGGCTGGGAGATAACACCTTGCTAACCATTTTTTTAAGGAAACCTGGAGACAAACCTGCTTGGTTTTGCCTTCTAACGTGAGCTGCGGTGGGAGAAGATGCTTCTGCATCCCTGGACGCGGGGCTGGGGGAGGAGAGCCCGGCGCAGCAGCGGGAGCCCCGCCGCCGCCGCCGCCCGAGCAGCGGCCGCAAAGATGCGTTAGAAACATCCCCCCGGCAAGACGTGGGTCCTTTCTCTGTACTCACTGCGGCCGCGAAAGCACCGGAGTTTCGCTGTGGAGACTCCAGTCCCGGCTGCGGGGAGAGGGAGGAAAGGGAGGGGAAAAGAGAAAAGAGGGGGGGGAAAAAAAGGAAGAAGGAGAAGATAGGAAAAAAAAAAAAAAAAAAAAGGGGCGCAGTGGAAGTTGCGGCGGCGGCGGGAGAGAGGCGGCGGGGGCGGCCGGGGTGTCCGAGCCCCGGGGCCGCGCAGCGCTGCCCGGCCGGCGGCCGCCCCGGGCCTGTCGGCGGGGACCGGGGCGCAGCGAAGCGGCAGCGGAGCCCGCGGAGGAAACTAAATAAATAAAATCAGACTGTTATTTAAGGCGCGTAAATTTAAAATTATTTGGACAGGAAGAGCACGGGGAGCGGAGCCGCAGGAGCCAAAGTAACGGTTTCGGAGCCGGGCGCGGCCCCCCCGCCCCGCGGCCCCGCGCCCCGGCGCTCCCCGGGGGCCGCCCGACCTGCCCGCACCTCGGCCGGCGCGACCCTCCCTCCTCCCCGGGGACCCCGGCAGAGCCCTCCGGGAGCACCGACATTTTGAGTGCCTGTGTGGTGGGGCAGGCTGTGCTGAGAGCCGGTGAGAAATCTTTCTTTCTCTCTCTCCTTCTTTCTCTTTTTTTAAATTTTTTTTTTTTATTCCCCCCCCCCATCCCCCCCCCATGCGCAGGATAACAGTCCCCACGGATAAATGTAAAAGCTTTCCTCCCCTCGCTATTTCGAGGGAATTTCAGCACTTTAGTCAGGAGATAATAATGTCTGGCTGCTTCTGGCTGCCCAATGAATTCCCAGGTACATTTGTGGAAGAAAACCTTTTCTTTCTTTTGGAAGATGAAAAGTGGCCGTTTTCTCCTGTGTTAACTCTTTCTTCATGGGAACAATGCAATGGCATTTCCTAAGGAGCTGATATCTTACCCCACCATGGAATAAACCATTGATTCCATTTCTCTCCCCACACTGAAAGATGGAAAGAAAGTATTTTCCTGTACTTAAAAGTGCTGTGGCTTATTACACTGGAGACTGAGGAAAATTCACCTTCAAATACCTTCTCATTCACTCTCCCCCGGCTAAGGGCAGGGCAGTGCCAGGGTTACCCCTGCGCCTCTGCCCCTCTCTCCCAGCACCCACAGACCGGGTATTTCACCCTCCCACGGTGCTGCTGCCACAGATGAAACTCTCTTCGTTCCCTGTAGGATCCCTTTAGGCTCTGCCTCTTTCCAAAAGGAGCTCAGCAGCCCCCGCCGTTGTTCCGAGGATAATTTTGAAACAAAGGTCAAGTGTAACAGCTTTGCTCATCCGTGTAACTGAAATAGGGGAGAGGGCTGTTGCCCCACAGTTGTGTCCTCACACAGCCTGGTCATTGTGAATCCTGCTACAACTACATTTTATGCTCTATTTCTTCACGTTTTTCTGTGCTTGCTGGATTTGTTTCTATTTATACCTCTCATCTCGATACTGCACTCTTTGCTGCCGATTCCTGGGCTGCTGCAGGGCGATCTCTGCTCCTGCCTGGAGACTTACTTGGCAGTTGGTTTACGTCTCAATAAAAGCTCTCAAAAATCTTCAGTTCAATCTCACACGCTGCAGTTTTGCATCTCTGGATAAATATGTTTGTCGACTTTTTCAGGAATATGCGAGTTTTTGAAACGGGACTTTTTGATGTTGCCAAAATACTGGGGGAAAAGCGCCAAAGCAATTTCTAAAACCACATGCAATATTACAATCCTTTTTAGGTGTCAAGATTCTTTATTAATGAGACTTGCTTTATATTATTTTCTCCTCGCTCAGTAAATATAAAGACTTCTGAAGAAAAGCCATTCCCCAGCAACCAGACACCTTTTGTCACTGACAAACCCTGTAAGGTGCGTGTAACCCACCAGCTGACTGCTTTCTTTGGTTTCCTAGTGGCTCTTTGCAGTAACTATTAACTTCCTGGGATAATAGAGAGCAATTTTTGCTTTCCAAGTATCTAACTAGGAATTTCAATTGATCGTCTCGTTGAGGGGCTTACAGAGAAAAGGCAGCAGTGAAATCAGATAAAACACACCTTTAAAGCAGACTATCAGCCGTGACTCAGCCGCCGAGGCTTTGGGCATGGCCGGGGGGTGATTCGTCCTGGCTTTAACCCTGAACTCCTGGCACGCAATAAAAGCCGCTATTTCTGACTAGGCGGGGCAATTTTCTCGGAAGAAAAGTTGTTCTTATTAAGCCGCTGCTTAAACTTCGCCTTAGCGTAAATTAAATGCTGATGAAGCTCCAAACGGGCTTGGAATGAGGCTTTTTAGTAGCACGGGTGAAAAAAAAATAACAAACGTGAGAAAGCTGGATTTTACCTTCTGGTGTAGCACGGAATTCCTCTTTGTGAGAGGAATGGAGAGGGAAAACGCTTGGAGCATCCTCCAGGACACGAGGAAAGGAAGATGGAGAGCAACACAGAGCGATTTGGGTCACTTCACCTCGGGGACCTGTGGATTATGTTGCTCGGTTTAATATTTCAGGTGGTTTAGTGCTCTTTCTACCGGGAATTTTAGGGTTATTTCTCAAAAAATTCTTCTTGCTGTGCTGCTCCAATTAATGATCATGGCACAATTTTTCATATTTCACAGAGGTTTTTAATCAGAACACAGCAGTGTGACAGAGCTTATAGTAAATGTGACAGACAGTTTCAGCAATTTTTTTTTACTTGAAAATGTAGTAACTGATTCTGTGGGGCTAATTAAAAAAAAAAAAGGTTAAAAACTAAACTAATGTATTCCCTCTCCTCTTTTAAGTGCTATTTAAAATAGTATTCATTTTGCATTGATTTAAAACCTTCTATTTTGCACGACTGAAATGTAGACTATTCAAAATGAAGCCCTTTAAACTGCCCATCTGCCCAATAAGCAGATCCTGTACAAATGTTAAAAGTTTCATATTAGACTCTTCCCGACACGGTGCTCAGCATCGTTAACTCCTGTTGGGGCTGGAGAGGCAAATGAGTTTCAGTCTGGTGAATACTCTCAACTCTCTGTTGCAATAGAAAATTTCCAATGGTTAAGTTGTGTTTTAGGTGCAAGCAATAACTTAACTTCACAAATATCAAAAGTGCTGCTTCCTAAATGTCACCATATTCAAATATTCTTGTTTTGTGAGATGCTGTCATTAAAATAGTTTATTTCCAGACAAAACAGAATAGTTGGTGGAAAGCAAATATTACTTAGAGAACATCTGAACTGCAATCAGCAGATTAAGCGACCAGAAGTGTTGTATTGCAGCTTTCGTGTCCTCTTTGACAATGGTTCTCTGCTGCTTGTTTTGAAACTAGAAAAAAAAAACGTCCTCTGCAGTGCACAGTAAACACGAACTACTAAACTGAGCTGTTTAAAACCTCTGGCACTCGAAGAAACACCGCTTATACTGTTTCTGGTAACTAAATTCAAAACCAGATTGGTGAAAGTTTAAATACACAAAGAGGAAAAGTGTCATGTAAATTTAGAAAGTAAGTGACCTAGTTCTACAAGCTCTTGTTAGTGACAAAATACAGTTACTGCCTAAAGCATCTAAGCGCCATCCACTGTCCTCAGGCCACGCAGCCTTTGACTTCCAGCTCTGCCTGTGCAGGGGCTGCAGCTGACCCCTTATTAAAAGGGTGTTTTTAGCTAAAAACTCAGACCCTTAAGCCTGACCGAAAGGGGTGGGGGGAGTGAGGAGAAGGGAGGGGTGCATTGAGAGGTGGGAGAAATCACAGTAAACTATTTCCTTTTCTTAGAAGTCCAGCAATATTAAGCAAGTGAATAGTAGCTCTCGTATTAATGACTTGATACGAATGACCTAAAATAAATTGTAAAAGTTGATACTGGAAAACTAGATATGAGCAACCAACATACACACGGATGAGCCTGGGAGTACTGTGTAAAGTGAAAGGTATAGGAAACCGCTGGGAGCATGGATTTAAAACATTTCCATTGTCTAAAAACCCACCTCTGGAATTTCTTGAGACTTACACTACCAGCTGTTCAGAAGGAAAAAAAAAATAAATGTGACAACAAACGTTGTTAAAAAGGAGGGAAACACCCCAAGAAGTCTGCACACCCTCAGGTCCAAAGGAGACCCCGTCCTGGCGGGGTTCAGTCCATGCTGGGGGGGAAGGAGCTGCTGGCCTCCAGGAGTTCCACCACGGCTGCCCTCCGGTAGAGCTTGGCCAGGTCGTAGGCGGTGGCGCCGCGCTTGTTCTGGTGGCCCACCTTGCACTCGGAGCGCGCCAGCAGCAGCTCCACCACCCGGACGTGCCCCTCCTGGGCCGCCAGGTGCAAGGGCAGGTTGCCGTCGTTGTCCTCGATGTTAACGTCGGCTTTGAACTCCAGCAGAGTCTGCAAAGTGTCCAGAAAGCCCTCCCTGGCTACATCGTGGATGACAGCGAAGCCGGTACTGTCTTTCAGGTTGGGGTTCGCCCCGTTGCTGAGCAGCCGCCGGGCGATTTCGGGGTTCCCGAGTTTCATCACCTGTGAAAGAGAGAGGAGAATTGGATACCGCGGGTGGGGGTTTGCTCCAGCACTGCCTCCCGTCCTCGCTCCTCAGCCCTGGCTTTTGTCAGAGCCCAATTCTCATTTAAAGCAGACAGAGGAGACTCGCTAGAGAGCTAATGACACACCAGAACGTCTCGTTTTTCATGTATTTGTTACTGAACTCGGTGAAATTGTGAAAGATGTTATCATTTCGGTGGTCATAGCTTTCTGCCTCGGAGAGATTAATGCCTGAAATAACACAGAATGGTGTATAACAACTTTTTTTTTCTTTCTTTCCCTAACGAGGGTCATCTCAGTTTCTTAACATATAAAAATTAAGTATAGTTCGGTTTTATTTGCCTAAGTATTGAGACACCTCTGCATTACTGTTTAATCTTGTTAAACAGCAAATATAGGGTCTCCGAGGAACAGATATTTTACCTGAGCAACAGCAAATGTAGAATGTGTTTTTACAAGGTTTCAGGTGTTTACATTGTCTGTGCATTATCATAAAACAAATATTTGGACTATACCATAGCTCTATCTGTTGAGAAACATAAATGTTAAAAGAAATTCTTCTCCCCAATATTTGTGTTTCATTAGGTCACCCAAAAAGGAAAAGTCAAAAGGAATGTTTCAAATTTACAGAAGTTGTCTTCTAAAATCAGTATATTATATTACATTTTCACAACCTTTCTATAAGTAAACTGTGGCTATGTTCTGTCGTTAAAACATCCCTTAAAAAAAATACAACAACAACAATAATTGGATTTTCTGACTGTTTCTCTCAGGGAAAAAAAAAAAAAAAAAAGCTTCTTTCAATTTTCTCAATTGCACCATAAAACTATCATAATTAGAACACAAATCTGTCTTATTTGTAACTTAACTGCTTGCACCGATTTCCTTGTAATTCCTGATTTTTTGTTTGCACACTTTCCAAAAATGAACACTGTAATGTATATTGTGTAATCTCTAGCCTATAGGCAGTATTTTCCTGTCCTTGTAACTAGTCTCATTGTAAGTATAAAATTCGAAAAAAATCCAACTCTTTTCTATTTCCTTAGAGAGAGATTCACATATTGATTTGAAAATCTTGATTAATTAAAAAAAAATCAGCATAAACGAGCATTTCAGTGCATTAGATTTAGCTTAAGGTACAATTTCTACAGAAGTTTGCTGAAAATCTCTCCTGACGAAAATTATATATCAAGTTTTTTAAGAAAAACAAGATATAATAAATACATTTATGTACAGCGTTTGAAGTGTAAAGCAGCCCAGCACATTATAACCACAGACAGGAGCAAAAGTGCAGATAAGACAGGCTGGGATTCAGGGAAAGAGATCTCTCTGTGCCCCAAGGCTTCCAGCTCCCGACTTCCAGCCAGTTCTTTCACTTCTGACAGAGATGGAAGCGATGTAAAAGAAAACAAGATCATTGTGATCTCTCTTTGTTTAGTAAAAACCGGTCATTCTGATCTCTTTTTGAGAGCCCAGGCTATATTATTTGTGAATTCAAAACATATATTCGGGTTAAGTGGGAGTTTTCAGTGTTCAGGCCAGGGGACTGAAGGCTTCAGTTAAAGATGCGAGGGGGAGAAAATTCTAAAAAAGGTGATGCTTTTTGGCCGTGGGCTACAACTGAACAGCAAATGCCTTCTATATTTTGCAAAATAATGTTAGGGGGGAGGGAGGCGAAGAAGTAAAAAGCATTAATTTAATAAATCTGACAAAGAGCATAAGGGCAGGAGATGTATTTGAGGCCTGCATAGGTACACTTCACCAGAAATAAAAAGGACAGAGCAAGACAAGCTGAGTAGTTGTTTAATTAAACATAAATGCAGAGGAAAATTATAAATTCATTGACATTAATATAGGAGCATTCTCTCCGTTGTAATTGAGAGAGAGATTACAGAGAGATTATCTCACTCTTGCAGAGTGCACTGAGACAGAAATCTTTCGAGCGTGGCCAGGCACCCACAGCACATTTTAGGATGATACATATTGAAAATAAGTCGGCAGATTCTCCTGTTTTGGTTTTTGTGGTGGTTCATTAGCTCGGTTGCTATAATCCCTAAGAAGTATCGTTAGGGCACAGATGCATGTTTAATGCAGCTGGATGCTATGGAATTGTGTAAAATATACCTTAATCCAGGATATGGACAGTTAGCTGCTTTTAGAAAAAATATCCAGCATTCCTGTAGGACAAATCGGTTTTCAGCCCTTGTCCCGAGGATAAATCAACCAGCTAAATGTTTCCTGCTTTCTTAAAGAATTTAGCTTGTCTAAGTTTATAATTTAAACCCTTTCACTCTCTTAAAACTTGCTGCAAGTGCCTGCACTGCCATGCGATGCCCTATTTAGGTGTTAACAGGACATCGAGGAGCTCACAGATCTCCAGCTTCAGCGAAATTATCAAAAAAGGGTCATTCCTGCATTATCAGCAAAATGTGCTTATTTTCCAGCTTTAACATCTTGATGTTAAGCCAAAAAGCTGTAAATATCTCGAGTACATTCACAGGTCCTATGCTGTTTAAAAATCCACTTTCAGAAATTATTACCATGGTTTTGGGGGAATGGGGAAGAGGGGTTAAAAACGATTTTACTAGTGTGTGAAATGAAAAAGACCTATAGCTCCACTTCCACATTGCATTATTTAAAACTTAAGTACAAATAACCACACTTATTTTCCCTCTGGATTTATAAATCACATCTTTCACTATTTGGTAGGTATTCTAGTCTTTTTGCCATC
Source organism: Fringilla coelebs (assembly GCF_963513975.1). Classification (NCBI taxonomy): domain Eukaryota; kingdom Metazoa; phylum Chordata; class Aves; order Passeriformes; family Fringillidae; genus Fringilla; species Fringilla coelebs. The sequence goes on from NC_140067.1 coordinate 6,258,636, forward strand.
ATTGTCTAATAATATTAAAAGCAAAATCTTTCATCAGCTACAATACTTAGCAGTTGGACCAGTTCCAACTCCTGCCTGCGCAACTAACAGTTAAAAATTAGGACACAGCACCCTATACGATCAGAAAGAAAATAACTGGAAGCGGTGCCCTGCTAGCCGATCTGAAAAAAGCAAATATTAAAGTTTTGAATATGAATGAAAAAGCAAGTGATTCAGCTGGAACCCTGGCTCGCAGGGCTAGCTCTTAATGTACATCGGAGGTCCTCGCTTCTGAGCAGCATGATTCCCAATGAGAAAGGTCATTCCCACAAACAGAGCATAAAGGAAAAGTACCATCCACAGCAGACCCCAGAACCCAGACGAGCCACGCTTTAAAAGCACATTGCAGGAAAAGAAAAAAAAAAAGAAAAAAAAGAAAAAAAAAAGGAAGAAAAAAAGATAAAAATCCTAAGCTTCAGAGAACAGAACATTTGTGTTTACAGACCTGCTATGAAATCCTGCTCACCTAAGCTGATTTCTTTTCATCTCAGCTCTCTCATTCCTTGCCTCCTCCCCACGAAGTTAGAAAATATTAGCAAACTCGTAGCCCGTTTGACATTGAGGGTGATCCCCGATTGAAAGAATGGTTTTGACCAGTTTTATTTCAAGTACGTCATTTTAGGGAGTTGGAGCCACTAAACTTATAAAATATGGCATCCAACGAGTTTGAAAAACCACTCGAATTTCATCCACCAGCCTGCTTAAAACGTTGTCTTTTTTGGAAACCCGGGTCACGTAGGTACCAGTGATGAAATATTTTCTCCCTCTCTGGATACCAACCTGCAGCGCAGTCCTCCCAAATCCATTTTGTGCATTGACGTTTACATTCTTTTGCAACAAATTAGTAAGTTGCACTAGGTCCCCCTTGGCAGCCGCGGACGCCAGCTCGTTCCCAGAAGGCTCGGCCATTCTTTAGGGTGACTGACGATCGGAAAAAAGATGAGATTTTTTTTTTTTTTTTTAACCAGGCATGGCATCGGAGACTGACAGAAGGATTGGGATGGTTAATCTTCTGGAGTAAGACCTTGTAGTAAATACTCGTAAAAAACCTCCTTGCCAAGAGCCCGCCCCTAACTCACACGTGATTATTCAGCAAAACTGCAGCTCCACTTGAAGCAAGATTTCTTTGCTTCCACATATAGAGTAACTCTTATTAAAGACTTTGGCCACTTTCGCGGGGGGAGGGGGGGAATAGATTAACAGCTATGCAATATATTGTATATGTTATAGGTAACATATATACACGTACACCGGAGACTCACTCAGACCTGAGATCTTGGAAGAAGAAGACAACCCACCCTGTTCACAGCCGGTTTCTGAAACTTAGTAGCAGCAGCAGCTCGGAGGAAAGGTCTCCTGTAGCAGTGTGCATCCAACTCCCCCTCGGGATCCCCCCCTTCATCCCTCTCCGTCGGCTTAGTCCGGGCCCAGCAGGGAAGGGAAGGACGAGCCGCGCCCGCGGAGGGCCGGGCGCGGCGGCGGCGGCTGTCCCGGCGCCCAGCTCGCTCCCTCGGCGCTCTCGCTCCCCGCAGCAGCAGCAGCAGCAGCAGCTTCACTCCCGCGGCCCCGCGCAGCCTCCGCGCACCGGGCGGGCGCGATCCCGGCCGGCGGCCGCCCCCGGCGGCGGCGGCTCCGGAGCATCCAGGAGGGCGGCGGGCGGCGCGGGGGGGCTGCCGCGAACCGCCGCCCGCGCTCAGGGCGTGGAGGAGCCGCGGCGCGGAGCCGTCTCCGCCGTCGTCCCTCCGCCGGGGTCCCTCCGCCGGTGTCCCGCCGCCGCTGTCCGCGCTCCGCCGGGCGCTCCCCGGGACAGCCGCTGCTCCCGCCGCGGCCGCGGGGCGCGGGCAGAGCTCCTGGCGGGGGCAGGGGCTGCGCTGGTGCCGCCGCTGCCCCGGCCCGGCCGCGCTCGCAGCCGCACTGACAGCCCCGCTCGCCTCCTCTTCCAACTTCGCGAAATAAAGCTGCACTTGCCGGTCCGCGGCCGCCGCCTCCGCCCGCGGCTTTGCGCTCCCCCTTTTTTAAGCGCAAACAATCGCTACTTCTGTTTCCTAAGGACACGAAGCCGGTTTCTCTCTCCTTTTTTTTTTCCCCCTTCTTCTTTTTTTTTTTTTTTTTAACCTCATCAGCTTTTTTTGAAAAGAAAAAAAATTTGAGCGCTTTTTGAGTTGAAACACCCGCCCACATTTTAACGGCAGAGATTTAAGGAGGCGCGGCGGAGTTCGGGCAGGAAGGCCTGCAGCGGCTCCCGCCCGCCCCTCGCCCGGCCCCGCCGCGCTCCGGCCGCCGCCGCCGCCGCAGCTCCGCGGCGCCCGGTGCCGTCCCCTCGCCGCGCAGCCCGGGCACGGCTCCGCCACGGCCAGCACAGCCCGGCTGCTTTTAGGAGCAGCGCTGCTGAGGCCTAGCGGGGGAAAAATGAAAGGAAAAGGAGTCTGTAGCAGCGGGAGCCGCCGCACCCCGGAGGGAGGAGCGGGATCGGGGGAGCTTGGCAGGCGGGAGGGCGGCCTCTGCCGCGGCGCTGCCCGGAGCTTCTCCGCGGCGGTCTCCACCTGCCCGCGGGGGGAGCGGAGCCGGCTCCGGTGCCGGTCCTGGCCCCCTCGCCCTCGCCGGGCGCCCCGCGGGCAGCAGCTCCGCGCTCGGGCCGCCCCGGCGGCGGCGCGGGCTCCTCTCCCATCCTGAGGACAAGGTCAAGGATGAAGGGTCAATGTCAAGTTGTCTTAACTGTGGAAAGCGACCGTCCACGGCAGCGCTCCTTGCTTCCCGCGTTTCTGGTGTCCTTGATTGATTCGAAAGTGCCATTTTGAAGGGGAAGCGCGCCCGGGCACCAAGAAGACTCGAGGACTTCGCTTTCCCTTCCCAGGGCGAAGAAGTGAGGATGGTACAGGACGGGGATGTCACCGCCAGTCTGCCTAACAGTGTTTAGTGTCTGAAAGTGCTTTAATGGCTGGATTGCTTTAGGTTTCAGGGACCCTCGGAGGACTGCGTTCTGCCAAGCGAACCCTCCGAGAGGTAAGCAGCGATGTCATGGCTCCCTGATAAGCACACGTAACCCATCGCTCGTAGGGGCAATCTGCACGTCTGTTTTCTGCGTGGACGCCACGGGAAAGTGATTTTTGAATGTAAACAGGCGAGACAGCTCGGGGAGGTGCGTTAGGGAGGGAACCTGCGGTGGTTACAGCTCCTGCAGCGCTGCCCTGCGGGGGGAACCTGCCGCTGGCAGCCGGGCAGGGGCCCGAGGTGGCCGGGCCCGAGTCGGGGCCGCCGCCGGCAAACAGAGCCGGTTCTACGGCAGTGGATCTGCAGCTGAACGAAGCCAGACTTCTGTATCTGGCTTTCCTCTCAGCTTCGGTTGCTTTTTGCTTTGCAATTGTGTTTTCCTGTACTGATTCCCCCATCCGCGCTTGTTTGCGAGTATTACAAAGGTGACAAGTGTGAGCTGCCTACACACGAAGCAGGGAAAACAGCTTTGTTCAGTTTATCAACTGACCCTCCACTCCCATTCCCACTAAAGGAGAGAAAAAGCACGTCTATTTTTAAGGGCCTCATTGTGGCAATTCTCGTCCAGAAGCAATAGTGCTTTTTCCCCCTCCTTTCCCCCCATTTTTTAAAAGCAAAAATAGAAATTATAACTTCCCTCAAAGTTAGCTCTAGAAATATATGTATGCAAGTAGCATCTGTTTATTCCAATACAGTTGCTTTTCTGCATAAAGAGGGAATTTATATGTAAAACTTGGATTATTCAGTCAGATGGCTTATAAATTACTTATTTTGTGACTAATTACCGCCTAAGATCCACAGGCTTTGGTGGTGTTACCTGTTGCTTAGTGCAAAATTAGACCTGCAAATATTACAACAGTCTCACACTAATTTTTTGTTGGTTTATGGTTCAGAATAAAGCTTCCATTTTCTGTTAATCACACCACGTAGCAAAATAATTCGCTAGTGTGTAGCTGGAGTGCTGCAGGCCTCCTGCAAGTAAAGCTGCCTGGCCAGAAAATGCCACCAAACTTCCTCTGCCGTGCAGGTCTGTCCAAAGTCTTTGCAGAAAGCAGTTCGTTAATCCTGATCATTTCCTCTCATGAGTGATAAAGATACTCCACCTAAACCAGAGAGATTTGTCCCGATCGGCTCCAGAATCAGCAGAAAAAAACCCCAAGAAACCAGCGACAAACAACTTCTGGAGGGGGATATTGTCAGCAGGCATTATAAGGAGTAAAATAATCGGCTCCCTAATTTGTCTCTCCCTCGTGAGAGGATAAAACCCACCTCGAATGGGTCAGAGAGGCTGTGAGAAGGCAAACAGAAACTTTAGCTGTGACTTGAATGTGAACTTCCTGAGATGTGGGGCACGTGCAGCTTTTCACCTTTTCTTCATGTTCTGGATCAAATCCTTCCTGTTTTGATCTAATATAGATATCATTATTTAAAGTATGACTGTAATAGACATGAACGCCGTGTAACTAATCTTGACAACGTACCTATAGCTTCAATTTGTGCCAGGAATTAGTTGGCTTTAATCCAATTGCTAAAACTCGCTTTTCAGCCTTTATTATAGTTACTCTCTAGTAATGTGTGGGTGGATTTGTTTGTAATTTAGCATAGGCTGTCCCTGGCATTGCACCATACCTTGTTCTTAGTACAGAACTGTCTGTAACATCAAACTGTGGAGGAAAAAAAAAAAGGTGGAGATGTGAGGGCAATTAATTTATCATCCCTCCGGTCGGTGGTGGGGAGCTCGCATTGTTAAGCTCACGTCAGCGGGCAATAAAAACCTTTTGGCGAGCCCTGCCAACACAAACTAGGGCAGGAACACGGTAAAATGTAAAAACCCAGCTTCTCTGACACTGTGGCTTCGCATCCTAAGTGGCGTTTCCGGAGCGCCGCCGCCGCCAGACACCCAGCCCAGGCAGCAGCGTCCGCAGCGGGCTCTAAACCATCCCCTGGGCTTCTCCGGGGATCACGGACCCTCCTGAAGGTACAGCCGAGCTTCCCCTGCGCCCCTCTCCGCACGCTGGTCCGCGGTGGCGCCGGGCTCCCCCCGCGGCTCGCCCCGGCGGCAGGGAGCTGGCAGAGCCCGAGAAACCCCCTGTGACCCCTGCGGATGGACCAGAGAAACAATAAAGAACGCTGCATCCTAAACCCGGCAGAATATCTTGATTCGAGGGTATCAGTGTGGCTGACAGGAAAGCTGCTCGGTGCGTCCGTGACCTCGGCTACGACACGCACAGGACACTTAAAGAAGCAGAGCAAAACGTGTCGGGCTAGTTAGCGAGTCGGCGTCCAAATGTGTGTTTTGTGTCGGTGCTAAGGGGGTACACGAACATCAGGTTGTAGAAGGCAGACTTAGAAAGTAACAGTTAGATTTGCATTACTTAAAGCAGATTTATTTGCGGTATAGAATAGAATTGCATCTTACAGTGCTGGAGTGCTAAGCCTGAGCGAGGGCCGCTGGGCAGATCACAGTGTGCTGGCTCAGAAAAACCTGCGAAAAATGCATTTCCTAATTTTGAGCCAAGTCGGAACCCGGGGGAAGTGTCGCCGCTTCCCCGAGCGCCGGGCGGTGCGTGCCCTGCCGTGTCCCGGGGGAGCGGAGGGGACGCGAACCGGGAGCGAGCCGCCGCATCCACCGAAACCAGCGCGGTCCCGGAGGGATGGGGGGAGAGAGAGAGGGGGATGGATGGATGGATGGATGGATGGATGGATGGATGGATGGATGGATGGATGGATGGATGGATGGATGGATGGATGGATAGACGGACGCCCCGCTCCCGCACAGAGAGGCAGGGCCGCGCTCCGCCCGGCAGCCGCGCCGGCCCGCGTTTCCCCGCACCGCCCGAGGACGGCTGCAGCCAGCTCCCCTCAGAGCCGTTAGGCCGCAGCCGGCGGCGGAGCCCAGCCGGGACACCTCGCGCCGCGGCCGGGCCTGGGGAGCCGCCAACCCCCGGCACGGGACGTGAGGATGTGTCCGCCCCGCGGTTCCGCTGCGGCAGCTCCGGCCGGGCCGGGGCTCCCCGCTCCGCTCCGGTGCCGCCGGGCCCCGCTCCCAGTCCCGGTCCCGGCTCGGCTCGGCGCGGTCCCGCCCCCGGCTCCGGGAGCGCTTGACAGGCGGGCAGTCACGTGGCGGCCGCAAAGCGCCTCTTTGCGACCTCAATGACAGGCAAAATGTGCGACACAGGCGCTGTGGAGGCAGGCGGGGAGCGACGCTGCCTCCTCCTCCTCCTCCTCCTTCTTCTCCTCCTCCTCCTCCTCCTCCTTCCCGGGCCAGCGGCTGAGGCAGCGCTGCCCGCTCCCGGCCCCGCGCCCGGCCCGCCGCTCTCCTGCCTCGTCCCCTGCTCGGCCCCGGGAGGGGCAGCCCGGGGGCGCCGCGGGAGCCCGAGCGCAGCGCGGCGCCTCCATGAGCTCCTGAGCTCCCACCCTGCCCCGTCCTCCCCGCGGCAGCGGCTCCAGGTGCGCGGGTCCGAGCAGAGCCGGGACGCAGCTGGCTGCAATGGCGTCCAACATGGACCGAGAAATGATATTGGCTGATTTCCAGGTAAATTTTCAAGCCGCCGCCACACAGCCGTGGCCTCTCGCTGCTTTTCTCTTTCTCCTCGTTGCTGTGCTGCTTGTTCTTTGTGGGGAGGTCCGCGCTGGTGGGTGTGAAGCCCACCCTCTGAAGCCTCCGCTCTCGCTTTCCTTCCTTTTTGTTTGTCAGAAATGGGGAGCTTGTGCCCTCTTCTCTCAAGGTGCGTGAACAAAATGTCTTCTTTAACTTGTAGAGTTTCAGTTTTGAATTAATAAACTAAAGCTTTTTCATCCACTTTGCTTGTTCCTGCCCTCCGCAACCACCCAGGCCCTGGGACAGATGTGAGGCAGCTCACTTGGAAGAGGCAAATGCCAGGGAGGATACAAAACTCACCAGTCCACATGATTTGTCACAGTGTTTGTAGTGAATCACTTGCTGGTACTACAGATTAGTGCTGAACAGAGGTGTTTCCATTCCAGCATCAACACTAAACTCCATGGTTGCCTCAGCCTATGACTGTTGTGATGACGGTAAAACTCTTCCCACCCCATTCCAAACAGCAGCGTGTTCATGTAGAAGGGAGGAACATCCTCTTCCAAGTTGTTTGTTACCTTTCCTTCTCTCTACAAAAGGGTTGTTTAGATTCAGACTTCTAAATCTTATTCCTGGAATAAAGTCCTTCTGTAAGTGAAAGTGATGTGTTTAGGAGCATATATTGCTTCTTAATATTACTTGTTTTATGTTGTTTTCCTAAGACCAAGTAAAAAAGTGGAGGATACCTGCATTTCAAGTAGTGGGGGGAGCCAAACACATGTGGGAAGGGAATCAGATAATATTTGAATATACTTTTTTAATATTTGCTTTTTAATCCATCTGGGTTATTTTAAGCTCTGTCCATTTGCAGTGGTTGTTCTTACATGGGTAGGCACCTGGATATTCTGGGATTGATTTGTAAAACTGCCATATGTATGTTCAGCTTCTTAAAGGACTGTTAGCAGTGAAATTATTATCTTTAGTTGAGAAGAAAAAAAAAAGAATCCCTCCAATTCATTCTCTGTGTTTGTGTTTCTTTGGAGCTACAGGTAGGGTGACTGTAGTGTGCACAGTAATTCCTGTGTATTATGTAATTAAGTAATTCCTCTGTTGCAAAAGGTACCAGGTATCTCACTGATGTAACTCATGGAGTTCCCAGCTGGTAACAGGGAACTGTCATCCCCTCCTGCACCCCAATATCTTACACCTTTGTTCATTAAAATGCATACCAAATGTTACTATATTGTCACTGCTTTGTTGTACTCGGAGGTACTTTTGTGTATATAAGGGATGGCATCCCAGTTTTAGGGCTGGGATTTCACAAAGGAGTTTCTCCAGGAACAGCACACTGTGTGAAAGGAAACTGGGATCCCAATTCTGCATTCATTCCAGTGGGAACAGATTCTTATGGGATCCCACATTATTACCTGACCTTACAATCAGGAATCCCAGAAGATGAAGTTAGTGGCTGGTGAACTTAAGATTATTTGTTTAACAGAATTTTCAATACAGATTTACACTTTGCAGGTGTTTTTTACTATTTTGCAGTATTGTTGTGCTTGGATTTTGAAACCATTAATAAAAGTATAAGAGCAACTGCAGTGTTTGGTACCATGAAGACAAGTAAGTATCATTGCAAACTTGCAGGTGGGTGGTGGAGTCACAGAAGCCAGTTTTAGATCAAGGGTGGATGACATAATGTGTCTGAACCTAGGACACAGGAAATACTTTATCATATACCAATCCTTACTTAAAAAGAACCCAAACATTTTCCTCTTGTATTTCAGCAGACAGCTTTGTTTTCCTGTTTAATTGTATTTGTTTTTAAGATTGTATCAAGTGTCTACCTGATTTTGAAGTACTGAACTGTTAATTGTCATGTTGTTAAAGAATCAATTACTAAAGGACAATGTCAGTCATTATTAGGCCTTGTATCTGTAGACTGTTACTAAACAGTAAAGGTTTTGGGGTCTTTTAAATTGCAACTCATTCACTAAGAATTTAAAATGGAGAATAAAACATTATGTGCAAAGTAATTCTGCATGATTTTCCCTTCTATATTTTCTGTTTAATTAATAAATATATTTCTCAGAGTTCTGCTGCCATCTTCTATGTTTATGTGAGGTGTCTTATTGAAGAATGGTGCACACAGTGAAAATTTCAAAAGCAATTCTTTGTAGTTTAGTTCAGCTAATTTTTGGTGAACTAATTTGGGAGGGAAACTTCCATCACCATTTCACCCTCACTTTTCCCAAGTTGTGTTTAAGGGGGATAGAGTAGTGGTCTTTAAACTTCTGAAACTTGAAAGGGTTTTCTCTCCCCATTAAAAAAACAAAAGAAATGAAATCATAATTGTACTGATGCTTGATGCTTTTGTGAAGCTTTCATGGATTTATTTAGTATCTTCTAGAGTTATTAGGGATTTTGCCTTGGGTTTCAGCTAGAGCAGGAACTTGTATTGCATTTATTTTTTTCTTTTTAGCTCTGATTGTAGTAACAGGTTACTTCTGCACTGGAGGTACTAAAGAGACTTACTTCTTTCTAAAAAGTATTTTGTGTGTGTGTATATATATATGTGTGTGTATATATATATACACACACACATACATATATATATATATACATACATATACATATAAATACATAAACCCATGGAATTTTATGAAATATTTTAAGTATAGAGTAAGGCACAGTGAGTGATCTACCAAAATATTTTTGCCTAATGTCTCAAAACAATTTAAGCCTGTTCTGTGTGGTTTATAATTATTTTCTTTTCCTCTCCTTTTTAATGAGGCCACTGTGTGCTACCCAGGGAGCACAAAATACGTATTCATGCATGTGGGCTGTATAAGCAACCTGCCTAACTTTTCCTTCTTAGGCCCACACTTAGGAAAGATTATGCAGAAGCTTTGCTTTGTGCATGAGTAGTCTGATTGTTTTCAGTGGAAGTAGCTGATGTGGAGTTCAGTGCACAAACAAGTTTTAGCTTTTTTTACTAAATGCAATTCAGAACTTCTCCACAAAGTGTCATTGGCATAAAGGAAAAAATCCATAGGAAAAGGCACAACAGCTTGTTTTAGTAGCATAAATTCTTCAAAAAAGTAACTGCCTGTAAATTGGTAAGTGATGCTGCAACATACTTCACACACTGGGGGAAATAATTGCATTTAATTTCTACCAATTTTTTAACAACTGTTCTGTTGTTTGTTGTGTTTAACTGCAAAGTGTGCTTCCATCTTTAGGGGGATACCCAGCTGCTCACATGGTACAAATACACTCATGATCTCTTGCAGTTTGGGGTCTATTTTCACTATAAAGAAAACAGATTTTTTTTTTCTTTTTAAGTTGTAAAATTTAGTTGCACAGAGCTTAATTTAATTGACATAGATTAGTCTTCATTCCAAAGTTTAACTTTGAGTATTGGCAGAAGTATCAGATATTGGTGTTTTTGCACACTAGCACTTTTGCTTTTGTTTTTACAGCTTCACTTAGGATTGGAACTAAAATTAGCAAGAACATCTTTTTGTCCTTGTAATTTATGTCCACCTATAGGACCACTTTATTCATGCTGTGTGCTTGTCCTCACAACCATCCTAAATGTGGAGTGGGCCTAAAGGTTGCAGTGTTATGGGGTTGCCAGCTCCTGTGTGTCCATGTATTACAAGAATATCTGGCACTGTGGAGCCTCAGGAGGAAATTTTTCAAAGAATTCACACTTTTCATTGACCAAATAATGGTCAGGGTGGGAGGATGTCAGAGTGAAATGACAGAACTCAAAAATCCTTGCTTTCATCGAGGCAAAGAATTTCTAGTAGTTTTCTTCCCTCTTTCATCTATGTTCATTGTGAAACCGATGTATTTGCCTTTTTTTTTCTTTTCCAAATTAAAAAAAAAAATGGATAATATACTGCTTTTGTGTGATTGACACACTTGTGTATAAAAATGTCTTCTTTATTTTTTCAAACTTCAACTTTGTGTCAATCTCTTTCATAAAAACAGATTTTTGGGAAGAGCAAGGGGGAATTGGGAAGGAAGAGCCTCATTGCCATCAGTTACAGCAAAGTGAGAAAGCATACTAAATGTTTGTGTTTTAAATTATAAAATTCACCATGACAGTAATACATCAGTTTATTACTTTTTGTTTTTGAAGATTTAATTGCAATTCAGTCTACTTGTTTCCTTCTGGAATGGCAGAAATTAAAGAAACTGGAGAATCTTTGCACCTGGAAGTTAACATAGTGCTGTTAAATAACTCGCAAGATAAAGTTTTGTGGTTTGGTTTTTTTTTGTTTGTTTGTTTGTTTTTGTTCCTGTCTGCTTCAGCCCTGTAGAAGATTATCTCAGTTGTGAGCAGTTTTCACTGTCCAACAGTCTGTGTGTAGAATTTACATTTGTTGTTTTTTTTTTTTTTTTTTGGCAAAGGGTGCTAAGTTAGCTTTGCTTTCCTCTGTGCTTGTTGGCATGGTGGTTCAGGTTTTCTGTCATTTTAATTTATTGCCAGTATAAAGATTTGATGGGTGGAAAAGGTGGACAGATACAGGAATAACTTCAAGTACCCTTGATTCTGGCCCTGGACTGTGACTTAGGGTGGGGGCTGGAAAGTTTTTCAAACATTTCTGTAAGGATAAATCACTCACTGTGGGTTCTGAACAAATCTCAAAGTGGATGTCCTTAATATTGATTTCTGAAAGAAAAAGACATGTTTTGTCATTAAGGTGCTGGGGCAGAAAGGGCTGTTCTTGCTTTCTTTGCAGGCTTTCAGTGGAGTGTTTGGGAATTTGGAACAAGGCCCTCAACAAAAGGTTGTTGATGAAGAGAGTTCCAGTCAAAGTTTAAACATAAGCTGGTGGATGCTTTCCAAAGATTTAATGTTCTTGGAGGCCTACATTTTCATCAGAAGATCTCATTATATACCTGGGTGTACATTTGTTCAGATCTGAGCTTAAACCTCAGTCTTACTCAAACCAAAACCTCTCTTTAGTGTGGCCTCTCTGTAGAATGTGCAGTGCAGTGGGTGCTGAACTGAGCTCTGCAGATCTCTCCACAGTAGCTGGAAGGAAATCCATAACTCTAGAGATTGGAAATCAGGGTTTGGGACAGACAGATTTGTTTAACCATACCTCCTGCTGGGTATCTTTAGTTAAAAGTGGGCTCTGCTGGGTTTCTAATAGTCAGGTGCCCAGATGCTCTGCACTGCTTCACCTGACCTGTTTTAATGGATATAGGTTACTGTATCTTTAGTTAAATTTTAAAATAGATAACAGGTCTGTTTTCCAGTGTAGAAAAAGAGGCCTTTAGGACACTGTAGGATGTTGAAGTTCATACTTGTGAAGCCTCTTAATTTGCATTTTGATTAGAATTCCTTTTAATCCTTGTTGGATTTTATCACATTATAATTTTGTGCATTACCCAGTCAGTAACACCTTTGGAGCTGGTAGCTGGACCTCTTGGTTTGGAACACAGTTGGTTTTGTTTGCTGTAAATGGCCCTAGGGCCAAGAGACATGATAAAAACATACTGCATGCTTAGTGTGTTCTAGTTATTGCCATTTTTACTGTCTGCTGCCAGTCACTTCTGCCATCACTTCTATTAATTTATTCCTTGTGGGGTTTTGGAGTTTCATTTCTTTAGATATGTTTAGGCTCAGTTGTCATCCCAAAGTTCAGGTTCATCAGAACAAGGCTAATTTGATTTACTGGCCTTTAAACTGAAGGTGAAGTGGGTTCCAGAGTGACAAATAAGAAGTTGGAGTAAGAGTGGTGTCCTTATAGAAACATAACTTGCATATTCCCATTGATAGCTCTTCATGGAAAAAAGTTAATTTCTCTGATGTAAGGGCAGATAGTTAATTAGAAATACTAACTGACATTTATAGAAAAGAAAGAGGCTACTTTGACTATGATTTGTGTGCATTACACCCCTGCTGTAGGAACCTGAATAATTTACCACTGGAGCACCAATTTGTCTTTAGAAAGAGGTTTGTTCTGGTTTTTTCATTCAATTACCTTGAAAAGACTCTTCACATCATAGTAATCATGTCACCATTTCCATCAGCCCATTCATGTAGGTATTGGGGTTAGTAGGTCACTGAAACAGATTGAGAGGTGGTAGCTGTAGGATCCTTTTTCAAATGCCATGACAACCAGTACTAATTATAATATTGAAATTAATAATTATATGTACTCCCAAAGGCTAGGAATGGGCTTTCATTGAAAGATACTGTGAAAATTGTTTGTCATATTGAAAATACCACATGGCTAATATATCTTGGTAAGCAAGGATCAATTACAGTAAACTTTTCACTTACTGAGTTCTTATTTCTGTGTGGAAGGAGGTGTGGGAGAGGATGAGCATTTGAGCCATTTGCTACATGTCTTAAGGGGCCTTGAGAATTTTCCATCTTGAGAATATTGTGTTGGAGCTGGAAAGCCTGAAAGGGTAGAGTTTTCCTTTGTATTTGGGCAGTTCTTATGATTCAGTTACCATTACAAGCCCAGTTTTCACACACTTCCATGCTAGAAGTAGAAGGTAGCTTTTTAGAGGAACTACATGGCATATCTTAGATAGGATCTCATATTTTTCTAGTCAGTGAATAAATTTGTGCATATGTGGGGCAGCCATTAGATGAGTCCTTTCCTTTAACTACTGTAGGAACTGGAATAAAAGGCCTGGGGAAGTACCTAACATTTTACTCGTCCTTCATTATTTGGATGAAAGGAAATGACATGCTTACTGGCTGGATTGATACCTACTAATTAAGCCCATTTTTTAGAGTTGACTAGTTAATGTGCAATTGTAAAAAGAAACTGCTCAAAGAGGAAATCAAAGCCCTCATGTATGCATGACATGTTGTTTGGTCTATTGAAATAGTCATCTACTGGTCCTCTATGTCTGACTGGTTGAGCAGGTCTTAGTTCCACAGCAGTAGTTAATGCTTTCAAAAGATAATTCATTAAAGCTGAAGTTCTTAAGAGACATTTTGAAACTAGAACAGAATACGTTAGCCCTTGGGTTATTTTATATAAGTTTCATTTTTAACTATTACTGAAAACGATTTGTAAAGACAATAACACTGAAACTGAGTCACTCCTATAATTTTTTTTTATTATTTTCTAAAGGTCAGGTTGTTTGTGTGAGCAAATACCAAAGGTGCCATATCAGCTCAGATCGAAGACCCAGCTGACCTAATGTCTTTTCTACAGCAGTGGCTAGTCCTTAGGAAAGAGCTGAAAGAAACAGAATGTGGATGGGTTTGCCTCATCCTAGTTTCTGGAAGTCAGCATTTTGAAAGCTTCATGATGGGGTTTGCTATAAAACTTTGGAAATAAACTGTGCCAGCTTGAGTTAGTCTTGTGTTCTTCAGCTGACTGAGCTCCTGAGAGACATTTGAGTAGTTTTGTGATATGTGAGTTTGCTCTATAGAAATTGTGTTCACTTTTCCTCAGTGTGTCTTATACATGTACATACTAAGCCTATTCTATGTAGTTTATTGGAATTTCTGCTGTTTCTTATTAGTACAGAAGTCAAATTTGAACTGTAGAAATATTAACCCCTTCTGGTTTGTACCACAACACTGCAGGAATGTGGTGTTGATTTCACCTTTAATCAAACATTTAAAGAGGAGTCTGGTGTGAAAAACTTGATTTCAGTTCCTTTAGAGTTTTGGGGGCTCTCACAAATCAAGTGGTTTGCTCTGTGTGTCTCTGCTGACATTTTAGGATGAGAGTGTTTTCTGCACAGATCAGCTGTGTTACAGGATGGTCTCAAAGTTCCTCAGTAGTGGGTATCAGTGCACACAATTCATGTAGCTTTTCTCATATGCCCCTTACCTTCTTTGAGTACTTTATTACTGTTTTCTTCCTTTGGTCCCAGTGACTTCCTGTCTTGCCTGATGCTTTTAAAAGCTTATATAATATTAATGTCTTTAGAAAGCTGTTTCTTGGGTTTTTTTTTTCTTTTCAGCCCTTGTTGGCCTGTGCTATTTGTATGACCTGTGCTTGGAGTTTGAATGTGCTGCTGTTTCCCTTCTCTGGATGCCTGTTGGTTTTGGCTGGGGTGGAGTTAATTTTCTTCCCAGTAGCTGTTGTGGGGCTCTGCTTTGGATTTGTGCTGAACACGGAGTTGATAATAAGGAGATGTTTTTGTTATTGCTGAGCAGAGTTTGCTCAGAGCCAAGGCTTTTTCTGCTTCTTGTACCGCTACACTGGGAAGGGGGCTGCACAGGAAACTGGGAGGAGACACAGCTGGGACAGGGGACCCAAACTGACCAAAGGGATTTTCCAGACCATATGACATCATGCTTGATGTATGAAGTGGGGGGAAGAAAGAGGAAGAGAGGATCTTCAGAGTGTTGGTGTTTGTCTTCCCAAGTAACCACTACATGTGGTAAGACCCCCGTTGTCCTGGAGGTGGCTGAACACCTGCCTGCCCATGGGAAGCAGGGAATTATTTCTTAGTGTTGCTTTGCTTGTGTGGGTGGCTTTTGCTTTCCCTATTAAGCTGTCTTTATCTCAAACTGAGTTTTCCAGCTTTTACTCTTCTGATTCTCTACCTGGTTCCACTGCTGGGGCCATGAGTGAGCAGTACCGTGGGGCTTGGCTGCTGGCTGGAGTTAAACCATGCCAGTGACTTTTCCAGGTTTTGAAGAGTAAGTCTGTTCCTTGCTGTTCTGTTCTTCACAAAAAATTAAAAAGAGTGTTTGTGAAATGCTGACTAAAATATTCTTTTGTACGGATCAGTATTCTTCCTTTGTGTGCTTATCTAGAAAGTGGCTTTTATTTATTGTTGAGTTGTTTTTAAAATTCTGCTGCTTTTGAGATAATGAGGAGAGAGTAGATGAGTGCAAATGTGCAGCAAGCATTTGTTTGACCCATGCAATTATTTTCTTTTTTCCATCAGTTTTTCTTATCTGATACTGTAAGGGTGAAATGATTCAGGTTTTGCCTTCACTGACATACTTAATAAAAGTATTAAACAAACACAGAAACTTTGGGATAATCCTAACTAAAACATCTTTGTAGTTGTTGGGTAAAGGCTGTCTTCAGTCCTCAGGAAAGACAAATGGGTTTGGTAGCATAGGGTACTAATTAATGGGTACTGACTTTTGGTTTGTGTTTTAATTCAGTTTGACCACTGCTCTTTGTATGTAACGTGTGTGGCTTAAACACTGGAGTGTTAGCATGGGGCTTGGGAGGCTTGAGTTCATGTCTTGGCTCGGCTCACAGGCTTCCTAGGGATCTGCCTTCGTGGTATTCTGGAATCAGAATTTGCTCCAGAGTCTTCAGAGAGTTCAGAGTCTGCTGGAATCCATTTGAACGTGGTTAGTGTGGTGCTGAGTTAGTTAGTTCTGCTGAGAAGTGGTTAGAGCTTCATGCTACCAGTTTAGACTTTGTCCCCAGCTTGCTTTGTTTGGAAGGCTTGCAGTCATCTCAGAGTGTGGGCAAAGTTCACTCCTGTCTGCTTGGTAGCTACAGGTTGAAATGTCTTCTGTGACCTTCATAAATACTATTTTTCCTTCTCCCCTCTTCCCTCCCCACCTCACTTTGCTTAAGGGGATGCTCAAATAGGAGAATGATGAAATTTGTAAATAGTTGGGTGTGGGAGTTGAAATGCGTTGGGCAAACTTTATTCTGGCATATTTGCCTAAAACCCTTTCTTGATTTCTGATGCTGGTAAGTAAATTAGCTTGTTTTTGCTAAATGAACAGCTGGTGAATCTGCTTAATTTTTACCAGATGGTCTTCTGAGTTATGAAAAAAAAACAGAGAAGCATTCTTATCTCCTCAGTTAGATGCTTGCAGTAGGTGACCTTTCAGTCTGTGTCTTGGTCGATATGCCTGGATGTTGTTTTTTAAGTGTTTGTCTGAATCAGAAGTAAAAGTTAATTTAATAACCATGGATGACTCATATTAAGAACACTCTCGATACACTGGTAGGGTTGTTGCAGGGTTAGAATGAGCTGGGATGCCACAGAGGGGTGGAGCTGATAAAGTCTGTGCAGGTGGTCCTGATACTGGTGGGACTCTGGGATAAGAAGAACTGAGGTACCAAAAAATATAAGTTGTGAGTGTCTGAATGTGCTGCATCTCTTGATAGCTCAGAAGGGAGTTCCACAGGCACCTTAAATTTGATATTATGGTACTAAATTTGATACTATGGTGCTTGTTTGGCTAGGCATATTGGCTTTACCTGTTTTGGGGGAAGAAGTGTTATGCTTTGTTTCAGTATCTTTGAAGTCATCACCATTGCAACAGTGTATGTGTGAATTAAAAAAAAAATTCTGATTTATTAACATGTCAGGGGTGAATTAGTGTCCTAAATCTTTCTGGGTTTGAGTGGATTTCTAGCTGATAAAATCTGGAGCTAGCCTTGGTTCTTTATAGACTTGATAATTATCCTTGATTACTGAGCCATTCTCCTCATAATGGATGGGAAAAAGAAGCAAAGTACTATGCTTGACACTAGAAAGAGGAAACTCAGGATTGGATTGTTTAAAAATCTCGCATCCAGAAACCTGATTTTTGTTAGGAATGCTTAAGGATTTGTTAGGAATGCTTAAGGATTTTTCTAGAAGTAGTAGTAGCCACTTAGTGGCTTAGTGTTCCAGGAGCCTGAGGGGGGGCATTCTGTCTCATTGTACTGGTGAGACCACTGCTGCCAGGAGTACTGGGTTTGCTCTCAGTCACTCCATTGACAAAGCAGAGCAAGTCCAGTGAAGGGTTACCTAGGAAGGGAGGAGGCTGGAGCATTTTTGTGTGAAAGGTGATGTTAAGGGAGCTGGCTTTGTGTAGCCTGGGAGAGGAGGCTGCAGGAGGATCTAGTTCCTGTCTCAGTTGTACAGTGGGTGATAACAGACAATACAGAATCAAATTTCTCTTGCAGTTGGAGTCTGGGGGTGAGAGACAGTGGATATAGGTTACAGCTTGGGAAATTATAATTAAATATAAGGAAAAGCAGCTCTCAGTGAAGGTGGTAAAGCACTGGAACAAAATGCCCAGAGAGGCTGTAGACTCTCTGTCTTTGGAGATATGCAAAACCTGGCAGGGCGATGAAGTGTGTCTGTGAACTGTCTGGTTGTAATTGAAGAGGTGAATAAAGCAGTAAGGTAAATCTTGTTCTTTTACACAGGAAATATGCAAGGAGATAGGTAATATCCTTTGCTATAGCTCAAATGCTACTCAGAGCAGCTCTGAGTGGTTTATTGTTTTTAAGCTGCTGGTCTGGGTAATTCAGCTGTCTTTCTGAGCAGGTTTGTGGCCAGAACTCAAAGAGTTTTCCATGCTCTTAGTCTCTCAATTTTTGAAGAGTAAGTTACCCAAGGGATAGTGAATTGATTTTTGACAATTTATGTTCTTTGGCAGCATTTCTTATGTCTCTTGAAACCATCATATATCTTTATGGAATAGAGTTAACTCTAGTTGCTGCACTCTGTCTAGTGATAAAAATTTATTTGGTGCTTTCAAAAGTAAGCACTTCCTAGGGTGTTGTCTCTGCATTTGTAGGTGTGTTAATGCTGACTTCCTGAGCTTTTGTAGGAGATCCCAGAGGGATCTTCCTAGGCAGTCCTGTTGAATCTTTTGGTGCCTTCATGCAGCTGTTTCTTTGGGCATTGTAGCATTTGGCTAAACATTGAAATGATGGACTGAGCTAAAGATTATTTTATTTTTCATCTGACTGTTATAGGAGTGAGTGGTACCCAGTGTAATTCACAGCTGTCTGTGAATTACAGCCCTTGTTTTAATGGGCCTGAACCTGTTGTACAAAATGTTCTAGGTCTAGTTTGCATTAGATGGTCCCTTTTTGGAGAAAATACAGCTACTGTTAGTATCCAAAGGAAGTATGGAATTGTTCAAAAGGAACGTTGAGACTTAGTCCTCCATATCCAGCTGCTGCTGGTAGGCCAAAAGTGGCCTTTTGGATACTTTGCCTGCTGCATTTTGCCTTGGCCAGGAGGGGAGTGGTGCTGCAGGTGAGAGACCTCCTGCCTTGCTGCCCAATGCCGTGTGCTCCTCTGCAGCAGCTGCAGGGGGGCAGCCTGTGAGGCTGTGTGTGAGTGTCAGAGCTGCTGCTGCTCTCCAGCCCTGCTGCAGGAGCAGCCCTGCAGGAACAGCCCTGCAGGAGCAGCCCTGCAGGAGCAGCCCTGCAGGAGCAGCCCTGCTGCAGGAGCAGCCCCGCTCTGTGCTGGCAGCAGCAGCTGTTGGCCCTTGCAGCTCTGCCATGGAACAACTGGTTCCTGCATCCCTGCAGCAGGTGCTGGGGGCAGCTGCTGCCACATGGGGAAGACAGCTGCTCCCTGGGCTGTGGAAGAGGGCTGGAGCCTGGGCTGGTGGGGTGTCACAGAGGGTCTCAAACCCCACATCCAGCTGTTACAGCTGTTGGGTCAGACCGCCCTGCAAGGGATTTAGAGGAGCCAGTCTGTCATCCTGCATTACAGCTTTCTGGAAACAGCTCCTAGGTTTGTCTCGTGCCTTGGGGACTGTCTGCCCTCACAGCTTCTTTCTTATTGAATTGTTTCCTCACTAACTGCTTTGCTTCTTTTATTAAGGTTAATGTTACTGTGCAAGGATAGCACCCTAATGTTTACCTGTGAAACATTCCAAGGGTAAGATCTCCATTGCTGTGGGGATATGAAGCTGCCTTGAAAAAAAATTTGGAGAACAGTCTGAAATTTTATTATGTGGAAATTTCAATCTGCCTGGTGGAAACATTTACCTGCCCTGGAAAAGCAGGATGCTAAGGAAGTTGTTTTACCATTCAGTAACTTTATCTTCAGAATCTGATTATGTATTCAGCACACAACAATAGTTTTCTCATCTTCACATTCATTTTCCTCTTGTGTGGTCTGGAAAAGCACAGAAGTGACTGCAGAGTCTCTGGAGCTGCTTGAAGGCTGAAAATGATATCCTGGATCTACAGGAAATGCAGGGAGGAGGTGGAACTTGTTCTACATTTTCTTCTCCTTTGTCCTCCAAAAAAAATTCTTTGGTTTCTTTCTGATGTGTAAAGGTTTACAAATCAGTGAGCCTTCAAGGTTTTACCTTTTCTGTGGTGGTTTGTTCCTTTCATCTTTTGATGACTTAGAGGATATGCTGGTTGTTCACTGAAACAAGATTTAGTAGTATTCAGGTAGGAATTTTCTTTTAAAATATTTAATGCCTTCTGTTAAGCAGGTCTCATGAACATAAAGCTGAATAAAAATCTGGGAATAATAAAAAAAGTCTCCTCAGCCCCTTTCTTTACTTGCTCAAAGATGTATTTTTGCATCTTTAGGGCTCATATGCTGTGCTATGTTTTTAAGGTTTTTTCACTTCTGTCTCTGAACAAATTTAACTTTCTTTTTCCTATTAAATTTTTGTTTGTTTGTTTCTTGCTTGGTAGAATAAAAGGAATAAACAGGAGGAAAAATATTTATATATTGTAAATAATTAAACCCTGTGAATTCTAGTGTGCCTTTCTAAATAAGTTAGGCATAGAGCCCTAAGGTGCCAGGTGTCCCTTGGACTTGTACTAATGAAACTATTCCAAATATAATGAAAATACAGCCTGGTAATATGGGAAGTAGTCCATTAGAAGGAGCTCTTATAACTATTCCAGCCATAGGAAAAGCTGCAATCAGCCCTTGCAATTAGGGATGAGAGGCAAACCCATGAGGAACCAGACTTTGTTAATTCTGTTGCTCACAGAACCTGCTGGTTTCCTGTGTGCCTTTCCCTAAAGAAAACAAAGGCAGGAGCAGCCAGGTTGTTCTGGGACTGATCTGTCACCACAGAGCCTTTGACATCATGTCAGGCTTGCCATTGAGGGACTGCCTGTCTTGTGTGCTTAATTTCTTAGGGAAAATCAAAGACATGCAAACCAGATGATTTTCTTTAGTTTGGCTTGCATGACATGATGCAGCTACAAGGAAGCAGCTTTAGGTTTTGGTCTCACTGATGGCTTTTGACTTGATACAAGGATTTGTATCTTGTAGTATGTAGTGTTTGAATGTTGAAATAGTGCAATATAATAAGATTCTAAATAATCTTAATTTGCTGCAACTCTGACATGAACGGTGTGTTGAAGATCTGGGAATGTCTCTTTTATGGTTACATTGATAAGTAGCACTCATTCTTTCCTGGTGCAATTCTGAAATGTTTGTTTTCTGTTTTATTGGCAGCTAGCAAAAATGATCCATCTGGAAAGTGAGATCTTTGTTTAAGTACTCCTCAAAATCACATATTAGGAGAGTAAGAATGGTGCAAAGATTTTAACCAAAATTGCTTGTCTTGGCTATTAAGAATTCTGATGATCTTTATTTTCAGCTGGTGTTTACACCTGTCTGTTCTTGTTACCCAGTGACTCTGCATTGCTAAGTGACCAATGTTCTGTTTAACATTGTAAATCACCAGAAAGATGATTCAGGAAGGATGCAGACACCAGGTGAATTAGCTGTTTAATTACTCTGCCCTCACTGGGATGAGTTAACTCCTTTCACTGTGTGCTCTGACAGAAGGATAAGCTAATTTTGTTTAGTTTATCTCAAAATGAGAGTATGCCAAAGTGAGCTGAATTGATTTGCAGTTAGCATGGGCTAAGAGAGCACAGTGGCAAGTCAGCAGAGCTGCAGGAATGATAAAAAGAGGGGACAGCTAAAACCAATGTTAAATCCTGTATTGTAGGTACCATCTCCTCAGCTTCATCTGCACAGCCCAGGGTGAAAACAAGGCATTGTTGGTCAAGTTTTTATTGTAGGTTGGAACACAAGGTAGTTTTTAAAAAGATCATGCAGATTTTGCAGGGCTGACTAATGAGAAATAGTAACTATTTCTGTAATGACCAGATTAAGTGTATTTCACTCGAATGTAAACAGAATCTCAGAATTCTGCAGAGGTTTTTCTCAAAGCAGGAATTTTTGCAGCAGATCTGTTGACATCAGTTCCAGTGGCAGGTTGATGGGTGTATGAACCATCCTGTCATTTCAGAAATGACGAGCTCAAGCCCTGTACCCTGCAAACCTACCTGGCATAAGTGCCTATAAATGTATAAGGATTTGCTGGGGATTGTGTTGAAGTTTTGTTCCATTTTCAACTTCAGAAATAACTGCAAGAAATAATGGAAAAGAAGGCAAAATGATGCTTCTGAGGAGCAAAGTGGTATTTTTTTAGCACTCCCAATGTGAAGTGGGTGAAATTTAGCATTAACACAGCATGCTCTGAAGTGGAAGAAATTTTGTCTTGTTGCAGAAAGGATCGATGTGGTGATGAGAGCACTGTGCAGCAGTAGAAACTGCTGCCTCCCCTCTGCAGGCAAAATTCTCCATAAATTCATCTTGCCGTCCTGCAGACTGGTCCATTTTGACATACTGCATGTAGTGCTTTGTAAATGTGGATTTTTTCAGGGTTGAATTTAGGAAGAGAGAATTTGCCTTGAATTTCTTTGTGATTTCTTCTTTTTATGTTTTCATGGTTGTAAATTGGAAAAAAAGACCATGGGAAATATATGACCTGATGGCTCTTTATGTCTTGGTAGGAAAAAGTGTCTGCTTAGCCTCCTTCTTCTCTTACAACATAAATGGAATAAGGAAAACTGATCTGTTTGCTGCTGCTATCTAGCTCTGTATTATTACTGTTAAAAGGTTTGTTTTCTTATTTTTTGGATGCAGTTTTATATACCACAGTTTCATGTAACTGTGTGGTAGAGCAGAAGGAACACAATCATATTTCAGATCTTGTAAAAGTCTGAACTCATCTTGTGTGTTTGAATACAGATAGGATGAAAGATAAATTCCAGACAGAAACTTAGCTGTTTCCTTTTTTCTCTTTTGGTAAAATATATCTCATATTCTTCAATGTGAATGGTGGTAAATATGTGGCAGAATGAATAGCAATGCTCTGCCTACTGAAGTTAAATAGTTGAAAAGTTCTGGGTATCTAAAAAAGGCAGCAGGTTGCTGCATCTCAGCTTTTGCTGAGTAGAGGTGCTCTTGGGTTTGCAGTTAAGCTCAATTCAAAATACAGTTTTATGAGGGTTAACCTTAAAAATGCTATTGTGTTAGATTTCTTGAACTAGGTAAAGCCAGAGTACAGGGCTTTTTGTGCTCCCTTTTAAAGTAGTATGAGTGCTTCATAGTTTTGAAGGTAAAACACCTTTATGGGACAGCACTGTTGTCCTAATTTTACAAATAACTACTTGGTCTTGCTTCCCTAGGTGGCTTGCTCAAGGTTACACAAGAGTCCTCTGATGGAGCAGGGAATGATATCTAAATGTTTGATGTTTAAAACTTGAAGTCTGATTTCTGGATTACCCTTTTGTAACAGAAAGGGAAAACCTATACTTTTCCTGTCATCCTGCTGAAATTAATTGAATTATAAGTATTAATACCCTGATTTTGATCAATGCTTTTAATTCTCTTTACTGCTTCTTTTTATTTTTAGGCATGTACTGGTATTGAAAATATTGATGAAGCTATAACGTTGCTTGAACAAAATAACTGGGATTTAGTGGTAAGTATTCTAAGAAAATGACTTCATAGATCAACCCCACATAACAGTGACATGGCATCTTGCTAAGACAGCTGGTAGCTTTATTTCAAATTTGGGGGTGTCTCGTGGCTGGGACAAACAGGCTGTTATGTGCAGACTGCTTTTGGTCTGTTAAAGCCTCTTCTCCAAGTAAATGAGATCCTGAACAAACCCTTCTCTGCTGTGATTGTCTTCAGGATTTTTTCATTTCTGTCTTGTCCTCTAAAGCCATGTTTCATATTGTGTTTAGTTTCCTCTTGGCTTCATTGTGTAAGAAGTGTTATGAAGGGTAGTGTTTTTAGAAGAAGACCTGTCTGTACACACATGGGTTTTGAGGATTTAGGTTCCTGTGGAAGAAAGGGAAGATAAAACAACTTTTTCAAATTTTCATGTGCTTTTAATTTAAAATTGGGATTTTTGCTCTTCTGTTGTTGGTGGTTGTGCAGGATTGAGTCAGATGATTAAAGCCATAACTTTATTTAGATTTGGTGCTATCCAGAGACCATTAAGTACAAGCAAAATACCCAGCAAACACTCATCCTGAAAAAACTTCTCATCTATTTTGCCACAAGGTTCAATGTGCAGACAAGTAGGAGGAAACCAATAAAACCAAGCAAAATAGTCTTAGGTGTTTTAAGACTCTTCATAGGATTAGTAAATAAAGAAACTATTAATCCAATTTCTTAAGGTTTAGAAGTGTAAACTACAGCAAACGTAATTAAAAAGTTAGTGCTCTTCCTTTCAACTGTAAAACATTTGATTTCCTCCTTTTTTTTTTCTTTCTCTTTTCCAAATGACCTTTGGACCAGTCCAAAATATCAGAAATTTATTATGAAGGAAATTCGATTTCCAAAATTGGCTAGAGATGTAATTTCAACTGTAACCTATTGTAAAAAACCAGTGCAAACTCCCAACACTTGAAACTACATGTTAAAATGAACACAGTCTCTATTTTGCAACATTTTTTATTTTGGAATTAAAAGTGCATGATCCATGTGTGGTGGGTTTGTTGTTTTTGTTTTTTTTTTTCCTTTTCTTTTTTTTTTTTTTGGGGGGGGGGGTTGGTTTTTTTAAGGCCTTAAATTCAGTAGTCAAGTACATATTCAGTGCCTAGGAATTGGGTAGGGTTTGTTTTAATTCAACCAAAAGGTCTTGGGTTTTTTTTTAGCTGAGATGAAAAACTAAAGAAATCCTTTAGTTTGGCACTAAATATGTCGTTCAACTCAGAGCAAAACTTTTTTTTGATTTCTAAGGAAAACCAAACTTGAAGAACTTGGTTCACAGTTCATGAAGACAGTAGTGAAGTAGTGATGATTTTGGTAAGGGCTCCTCTGCTGTCCTTTGGCCCCCAGTGTTAGGTAAATGGGAAGAACAGAATTTCTGTTTTGTCTAATTTCACTTCGTTTTCTGCATCTGATTCAGAGGCTTTTAAAGGTCGATTCCTTTACTTCTGTGATGCTGGAAGTAAAATCAGAAGTCAGTATTTGATGAGGAAATCTTCCTTCAGGCACCCAGACTAATAAATAGAAAGCTAAGCAGATCCCATTTGGATGTCATCAACCAAAGTTCAGGGGCACTCCTGCAGCAAAAGAGGGAAAAACCAAAAACATAAGGAAGTTCTTGTCTCAGAGAGATTGTTTACTCTTGCTTTTCACTCAGGCCTGTCTGTATCTCAATTCCATGTTCCTGTTTGGGGAAAAAAAGTCGTGCATTATCAGAGGTTGTGCTAAAGACCCAGGTTGACGATTCCCTTGGGCACCTGTTACTTCTTGAACTCTCTGACACTCAGCTCAAGGGTGTTGCTATTTCTCTGGGACTTCAGCCAAAACAACCAAAAGAAGGAGCCCTGGTGAGCTGGAAAGCAGAAGGATCCCAAACAGAAACAGAGAAGTAGGTACTGACATGGGCTGACAGAGAAGTACATCAGAATGCACAGAGACAGCAGAGGTTATTAGGTTCACAAAACAAGTTCCTTACATTGTGCTGCAAGTACTGTGTGTTTGTGTAAGCTTTTCTAAGGATTACTTTGTTTGCACTGAAGAAGTATTCCTGCTGCTTACTTTGTCCCTGCATTTTTCCCCCGGTCTTGCTAGAATTTAGTATCAAGGGTTAAAATGTCACCAGTATCTTTCCTATTACTGTTACTGTGTTCTGTATCTTTTGGACATTTGGTTTTACCTTTAAACAAAGCTAAACCTGGGTTAAGTGTAAGGCTCTCCTTTCTGGGTTTAGTTTTTCTACTAGTCACTTTTGTTTTTAATTAAGAATTAAAAAGAATTCCTTTTTCTTTTCAGTTTAGAACTGAAACATCAGCTTCCTATTTTTGAACTTTAAAAGATTACTTACCCCCAGTTAGAAGTCTTCATCTCTAATCCTCTCTATGGGATACTCTAAGACAATATAAACTGCCTCTAATTTATCTTGAGTTGGGTACTAAATAAACTGGATTTAAATGTCTCAGAGTTGTATATGTTTTATAGTGCTCAAAGCAGTTGTATATGTTTTGCAGTAGCTGCTTGAAGCAGTATGGGAAGCTGTCTTTCATAAATGTTTGGTTGCTTGGCTTTGTTCAAGTGCTCAAAATAAAATTGGTCACAAGAGTGCTGCAGAGGAATTCATATGCAGCAACAGTGTAAAAACTGCTTGGTGGGATCATGAAGCCTAATTTTGCCAATAATTAGTTCCCCTCTGCTGCATATGACTTGGCCTTTGTGGTGGTCTGCTGCATACAGAGCAGCTTGGGGTTTTTCTGTGTTAGAACACTGTAGCCTAATTACAGGGCTTATTATAGGCTGGGCGACAAAACGTTGCAGATGTTCTGTGAGATACAGAAGATCAACATAGATAATATAATGATCTCTTCAGGCATTCTGCTATAAATGGATGCAGCTCTCTTAAGCCTCCCAGGGTTGCTGGTGTGTTATTTCCTGAGTGTCATTTCTTTCAGCTTTATTAATTTACAGTAATTTTTACCATCTGAGGAAGCAGAAGTTAGGAATTTCTGTCCGATGTAAAGTCTGGTGGTTTCATAGTTTGCCCATTTAGACTCTGACCTTCTCTTTTGGTATGTGAAGGGAAGAATGACAGATCAAGACAGGTTAAATTGTGTGTATAAACAATAAAATAAAAGTGTGAAAAATCCCACCTCTGTGTCTGTTGAAATGTTTCTGATGATGGTACATATTTAAAGGAAAATCACCCATTAGTGACTTGACCTTATGCTCTGTGGACCTTTATATTTCTGAGGTTATTACACAGGTGAGAGCTTTTTGTTCTCTTGATATCCAGCACTTGAATCTGTGCATGAAAGTAAGTGAAGTGATCTTCTCTGCCTTTCACAGATTTAATGAAAAATTCAAGTCCTTCATATGCAGCATGACTTCATATTCTGTACTGGTAATCAGAACAGGTTTTTTGAATGAAAAGCAGAATTCACACTTAATTTTCTGCTTTTTCCAGGTTGGCCATTTCTGTTTTTACTCCTGTTCCCTGGTTTAAAATTGTTTTTATTTCGTGTCTTTTCCAAGAGACATTGTAATATAGGTACTTTTTAGTATTGCTTGAAGAAGAAAATAAATTTCATCAAAGTAATGGGGAGGGAGGGTGTTTATTTTCCAATATTCAGTTTCTTGTAAATATGTGTATAATGATTGTATGTACATAACCCCCTCACATGTTTTATTTTCAAAATTACCTTTGTGCCTTTCTGCTGTACTTGGCTTGATTATTCTATATTCTGTTAGAGGAACAAAGCACAGTATAAGTTCAGTAAAACCAGCAGTTTAGTGTACCTGGAGATGGCATGACTTGCAGTTCCTGTCATACTCAGGTTCCAAGAATCTCCTGACAAGAAGATTCTCTGTCTTGGAAGGAGAAATTGTATACTTTGAACATCTGTTTTTATAAAGCTTCAGCTCTCACTTCAGCTCTCAACTAGAACTTTTAATTTTAAATGGATAACTTAGACAGATGGAGGTTTTTTTGCATCTTGCTTGTAAACTTCTTGGAAAATAATATTTGTTAGACAGGATGTTTTTTTTTTACTCTAAGTACCAATTTTGTATATGTGTATTTACATCTATGTAATGTCTTTTGGAACAAAGTAACTGAACAGACAAAAAAATTGAGCTGAGAAAAATCAGGTAGGACTTGGCAATTTTTTATTTCTCTTGGAGGTGCCCATTTAGGTGGGAATGGCAAAGAATGGGCTCTTGACAGTTAACAGCAATCTGTTATTTGTATCTTCCAGTGCTCTAACCAGTAACAATCCTTTTGTTATAAGGGTAGCAAATTTCAGTAGGAGCTGGTAAAACTGATACACTTAGATTGTCTTTTATCCCTCTTGCTCTGGTTTGCCCTGCTGCAGCTCTGATGTGGTCTCTCTCTGAATGTTATTTTGATTGATTTGAATTTGTCTGCCTCCAGAAACTAGGTGATTAATCTGAGTTTGGCACACAGCCCTTTCTTTTCCCTAAATGTGGGGCAGTGTTCAGTGTATGTTTATGTTCTGTGTTCAGCAGCTCTCCTGTTGCATTGCAAGGCTGTGTTTCAGTGGCTGGGAACCAGGACTGCACTTCATGGTGATGGTCTTCATCACACTGGCCTTTTTATTTTGTATTGCTGACCTGCTGTTTTATTTAGTTTAGAATTGCATACTGAATATGGCACATATTTGCCAGCACTCAAATGGGACAAGTGGGAAGTTCAGGGTATATTCCTATCACTCATTAGGAATAGATCTGAAGGATTTTCAGTGTTGAGAACATGGGCTTGTCTGTGTATTAATAACATTCTCCCTGTGGTCAGATGAGCAGTCACATCTGCCTACTGGAAGCAGAGGTTTGTATAAATGTATTTTCCTTTAGGGAGCATTTAAAGTTTTGTTTTAGACAGGTGTTCTCTTGTGGATCTGGATGTCCTGTGGAACATATTCTTCTCAGCTCAGCAGGTTTATTCTCACTGTTACTGCAGTGAGGAGCCTGTCCAGCATTCACAACCCTGCTGCCAGCAGAGGGAAGGAAGAAGGAAGCCCTGGGTTAGATAATCCCAAGGAGTGTTGGTGGATGGGCATCCCACGGGCATGGTGCCTGTTCTCCAGGAAATTCAAGAGTTGCAGGTTTTTTTGTGTGTTCAGCTGCAGCATTAATCTCTCCTAGTAGGACAAAATTGTATGTTAACTTGCCTTTTACAAAGGACTATAGAAATCCCCTTTGGAAGTCTTCTGTTAAATTAGGGATCCCTGCTTGCAAAAATTGTATTTCTCCTTCTCCATATTTCCAGCATTTTGCAGCTTTCAAAGTGACATTTGTGTGTCTTTGAGTAAGCTCAGATGGATGCTGTGTATTTTATGCAGCTGGGTGGTAGCACAGAAGACTTGTTGATTCTTCAAAATAGTATGAAATAAATTGTTTTTACTTTCTTTCAAATGCCTTAATCTTTGGTAGAACGTATTTCCTTTTAATGTATTTTTTTCATGGAAGATTATATGAAATGTGTGGGTCTGTAGGCAGTTTTAATCATGGTATGGCTTTCCATATAGTTGTATACACATTCATCCATTTAAAAAAAACCCTCAAAATAACCCCCAAAACCCTGCTTTATTCATGTGAGGGTAACAAAGGGGTTGTGATTATGTATTTTATGGCTGTATTTTGTTGCTGTGATGATGTATATGAAATTTTAGTTTTCTTTCTGACCAGAAAGAGAGTGGAGAAGATTTTTAGGTAAAGCTTTGCTGGCAATATTGTAAATTAAAATATAAATTCTGTCTCTCCTCTTCAAATAACAGATGAAATTTAGTTACTTAAATAATTTAGATTTTTAGTTACTTAAGTAATTTTAGTTACTTAAGAAATAAACTCAAGTTTTTCTTGTATAGTGATCAAACAAGCAATGGGACTAATACATTTAGATTTCTGTTCATGGTAAAAGACTCTTGTTCTTTTAACAGAGGCTTTTGTGTTCTGAGATTAAACAAAAAGCAGCACCTGAGATCCCAGTAGTGCCCCACAGTACTGCTGGAGCTCTTTGGATGCATCACCCACCTACCTTAGTTTTTACAAATACTTTTTCTAAAGGTGCTACCTCTTATGGGTAGTTTTACAGAGATTGCTTAGCATTCATTTCTCCTGAGACATTCAAATTTCAGAACAAATTTCTAGAATATACTAATAGTGAATTGGCTGGTATGAGGTATCTGTAGTTTATTACCCTGCGTCTGTGACCTATTTAGTTGAACTAAAAATTGCACACATCTTATAAACATGTGTTTGACAAGTGTTTAGTCTGTCATTGAGTCATGTTGGGACTGTGTGAGTAGGAGAAAAACTAAGTAAATGATTTAGGAAGGGCATCTGTGTCAGTGCTGTGACTATTTTGGAAGTGAACGTTACTTGTGAAAATTTTTACCACAAAAGCTAGGAGCCATCTAGAGCCATCAAACTTTGAAAGCAGAGTGTCTTAAAAATGGATTTACTTACAATACTGTTGAATATCTGAACAGTTTCTAGTTTTATTTCAATAAACTCTCCTTAGCCTGTCCTGGGTTGCTGCCCTCCAGGCTGTTGGAGAAATGCTGAGACAACTTGCAGGTTACTTACTTCATCTTGGGATTTTCTGTTTTCTAAAATTTTAAGCTAAATCTTGCATAACCATTTTTTTGATTATGGATTAGTGATTAGGCATTTGGCTGACTACAGCTGGGGTCATTGGAACACTGTTGATATTTCATGTTATTATGGATTTTCGGGGCCATAGGCTTTTGGCAGTACTTCTATGACATTTTGTGTTCTGAGTTCTGGTGTCCTGAAATTTCTTCCCTGGTAGTACTTTCTAAGAGCTAGTGTGTTACAATGAATATCTGAAAAAAACCCCACCTTTTTTTTAATAAGACTGAAAAAAATACATTGTCATGAAGTAGCTTATTTGTAAACTTTGCATTTTAACATTGTCATTCAAATTTACATAAAATTACTAGGAGAGGACTAAAAATATGGGAGTTCAGAACATTTTCCAATATTCATATCCAGGCATAGCTTTTGATTTATCTGACCCTCCTACTTTCTATCTATTAATGCTTTAAGGAGTAATAAAATATGTTTTGGTATTAAGCATAAGCATTTCTTTCTTTTAGAAGGTGAAGCAGCATTAATGTCAAAGTTGTGATATTTATGACTAAGACCAAGGTACTTTCATGTGTGTCAAAGCAGAAACACCTCATGGGCTCCTTTCCCTTTCTATGTGAATGAGTTTTGAGTGGGTTGTTGAGAGTAGATTGTTTTCCTTTATTCCTGCTGAGCTAGAGTCAGCTCAGGTACCTGCTGATCCCTAAGCTTCTTAGAAATCTCTACAGGTTCTTTACTTTCACTGTGCCAGGAAAACACATTCAGTTATGAATTTTTAATTTCTGTTGCACTTTGTTGGGGGAATTAGGCAGTGACAAACTAGAATTAAGGAACTCTTCAAAATGCAGTGGGTTTTTTCCCCCTCAGAATTTTAGAAGTATATCTAACTGTTGTAAGGCTTCCTAGTGCATTTAGGCATGTTGTAGGAGTGACAGGAAAAAATTTGCTGAAGCCACCAAAGATGTAGGGAGAAATGGGAAACCACATCTAGAGTGTTAATTGTAAACTATTTCAACGCGTGCTCTCTTGCTGATGAACTGAATCATCTGTATGAATGTATTCATGTGGCATTTTTTGGTGAAATGTTAATTTTTTGCTTTATTAGCAAGCCTATTGTTTTGCAGCTTTTCATGAAGTATATTTGTTGTAAAGAAAGCAAGCTGAAATAAAGCAGAATGCATAGAAGACATTTCATTGTAGTTCAATTACGGTTTTTGGTTAAATTTTAACCACGATGGGGACAAATGTTGTCATTCTGTATAAACTTTGTGGGTGTAACTTCACGTCTAGCACTTGGAAATACTTTTGAGACTCGCAAAGCTGGGGAGATGCCAGCAAATATAACATAAGCTACAGGAAAAAGCTGACTCATTCCTTTGCCTTGAAAAGCCTGCCAAAAATAACACAGGTAGAGATTGCTTCTCTTACTACTGAGGCACAATTAGTAATTTTGTTATTTAAATATTACTGAATTAATTAAAAAAACCTAAACGGAATAATATTTTTTATTACTTAAACTCATAGCAGTCAATTTTTGTAACCTCTGAAAGTAATGGTTTCAAAGTAGCTGTGTGTGTAGTAAGGTGATCTTTATTTGTAAAAGGCCTCTTTCTGGTTAAAGTGGTTGGTATTTCTGCAGAAGGTTTCATGGAATTTCTAATTTAGAATGCATATCTCAGACTTGCTTGGAACAGGTGAGATTTGGTAGCTGCATAAAGCTGTTCAGAAGGCACATTCCTCTGCTTGGGGATCTCAGGGTCCAATCTGGATGTCTTAATTAATACAGCTGCTTTCAGTAAACCTTTGTTGTATTAAGCACCAGTTATTAAAACTTCTGCTGTTTTAGTCTGGAATTTTCTGCTTTTTTATTGTTGTAAACTGATTGCAAGAGAAGTCTGTGAGTAGTCTCACTTTTTATCCAGTTTCCCAAAATCACAGTGTGAGGGTCAGAGCAAATGTTTTGATGTGTCTGTACCTGCCAGTATCCATTATTACCAATTCTGTTGAAAATTAGCTCAAATCACTATTTGCAAAAAAGAAAATTATTAAAGGAGCATTATTTCAAAACATTTACTGTTGTTACTGGAATATTTGCATACAGCAGAGCCCTGTGAGTTAGTTTCATTTTAAGAAATACTCCTGTTGTATTCCTTCTGCTCAAAAGGAACTAATAAATCTGTGCACTTCTTCTGGTTGGCTTTACTGTTGCATGTGAAAATATGTTCCTTTGTCACTTAGATTTATAGTCTGAAAGCAGTTTGAAATTCACTTTTGCTTTTTCAGTCCTTTCATGGATGTTTTGTCTCACTAATGTTTTCCTTTATCATTCTGTTGTTTTTCCTCTTTCTGGATAATATTTGTTCAGTTTTGGGGTTTGTTTCCTTTCTTTTTTAAAAAACCCCTTCTGTCCATTGTAGAAAGCATTTGGAGTGCTATTGTCCATTTATTTTGTTTGAATATCAAATAAAAAATGGATTTTAAATCTTTAAGATAAGAAGTTTATCATGTGAAAGCAGAAAATTATAATAGGACTATTGTATATCAGGGAGAATATCACATTTAGCCCAAATTAGGAATGATTTGCAATGGCCTGACAATTGTAAACAGAGTGTTATTTATTATGAATTCGTAATGAGGGCTTTTAAAGTGCATTTTGTTACACTTCTTTAAATTCAGCAAATTCTCAAGCACAAATGTATACAGGCTAACATTTCTAAAATATTACAGCTAGAGTTTTTTTATTCTGCAGAACTCAAAATCACAGTATGTTTGTATTGTATGTCATCTCACCCTCTCTAGTGAGGTTTTACATATAAGTTTTGGTATTATATTCACTTAAACAATCAGAAAAATAAATCTTAGATTAAATGCTGAGAGTCGAAGATTAAAACAAGTTTTTCTTTGTTCTGCCTATGAAACAACAAAATGCCCATTTTTTTGGTTATAATTTTAAATTCTGTCCTACAAGTGGCTAACACCTCTTCTTGTCTTTGCCTCTGTTAATGTAGAAAACAGCATGGGGTAAACTTGCTGCATTTGTGATGTGAGAGAAATCATTTTTATATCGAGAGGATACTAAGTGTATAATAGGAAGGAGAGGCAAAATGAGTAGTAAAGAGACAAAATGCAGAACTTTGATTTTTTAGCTTGCCAGACGTGTTAAACTGAAAATAAAATCTGAGTTTGTAGCATCTGGAGGAGACTATAGATTTTTGGAAGTCATAATAAATGAATCCTCTCATCCAAAAAGCTTTTACTGAGTTTCATAGAAATAATTAAATATGTGGTTTATGAGGCTATTGCCTTAAGTTGAATACATGACAAATTTGCTAACGCTGTAAATATGAATGTGTCAGAAAATTGGGAGGTTGGAAGAAAATGCCCCATGAGCAAGTTACTCCATTATAATTCCCTGTGACTTCCTGAAGCACTTGATGCCATTTGGTTGGACATCTTTGGGTTTTGGATCCTCTACCATGGCAGTTCCTATTACCCTGTCTTGAGGTCTCATTTGTGTACTGTGTTTGTTTAATGGAAACCTCCTCAGTTTTTACCTAAACAAATGTAAAGCTCTGCGAGGGCTTTGCTAAGTAAGCTCAAGTGGTCTCACTTGCTGAGTGCAGTCAAAGCTAAATAAGGCTTGTGGGAGCAGCTTGTGCTGGTTGTGTTAGGCTGGTTTGGTTATTTATCCCACTGGAACTCGTGCATCTCTCAGGTGTGCAGGTTATTTACACCTCTCCAGCCTCCTCCTCTGAAAGGATTGCTCTTCCAGCTCTGTGCTGCTCCAACTTGCTTTCTCCTTCTGCTTGTGCATGTGTTTTCTAGTGCCCTGTTTTGGAGAGTTGATCTTGCTTTGTGCTTTGTGAAACAATTTGCTCTTCACTGGGGTGGAGCTTCCAAAGGAGAGATTTTCAGGGCTCTGTATTTGTCAGCCAAAACCATGGTGTGCTGTGGAGGTTGGGAAGGAGAGGGGAGGAACACGAGGTGGCCACTGAGGAAGAGCTCCCTCCTCACCCATTGCAAAAGCCTTTAACTGCTCTTTCACCTGGGACTGCTTTTAACTCTTAATTCATCTAAATATCCCTTTTAAATTCTGGAAATTTAAAAACTACCTCCCATCTTTAGTTTGTGAAGATGAACGAACCCCTTGCCTCGTTTGAATATTCAATCAGTGTATGTAGACTTCTGCTTTTAAATGAAATGATTGGTAAATCCAATCCATCTTCAAACTTTATGAAAACCACTGAGTGTTTACAACTTGTGAGTTGAATATTTGTGCTATCTATAAACCTGCATTATTCATAGGGCCCTGGGATGAGAGTCGCTCTAAGATGTGCTTCATTGCTTTTCAATGGTTAGCACTGGAATTGTGTATTTTGAAGGAAGTCATTGATGTTGTTTCAATAGGTAATTAAGGAATGGTGGTTCTTGGTTTTCTTTCTAACACTGTTTTGTACTCATAAAAGATAGTCACAATTAATCAGAACTGACTAATCTGGTTAAGTTAATATTCCCTTGAGGAAAAGTTTTCTAAATTGCAGTCTGTTTTGCAGTATTCTTCAGGTACCTAAATAAGTTCAGAATACCATGGATTTTTTATGTTGCCCAAACTTTTAGTGAATTTGGTAACATTTCATTAACCCTGTTGCTTTATTGTTCCCTATGTTTTTGGGAAACAAAAAAGTTGGATTGAATATATTTCAATACTTGGAAGTGTGCTGCTGAAAAAACCCACCCAAAAATATTGTTATTTTGAACCTTTTAATGGGCACTTGTCAGTCCAGTGTTAGGTCACATTCTTGACTTCCTTTTCATTTAAGAAACCCCCAGGATTCACAGTATCAAGATGACCTGTGCTATGGGATGGTGGAGTCACAGGTGCTTGAGACTGGAAGTTGTTTCTGGGTGTCTCTCTGGCCCAAAGCAGATCCAATTAGGTCAGGTTATGCTGTACTTAATGAATTTTTAAATAAGCTGTTCCAATTCCTGGCCATATGATTGATATCCCTAAACAAAATGTATAAATCCAGAAGAGCTACATTCAGTTTATAATGTAATGAAATAAATTGAGGGCCTGGAAGTTGTTTGAAGGCTGTCATCAAAACAGAAATTATTCTGTTTCAGGATGGGACAGTATTATGGCAGAATGAGTGTATGGATAGCACTGAGATGCACCTAGGATTCTTGGCTTTGGGAAGAATCTTCTGAAGCCCCTGTAATTCTCCATTTAAGGTGAACTTCACTGTTTAAGTAGTGATGGCATTAGCAAGCTGTGGTACCCTGGATCCAGCAGGGGCACTTGTGGATATGCAGTGAGAGAGCAGCAGAAGCACAGAGTGCTGCTTTCCTGGCATCGCTCTCAGCAGCAGGTGATTGGGAGCTGGAAGAGCTTTCTGATCCAGACATGGTTTCTTTATATCAATAACCCATAAACAGATTTAATGCACTGGTTATTAAAATTGTTTTGAGAGTAGCACACATTTTTAATGACTATAAATTAGCCACACAGGGTGGTTCTGGTGATCAAAGATCCCTGTTTGGAGAGACAAAAAAATGGAATATCTTGAAATGTTTGCATAACCATAGAGATGTGAGCCTCTTTCAAATGGGGCTGACACTGGGGAGGAACAGCCTGGAGCAGATCTTGCCTTAGTAACGTGTTCTTGTTTTAATTTTTTTTTTTTTATAGTCACAACCTTCTCCCAATGAAATTCTAAAGCAGATGGTTGTTCCTTTTTCTTTTTTTTCTTTGCAGGGTCTACTTATAGCTGTCTTGTTAGAACATGGATATTTAATATTTATGCAGTATGTACATGTGCACTGCTACCATTTGCTGTCTACATTATTTTAGTCTTCCATCTTGCTTAACAAACAGTGTCTGGACTCTTCAGTTTTACAGTGTGGTTAATAGAGGTCTTTCCATCAAAAAAGCACATAATGCTTCTGCTGTTTTTTCTTACTCCTGTGCCCCTTAAATGTCATCAAGTTTACAAAACTGGGGATATATGAACAAGTGAGTTATTCAGTTTAAAAGAAAATAGCTCGAAGCCTCTATCGTATTTAACCCCTCTAACTAGGTTCAGAAGAAGTTTGAGCTGATTTAATCCTCTGAGGCAGAGTTTTGACAGAAGTGTGAAAATCCACATTGCTGTATTTCTTCACAGCTGAAGGCAGCTTCTTTTCCCCAAGTAAAGAGAATTTTGTTGCACCAGCAGATCATTATTAGTGTAGGTTCTGTGGTACAAAACCTGTGTTTGCTCTCTGTATCTTACAGATGCAAAATAAAGGATAATTTTGTCTCTCAGCCAACTTTATCTGTTGATTGACATGAATTAAATGTATATTGCTGAAGAGTACGGGAGGGAGAAGCCAATCCAGAAAAACCCAAATAAACCAAAACCTCCTACTCTTTCCTGGAGGTTTATTAGATGAACACCATCAAGAGCTGTGTATGACTGCAAAAACCACAAGGATGATAAATGAGACACGTTGTTAGAAAGAAACCACTGATTATTACCATGCACAGTGGATAAACTGATTTAAAACCTGATCTGATGGGGAACTTTGTTTTCGCTGTAATTTGATACAGCCTCATGGGTTGTTGCTGTAGCTTATGGGTACCTCTGACCTTTTCCTTCTCTGCTTTTTTAATAATTATTAATGCAATATTTGTTTCTAAATGCAGGATAAATCTTATTGCAGTATCGCAGTAACTTAGCTGAGTTCAGCAATAAAACGTTCTGACTTCATGTAGCCTTAACTATTAATGGAAATTGTAAAAAAGTCATGTTTATCTATTCAGAGAAAAAGAAACCATAGCATTTAAATCTTGATTGCATCTATTTTTGTGTTTATCAAGCACTTACTTAAGCTACATTTTTTTAATGTCAGTTTGTACAAATGGTGTTGATAGATGATGACTGTCAGTAGTTCAGTCACAGGGTATGATTTTGTCCTCCTGGAGTACCAGGGCATCTATGAAATGCTAAACATCAGTGTTCCCTTCTTCACTGGGGACCAGACACTCATTCACCCCCTGTTCTGGCCAGCAAGTCAGGTACATCTGACATATGAGGATGGATATTAGAAGTTGTAAGAGTAGAAAATGGATGAGTTGCTGCTGGTACAGGAGAAAATTGAGAGTAGTGGGATGCTACAAGCTCTGTTTAATCCTGCTGTTAAACCTTCTGATGATTTGGACAGCGTGGAATGGTATTTAACTGCATAAACCCTGCTTAAAAGCTACTTCCTTTTCTACCTGAGGATGCTTTAAGTTTTTGGGATGGTCCCTGGCAGCCTAAGGAAGCTGGGTGGTGTCTGTGTGTGAGGTGGAGGTGTGATGGGGCTGCTCTGGAGCAGCTTTGCACCAGCTCAGCTCTTGGTGAGCAGGTGGGGCTGGCAGCACACAGGGTGTGTGCAGCTGGGCAGGGATATGGGCTGGGCCATGCTGGTGCTCCTGGGAACATCAGATTTTCTGTGGGTGTGCTGTGAGGCTGCCTGGGCTGTGCACAGTTTTCTGGGTGTGTTTGGGAGTGATGTGTCCCCTGTGTGTGAGTACCAAAGTTGATTCCCAGGCAGTCACCTGGGGAATCCATCACACGCAAGCAGAAGTCTGAGCTTCAGCTCATGTTTGTTTTTCACTTGGGGATGGTTTTTATTTTATGTAGATCCCATAATGGTTCTTAATATCATTCACCAAGAATATTGACTAAATAGAGAGCATTTTAGGGCATGTTTTGAAGCGAGCTAATCACTTTTCAAAACATATTATAAAAGTTCTGATCTATTTTTGTTCCACATGCTTGACTTAAAATTTGTTTTCTCTTTTCAGGCAGCTATAAATGGTGTTATACCACAAGAAAATGGCATTCTACAAAGGTAAGCACAGAGGACTGGAGTAGTAAATGCAGAGAATGATGCTGGGTAACAGTTATTTTTTTTTCCTTCCTGAATCCTAAGAAGATGACATAATTCTCCTTTTAAAGCTGTTTCTGGAGCCACAAATTCTATTCCTGGCAAAGCTGATTTAACATTCAGTTTTTCCCATACTGATAGAGGATTAGCTCAAACATCTGTTCAAAATAGTTAACTTTTATTTTATTTTCACTGATGGTTGGGTCATTCTTTGCAGGGTTGTCTCTTCACAAAGACTGTGTTGGTATGCTTCTGGCTAAGTATTTCTTTTTCCTTATGCATTTATAAAGGTATTCCATGCTTCCCTGTTTCTGGCCAAAACCATTTGTACTTGGGATTTTTTTTGTTGTTTTGTTTTTTTAAATTGAATTACAGGCAGCAGAAACTGTGATAGATAAAGTAAGGTTGTTCCTGTCTAAAAGTTCTAAAAGTAGTTTTACTGATTTTCTTTCAGCTTCTGAATTAAATTTTGGCTTGCATACTGATGCTTGGATATCTTGAACTCACTGAAATTTGATCTTCTAAGTGCTGATGAGACAATTGAAAACAGCAGAACAGGAATTAAGCTACCTAAGAGAGACAGTAAAACAGTGTTTAAAAATTTGTTCAGAAAAATACTTAATGTACTATTTAAAAAATTTCAATGATGAAATAAGATCCATAATATAGGTAAAGTGGTGTTTGACATCTCTGTCAATACTTCCTGATTCAACAGAGTCAGGTTTTGATTGAGGATAAAAGTATTTGCCCAGTAAAGTTACTAAATATATATTTACTGTAAGGCCTGTTTAGTCCATCTGAGATCAAGTCTTGGTTGTGGAGCTCTCTTTCTGCATAAGTTGACCTCAAAGCATTTCTGTCCAAAATCCCAGAATGTTTGATTGGATAAAAGAAGCTGGGGAATAGTAAGAGTAGTTAATGCTTGTCCTCAATCACAAGGTGGTCCAGTGCCTGCTTACATTTTCTTTCACAGTAATTTATTAATGTTTAGAAATTATTAGATAGTCAAATGTGTTTCAAATGGGTATTTTTGTTACTTTGTTTTTGTCTTATTTTGTATTCTTCCAGTGGAAGTGGTTTAAAGGGAGGCTCAGAAGATTTAGAAACCTGCTTTCCAGTGGTTTTCAGATAAAGCTTATTTTACTGATGTGGGGCTTTTTATGTTCTGTTAGAGGTTGCTAGTCAGATATGTATGATGCCTTTTGTGGTGGAATCAAATAGAATTAATGCAACTGGACTTTTGAAGCAAGTTAATTTATTGAAGAGAAAAAAGTACACTTTGTTGTGTAATTCAGTTGCTTGTTTTGTAATCCAGTCCTGAGAATTGGGATATTCATTGCTTCTTGGGTCTGCTAACAGAATTGTTACTTAATTGTACTTAATTCATACTTGTCCACCAGGATGAAGAAAATAACATATCACTTGGTATTTATACTTTTTTAAATACTGAAAATTAGACTGTTTCCTGTACTCCTTAGAGCTCTGACGTGGGCCTTTGACTTTTGAGCCATAGGTCTGAGAGTGTGGGTCTTTTGTAGCTGGGCATTCATCCTTCTGAGCATGCTGATGTGAGAAGTGAAGGAGCCCCTTGTTTTACAAGCATAACATGTTTTTCTGTTTCAAATGTGAAAGGCACAATGATGGGATTTGCAATAGCTGAGCACTGTTGCACTTCTGTGACATGCATGCCATCCACATTTGCACTTTATAAAGTTCAGACCTCCTCTAGATGACAGATTTGACCTGCTCTATGAAGCATTTCCACTGAGAATCTCATGGGATCTTAGGTAGCACAAGGAATTTTTCAAATAAGTTCTGATAAAGAATAGAAATGAGACAAGTTATGTTGCAGCATTTCTGAAATCCACCATGAGATTCTGTAACTTCTCCTGGTAAGAACATCTAAAAGGCAACACCCCAGGCTTACTTGATGAAGTTTCTTGCCTTCCAAATTTGATTTCTGTACATCATAGGTTTGGGGGTTTTTTTTGGTTGGTTTTTTTTTTGTTGTTTGTTTGTTTTTTGTTTGTTTGTTTGGGTTTTTGGTGTTTGGCTTTTTTTTTTTTTTTTTGCATGGAGTAATATTCCTGAATTCCAAAATTTCATGTTTTGTTACACTTATTTCCAATCCCAGTTATGTGCTTCCTGTGGAGAGGCTCACTGAGGAAGATGAAATGCTTCTGGGTAGTGAGGGTATTCCAGTTTATTCTGACCTTGAGTATCCTTGAGTCAGGTATGGGGACATCCTGATACGAATCTCCAGGAGCCTTGCAGGATTTTGAACTTGAAGGCGAGCTAGAATTCAGCACTGCATTGCTGTTGTACTTCTAGGTGTTTTCTTTTTAAACACATGCTTCATTATCTTAATTTATTTACCTTAAATGTGTATCTATTTTTATATCTGACTTGTTTTTCACTAATTTGGTGTGAGAAAATACCTATCTGCATGCAGAATTTTGAGCTGTATTTCTTATTCTCATTTCCACGGGATACTAGCCCAATGATGTCGGAAGCTGGCCGTTGCCATGGTGCCAATTTTTATATGGCCACAACACTCCTGGAACAGGAAACAATCCCTCTCCTCAAAATAATTCTGGTATTAATTACACAGTGGATTTGAAATGTTTGTTTGTCACCAGTGCTGATCTCCTGTAACGCTCCTGAGCCCTGAAAGGTTAAAATTGCTCATACAGAATTTGTTTTTTCATTTTTAATAAGCATTTTTCTCAGATACAACAGCAACAATTCAAGAGGTGTGCGCTGAACTGTAATAAGTGAATAATACTGTCATTTTGCTTTCCTAACTTCTGGCTAGACATGCCAAGCTGTTCTGTTGACATCACCTTATTTGTCTGTCTTTCAGTGAGTACGGTGTAGAGACTTTGCATGGACCAGCCTATGGCCCCAGCAGTCACTCTGCTGCAGCTTCCTCAGCTCCTTCCTCCTCCTCAGCATTTCGCCATGTAGTGCCATCTAGACAAATAGTGGAAAGGCAACCTCGAATGCTGGACTTCAGGGTTGAGTACAGAGACAGAAGTGTGGATGTAGTACTTGAAGACAGCTCTACAGTTGGTAAGGATTTGTAAAAATGAAATCAATGAAATCGTGAAACTGTTCAAAAGACAAACTAAAAAGGTTCAACCCCAAAAATCCAAGTCTTAAAGCAAAGTAGAACGAAACCCCTCAAAAAGAAAACAAAGAAAGATCCCCCCCAAAATGCAGCCTCCACAGCTACTAACCATTTTCAAATCTCTTTACAGCTTTAAAAAAAGCAAAATTTCACTAATCCATGGTAAAGGTTAGTGATCTATCAAATATTCATATTGAAATCTAGTTTTCTTGTGAATTTGCTTCAGAAACAAAATGAAGATTAATAATTAAGTTGAGGCATGAAAATGTAATTTGGGATAGGATTCGTGTAGATGCAAACTATTAATGAGTGGATGATCTTGGCATTTCCTCTTTGAATCTGTATGGCATCTCTTTCTGCACAGGATTAGTGACAAGATTAGAGGAATTCTTCCTGGTGTGAGGAACATTATTGCATTCTTTGTAGTTGAATTATTATTTGACTCTTTCATTCAAATTAAGATTAATTCTATCAGTTTTATTTTCTTTACCCTAAAATTGATGCATTTTGAAGCAGTGTGTTAGAAGTATGCTATT
Organism: Fringilla coelebs; assembly: GCF_963513975.1. Classification (NCBI taxonomy): domain Eukaryota; kingdom Metazoa; phylum Chordata; class Aves; order Passeriformes; family Fringillidae; genus Fringilla; species Fringilla coelebs. Next base: position 6,299,908 of record NC_140067.1, read on the forward strand.
GCTAGTGTTTCAGAGCACGTTATTTTTTACATTCCCCAAACTGGGAATTCATTTCCTTCTGCTAAGGAAGAAAAGTATTTTCATTTTTTTTATTTTTAGTGATGAGCTTATACAGATCCAAATAAGGAGCTACGTGGAGGAATAGTTGATGAAAGCAATTTTCCGTGCTGCAGCCTTTTGTCTGGGATGAAATTTGGAAATTTTGAAACTCTTGATCCTCACTTGTCCTTTCTGGAATGGATTTGGTGTTGGGTGGCGCCACCTAGCGGTGATCGGTTTGAATGATCGATGGGTGTTCTGTGTTTTCCTTCGGGCTGAGTTACACCCATGGAAATTGGACATCAAAATCTCATCAGATCCGAATTTTTCAGCTGTACTGCTGTGATTTTTCTTTTCTTATTGACTTCTTAATACTTGATTTTTACCTGAAAGCTGTAGGGCAAAAGGCAGTTTGTATAGAACTTCTGTATTTTGGGATATAAAGATGGAGGGCAGCCTTGTGTTTTTAAGTCCTGGGAGAAGTGAGCAAGGCAAATTTTAGAACTTCAGCTGTGGACTTGAGGGAAGAATAGTTTTTGCTTTAATGGGCATCTTCTTGCCTATGAGAGGGTGCCCAGGAGGGCACAGGGGCCCAAGAGAGCTAGTTGATCTTCAAGGAGAAACTCTTCAAAGCACAGGAACAGTTCCTTGCAATGTGCAAGAGGAGCAAGCATGGCAGAAGGCCAGCACAGAAGAAAAAGCATTTCTGGCTGAGCTAAATTCAAAAACAAAGTAGCCAGAGCTGAAAGTAGTGGTGGGCTGCCCAGCAGGAGCACAGAGATGTGCAGGTTTGAAGTTAGGAAGAACAGAGCTCAGCTGAAGGTGAAACCACTGAGGGGTTAGAAGGGTTTCTGTAAGTACATCAGCACGAGAAGAAAGGCTAAGGCAAATATGAACCTGTGTTCAGTGGTGATTCTGAGCTTGGTCTGTGGGAAGATTATGGAGTAAATCTTTCTGGAAGCACTTTTTGGGCACAGCCAAAAAAGAAGGGGATTTGGAACACCCAGCATGGATTTACTAAAGGCAAGTTGTACCTCATCAGTCAGCATTATTGCCTTTTACAATTTGATGACTGGCTCAGTTGACAAGGGGAGAGATTGTCAGTGTGGCTTTAGTAAGGCCTATGATGTACTCTGCTGTTGTATTTTTCCAGTCATAATGTTAAGGAAAAAAATGGATAAAAAGAAATGATCAAAATAGATCTTAATCTGCTCAGAGAAGGTGGCTGGTATTTTGGAGGGCAGGGCTGCTGTTTAGTGGGTCCTGGACAGCCTGGAGAAATGGGCTGACAGGAGCCTCCTGAAGTTCCAAGAAAACAAAGTGAAGTTCTGTATCTGGCATAGGATAACTCCATGTTATCCCCACCTGATGCCTGTCTGAAGGCTGATGGGCTAGAAAACAATTTAATAGAAGGGATCTTGGGTGCTTCAGCAATGAACTTGTGCAGTGAAGAAGACCTGCCATGTCCCAGGCTTTGCTAGCAGGAGTGCAGTTGGTGGATCTCAGGAAATCATAATTTCCCTCTATGCAGCACTTGCCAGACTGCATCTGGAGCACTGTGTGGGGTTTTGAGGTGCTCACTAGAAGAAAGATGATGGCATCCTGCAGGAAGCCTGGGCTCTGGGCTAACAGGAGGAAAGACACAGAGAAGAGGATTTGTTCAGCCTGCAGGAAAGGGGAAAGGTACAGAGCTGACCTCTGTCTGCAGCTCCCTGCTGGAGGCCATGGAGAACTTGGAGCCAGACTTGTCTTGGAGGTGCATGAGAATGGGAGGCAATAGACACATCAAAAATTCACATTGAATAAAAGGAATTTTTTTTATTGTGAGGGTGGTGAAGTACTGAAACTGGTTGGCCAGAAAAGTTGTCAGACTTCCATGCTGACATGTTCAAGAGTCAGCTGGACAAGCCATAGACTAAACTGGTTTAATTAGACCTTTGAGTTAGACTTGGGTCACATGAACTCCAGAGGTACCTTCCAGCCTGAGTTACTTTATGACTGTAATTAGTACAGGGGAAGAAGAGCATCAAAATGTACAAAACACTGGAAAAGCTGTCAGAGCAGTCACTTGTATGAACATTCCAGTTCCTTAGGTCTGGACTAATGCTAATGAAATTTGGTGTCAGAAATATGCACCCTCTTTAAGTCTGGTGCTCCAGATAGCACACAGCTGTGTGTCTAATAAGTATAGAATATAGAATTACCAATATATATGTCCAAATCATCAGATCCTTGATTCTCCAATCATTCATGCTTTGTGATTATTTTTTGGAGCTTTATTTGTCCTTTACTGTTTGAAGGGTATGTCACAAGGGTAACTAGACTGAAAATCCTTCTCTTAGTAAATTTTTCCTTGCTCTTGCTTTTTAATGCTGTTTGATATAAAGCAGTAAATGTTTTCTATATTTCTTTTTTTTTTCTCTCTAGGAGATATAAAACATATTCTAGAAAATGAACTTCAGATTCCTGCATCTAAAATGCTGTTAAAAGGGTGGAAGACTGGAGATGTAGATGATAGTGTAAGTTTTCAACTGTGTTTTCAGTTAACTGAACTCAGTTTCAAACTGAGCATCTGTGGGTGGGGATCACAATGCAAGAATTGTTGGTTTCAAACAGTGTCAGATGTCTCGGGTGGCACACAAAGAACTCTTAATCTAAAACATTGCAAAATAAAATCAGGACAAATCAGTTTGTGTTTGGTTTGTATAGAATGTGGCCCCTACAAAAATGATGTTTTGAAGTAACAGGAATTGTGTCTTGAAACAAAATATTTGCTGATACTGTAAATACATACCTATGATTAAAAAAAAAAACAAGTCAGAATTGGTGAATGTTTTATATTTATAATGATTTTTCTCCCCTCAGACTGTTTTAAAAAGTCTACACTTGCCAAAAAATAATAGTCTTTATGTTCTAACACCTGACCTGCCTCCTCCTTCTTCAAGTCATTCTGGGTAAGTCTTTTGGCCATAAATTCTATTTGTATGGATTTGGTGGGGGGTTTTTTGTTTGTTTGTGTTTTTTGTTTGTTTGTTGGGTTTTTTGGTGTTTTTTTTAATGAAGCCATGTGTATATTTGCAGGAATCTGCAGTCAGTAAATACAAAGTGTTTTCACTGCACTAGTGACTGTTGGGATGAAAAGAAGCTTGTTGGGGTATTTAAAACTTTGGTGGGGTACATGAATCTCTTAGGTACATACAGAATTTTACATCTGAATTTTACAGATGTGCTGACTTTCATTTAACAGAAATCTAGTCCCTGTGGAAATGAGAGCTGGCCTTGCATAATTTGCTGCTTTATGTTGCTCCATTTAATGTATCTTATCAATCTGTATAAATCGTTCCCATCTGTTCGGAATTTTCTTTATGAAATGTTCGTTACATTATTTTATCTGGTACTTTTAGAATGTATGTGGATGGTCTGAATAATTAATTAGTAGAAATAAATTAATTATTCATTAATAATTAATTATCATTTATTTCCTTGAGAAGGATATTGAGAATTGAGAAGGATATATTTTATTATTGATTTGAACACTCAAGAAATAAGTGTTCATATGTCCCAGAATCACAGAATCATCAAAGCTGGAAGAGACCTTCAAGGTTATCTAGTTCAACCTACCATATTCACCTCTGAAACATATCCCAGGTGCCACATCCATACATCTCTTGAACACTTCCTGACTCCACCACATCCCTGAGCAGCTTAATCCAGTGCTTAACTACTCTTTCAGGGAAAGATGCTTTTCTAATTCCTAATCTGAACTTGAGGTGCAATTTAGAGCCATTTCCTCTCATCCTTCCACTAGGGACATGGCAGTGGAGACAGGTCACTTCCTCTTTTGGGGGAGTTTGGAGAGTGAGAAGGTCCCCCCTGAGCTGCAGGGTTTCTCCAGGAACACCCCGGGCTCCCTCAGTCACCTCAGGACTTTCCTCCCCAGCTCCATTCCCATCTCCGGCCCTGCTCCAGCCCCTCCAGAGCTGAGGGGCCCAGAGCTGGGCACAGTCCCCGAGGTGTGGCCTCAGCAGCACAGGGGACAGTCACTGCCCTGCTCCTGCACTGTTCCTGCTGACATCCAGGTGCCCCTGGCCCTGCTGCTGAAATCCAGGTGCCCCTGGCCCTGCTGCTGACATCCAGGTCCCTCTGTCCCTGCTGCTGACATCCAGGTCCCTCTGTCCCTGCTGCTGACATCCAGGTGCCCCTGTCCCTGCTGGTGACATCCAGATACCCCTGGCCCTGCTGCAGACATCCAGGTGCCCCTGGCCCTCCTGCTGACATCCAGGTGTCTCTGGCCCTCCTGCTGACATCCAGGTGCCCCTGGCCCTCCTGCTGACATCCAGGTGCCCCTGGCCCTGCTGCCCACCTGGGCACACCTGGCTCGTGTTCAGCCCCTGTCCAGCAGCACCCCCAGGTCTCTTTCTGCTGTCAGGGAATATTGCGAAGGTTTGAAAAGGAAACGACGTTGTATGAAAAATACTCTTTTAAATAATTAGCAATTTTCTTCCCTTTCCCGAAGGCAGCCCTGGATGTGGTTTCCCAGGAAAATGGGAATTTTCCTCAGTAGCCGCTAGAGGGTGCGCGGGAATTGAGCCTGCCGGAGGAGCTGCTCCGGACCGGCGAGCTCAGGGATGCCTTTGGAATGGGCAAAATGCACGGATTTCAGCTGGTAGTTTGGCTTTCTGCCCTTGTAGGTGATAGGAGAATATCCTGCAAGTGCAGTTCTATTACTGGTGAGAGGAATTCTTGGAGAGTCAATAGAAATTTGTAGCTGCCTTCCTAAGGACTGAAACTACTTTGTATATTACTGAAAGGTATTTGAGCACGTTAACGTGGAGTCTGTGGAGGAATTAAGAGTACTGATATGAATTATAAAACTAATAATTATAAAAAAAGGAGCATTAAGAGAGGGGAAGAGTGGCACTGGAACAGAGGGTGGTGTACGAGAACTGTATGTGCAAACAGAAACTGTATTTGTGTGTGAGGACAATAAACCATTGTACCTTAGCAGCTATTTGAAGAACACTGAAAAGACACTACAGCTGCTAATTGTTTCATTTCCAATTCCAAAATTTTCTAGCCAGGTATTGCTGTATATTGTAATTTGAATGTTATAATTCCAGAGAGAAAACTGGAGTCTGAAGAGAGTTGTTTATTGCAACTGCAGTAAAGTATATAACAACAAACTGTTTAAAAACTGTTCTTAGCCTTTTTTATTGGATTAATGGTTTTAAAGAACTTCACTTGACAGTAAAATCAAAGTGGTTGTTACCTTTTATAGTTTATATTTGTTTCATAGTGGAGATTAGTTCTGGATATTTTTAAGATAAAAGTTGGTAGCTTTGGGACAGCAAATGGTGCCTAATTAGTGGCTATTTAAACACGGATAATTTGAAGGCTAGATCATCTTCCTGAAGTCATAAATTCTAGATGAAAGGGGAGGCTTGCCTCCAATTAAAGCATCAATGCAGATCAAAACACATCTAATTGAAGCAATGTACCAAACCCAGTTACACTGTTTACTGCCTACTGTTAGGTCAGTTATTATTCAGATTAGTTTGTTACCCACAATTTTTAAAAGCGTCATGCTCACATCTATTATTAATGGATGTTGAGGAACTTTGCCTCTTGCTCTAGGAGTTCATCTGTTGTTTTCTTCAAATGCCTTCTGTTTTGAACTAGAGATAAATAGTCGTGATTTGAATATCTCCAGAAAGTGATATTTGAAAAGCCTGAGATTCCAGTATGTGATATTTTATCTATATGCCCTTCTTAAAAGGAACAGTCTGGCCTCAGCTCTGTAAGATCCACTTTTTGTCTGTTCTTTATAGTGAGGCAGAACAGTGTCTGAAACATCCTATTCCAACATATTGGTATGAAGGCATTGAAGTTTATTGTGACAGACTGAATGGGCTTAACCCAGAACTGACTGAAAACCACCATCTAAATGTAATGGCAAAGTGATCCTGCCTTTTAAACAAACAGAAATCTCCTGGGGTATCTTTGTTCATCAGTGGCCTACCTAAAGCTTTTATAGGTAATAGAAACCCAGTGAATTACTACTGCATGCTAGTAAATTGAGGTGGAAAGATTAAATTTAAATGTCAAATACCACATGTATTGTTCCACCCTGCTACCACAGTTTCAGCTGGCAAAGCCATACTTATCCATGCACGATATCCAGAACAATAACCATGTGTTCTGTGAGCTGTGGACATAATGAAATCTGATTTCTAGCAAATTCCTGCCTCATCCCAGCAGCTGCAGTAAATCAGCCTTCTCCTTCCATGCTTCCATTATCTCACCTACCTCTGATGCTGCCTCTACTTGTGTATTTTGTAGCACCTGTGTAATATTTATCCCCTTGCACAGAGTATCAGCCTGCTCTTCATCTGTTCTCCAGCTCACAGTCAGGTAGTATCAAAGGAAAGGAGAAATCATGTCCTGTGGGTAGTTCTGAGATCACTGGCCAGGGGTCACCTGGATGAGTATGAAATACTGCACTTTTAGTGCAGCCTTTTACTGAGGTGGGTGGTAATTTGGGTCCTCTTCCTCCTCCTGGCTGATGATTTACACCTGGTATTTGAGACCTTTCTAACCATGAGACCTCCTTAAAACCAGTGACTATATTCAAAAGTTACCAGGTGGGAGCAGAAGTTACCAGGTGGGTGGAGAAGAACATGATTTCCCTTGGAAGCAATCCTAAAAGGAAAGATGCCAAAGAATGTCCATCCCAGCTTTGTCAGATTAGATTAATCCCTTCCTCAGCAATTCTTTCTCTTTGTTGTCTTAGATGCTTCTTGAAGGCTGGCAATACTCAGTTGAGGAAATAGGTTTAGGAGAATGCAAGAGTGAAGCATGAAAAGTGTGAGCAGGGGAGTCTGGCCATGGAGCTGGGTCTCCTTTCTATCCTGTGTGTTCTGGGAGATATTTTTTATAATTTTTTGTTGCTGTTGTCATTGTAATGGATATAATGTATTTTATACTTCTTTTTGCTAAATAGCTGAAAGTTAAAGATACTTCATTATACTTGCTGAAACACTGGAAGGTTGAAAAGCATTAAAACCCCAGGTGCATACCATGGAGATTATTAGAAATAATGCAATTTTGCTAAGTGATTGTAACTTGTTTAACAAGTGTAATCATCTGTGTAGAAAAGAAAAACCCCACAGATCCCTTTTTTCAAGCAATAGGTCCATATATTGTTGAATGCCTCTGCTTTAGATGATTGCAGAGCAGTGGTGGTGATGCTGTACGTTATCAACTGTAGCAGAGTGTTAATTAAGAACGATGTAACCTGCAACTCCAATTATTAGTCCTGTCTGTTTAGCTGGACAGGAGCAGTGCCTTGCTTTAGTTACTTTGAAAGCTTCCATAAGAATGGTAAGATTAATGTTTTATTTTCCCATCTGTTCATGAGACAGTTTAAAAATCCTGAAGTTTAAAATGCAATAGAATGTAAACAAAAGGGCTTCTGCTCATTTACATGTTAGCCAGATTTGCTAACTGATTGCTGTTTGAACCTAATCTACCACCTCCTGCTGCATTAGCTACAACAAACATTACATTTACATACTGATTTCTTATTTTGTTTTAATGTAAATAATCTGTAATTACAGTAAATTTGGACTTCTGTTGACATGAGCTTATATAAATCTGTAAGTTTAAAATGGAAATGTTAATTACCTTGTGCCATACCTGTTTATATAAAAATCAGAGGTTTTGGGGAAATCTGTGTGACTTGAGAAAGATATTGCCTAGTGGGAAATACTGAGTCTATTTCATAAAAACTGGAATGAAAAGGACCATACATATAATTGATTAAGGATTTCCTTATGGTTTCAAATTCTAAAATATTACTAAAATTTCAAAGAAAAATGCTGTTGAAAAGCAAAGTATCATATAAAAAAATCAGAGCATCAATGCCATCACTTAACAGCAGATAGAACCAATCTGTTTTGTATGTCTAGGTCTCTTGCTCTGATCTGTTTTCTTTTGTCAATTCCTGAACTTCTTTTTTGGGTCTCCTCAGTTGGAGGATTGGTGCCCAAAAATACAGATTCCCTTGCCTCTTGTGCTGCACAGCGAGTGCAGAACCATTCAGCTGAGGTTAAAAGGTTGTAATGGTGTATATTGCCTATCAGCAAATGCTTCTGAAAGCTGAGGTTTGCAGTAGGGGAAAAATGTTCTAGTAAGAGTGGCCTACTTTAGTCCTCTTTCCAGAATTTAGTTTTCTTTTCCCTCTAATTAATTCTCAGATTAATTGTATTCTCTTAGCACTGGTGACAACAAAGAAAAAGAAGGAAAAAAAAAATCTGTCTTGTCTTTAATGGGACTTATGGTTTGACCCTGATTTTTTTCCCCCTTTTTAATATAGCTATTTTATATGGAAAATTGTAGTGAACTACAACATTTGTAGGAAAATTAAACAGCTGCAAACACTGAGGCCAAAATTTTAGAGATGTGCCTTGTAGTCAAAGTCAGTCTTCTCAATATGCTTATGTGGACCTAAAGAGAAATAAAAATAAGCTTCATCTTACTGCCAGTGAGAAGTTTCCTTTAAATACTTTCACCTTGTAAAATTTATCATTACCTTAATGGCTGAAATACAATTTTTGGGCAAGATGTATTTTGGCCCAAGTAATTTGGGGTAATCTGCAACCCTCTTTGCTGGAGGAAATGATTGTGGGAGGGACAGACATCTCTGGCTGTGTGTTCACATCAACCCCATCCCACACAGGAGGGTGGGCAGTGCTGGCATCAGTGACCCATCAGGTGTGCCATCAATTCCTGCTCCCTGGCACTTTCTAGTGGACACTTCCCAAGCTTTACAGCCATCAGGCTGTGTGAGTTTTTGATGTTGGAGCTCCAAGGACTGGAGCAGTTGACCAGTCCATTTCAGTGTAAGCAGAAGTAATGTTCCTCAGTTTGTTATTTTTCTGAAGAAAAAGTGAACAATTAACCATGCACTGCATTTGCTAACACTTTCAAACCAGTTTCTCCTCATTTTTTTTCAGGTTGGTTTTTTTTTTAGCCAGCTTAATTTTCAGCCTCTTTTTTCACTCTGTTTGTCAATGAATATGTGCTGAGAATTTGCTTGTTAACAACATTCAGCTTGTGTTGCTTAGAAATCCCAAAAGTAGAGGTGTCAAAATTGTTAGTTCAAAAATTAAAGCTTTTAATTTTTAGACACTTCATTTAAATTTGTTTGAAGAGTATTTTCTCCTTTCCAAAATATTTCCTGCTCTCACAAGTGGAAAACTTCTCCTATGAGTGGATGCTTTTTATTAGCATGCTGTATTTTGAGTTGTACTGAAGTGTGGGGATTGTGCATAACTGGAGAGACTGAGGGTTTGATCAGACTGGCCTGTTTATTCTATGTTTACATCAATTACAGAATGAAAACATGAGTCATGTTATCAGTTAGCATCTACAGATTTTCAGATAGAGTCAAAATTAGCTATAACAGAACCTTGTGTGAGTCTGTATGAAATCCAGAGCCATTCACATATGCAGTAATTAATGTTTTCAGAGCAATTAAATATGTCATTTGCCTCCAGTATTTGCTGAAAACAAATAAAAAATCAGAATCTGAAAAAGCACAGCAGGATATTTTAGTTGCTACTGAACATTTGCCAATAGAAAATATGGTTATGGGGATGCAAAACTTACTAACAATCAAATTAGAATCACCTTTGAAAATAGGCATACAGCTTTTCAGAACTTCTCTTTTTATTTTTCCCCCTCTTTTGAGGGGCTGTTAGGTATTTAAAGAATTGTTAGGCCTTTTGTTGAAAATCTTGTGAAAGTACAGAAAATGACATGTTCAGCATCAATGACTCCAGTTACATTAGTAGTGTCTCACATGATCATACTTAGCATTGGCAATGAGTTCTATTTCTTTTCCATATTGGAAAACCATAAAAGACAAGAAATTGCACTTCATTATTTTGTTTTGTAGTATGTGATTATTGAGACGTGGCTGGAGCCAAATTAGGTTTCTCAGTGAAGATATTTTTGTAAGCTAAATATCCCTGAGATGTTCATGCAAATTGTGTATCTCTTGCTAAAGCATCCAGTGAGTATTGTATGAGTTCTTTCCCATCTGAGCAGCAAACCAGCAGATCAGTAATTCCAGAAGGAATTAAAACTAACAAATCAGGTCTCAAATGGAGGAATCTTTCTTGTCTTCTTGTATCATAAGATACAGCTGTGCTGGTCTGAGTTCCCAGCTTGTCCTTCAGTGCTAAGAGGAATGGCATGTTGAAGTACCATGGAATAGTGAAGATGTGAAGGAAAAAACCACAGTCTGTCATTCTTTTAAGTGTATGTGATAAGAAAAAAAAGAATTGAATAGGCCCAATTAAATTTCATATGCCACTGAACAAGTTAAGTCTACATAAATATTGTTTAGAAGCCCAAGGTGTGGTACAGTGTTGCTGCAGTTTTGTAGCATGTGTAAGATTGCACACAGCAATAATTGCCATGTCTGTAACAGAAGTCCTGCCTTCTGCTTTGAAAAGTAGATAGCTGCATAATTTTGTACCTAATTAAGCAATCAGGAAGCCTTTATAATATCCAGAAGGAAAATCAGGAAAAAAACCCAAGTTTGTAACAATATGAAGATATGGTTGGCCTGTTTAAACTGTATCTTAAGATTTTTTTTTTAATTTAATTTTTATTTATGTTTTTATTTTTCTTAAAACCCTCTGTGAGTGTACATTTAAAACAATGTGAGCAGAACTAAATTTTCTAAGTGTTCCATACCCACACGAGAAATTTTGCTGTGGTTACTTTTCCAGTTCTAATTAGCTGGGTTTATGTACTTTAAATGAATATAAGCAGGAGAATTTCCATTTGGTTTCTGCTTCAGGTAACCCTTGAGAAACAAGAGCATGCTTTGCCTTGTTCTATTTACCATCAGTTCTTAATGTGCATCATAGCTTGATATTTGGTCTGGCCATCAATATGCTGACAAGCCTATTATTAATGGCATTAGGAGTGCTAAATACACCCGATGTTTGTGAAGATAATGGGACTCTCTCCATTTTGAAAATACTTAACATTAGATGAGCTTTAAAGGCTGCAGTCACCTTATTAAGGAAGGAGTTCAGGAATGGCCTTTGGTCATTCTCAGCATGCTTCCTTGCATTTAAGAGTGAAAAGAGAGATGATAATGTTGTGCCTGGACTTGTCCATGCAGAGTTTAGGGTACCCTGGGGTTTTTGCATCTAACTGTAAAACAAGCTATAACATGCTTATCCCTGATTTTCCTGTTTTTCTTTCAACCATTTCAGGGCCCTGCAGGAGTCATTAAATCAAAACTTCATGCTGATTGTCACCCATCGAGAAGTCCAGCGGGAGTACAACCTCAACTTCTCAGGAAGCAGTACCATTCAGGAGGTGAGTGCTGTTTCACAGCTGAAGAATAAATGTAGCTCATTATAGCTAATGCCAGCTCTCTTAAAGGGGGTTTGCATAGTCCTGATGGATATTCCTGTATTTTATTAGCCTTTTTTATTTTTATCAACTGGATCTTCAAGATTTGATTAAAGAATTCAGTTATAAAAGGTATTCTATTAAATTATACAGAAAGGATGTTTCTTTTTGTATTGTAGTAGCAAGATACACAAACAGTTGTGTATACACAAACAGTTTATTGAGTTATTCAAATTTAATTTTACTTGAAATCCCTTGAAGCTCTCTCTGTCTTCCCTTCTTTTAACCAGCTCCATCTCCATTGTGTAGGCACCTCAGCCCCTGTGCTGGTTGCTGGTTGCTGGTGGGATGCTGTAATTGTTACTGGCCTGGGAGCCAAATGGTTTTGCGTGTAATGGACGTTGCTGCCGTTCTGTGGAACGGCCAGCAAGGGGTGATATTGGAGAGAACTTCGGCAGAATTAAGTCCTAAAGGAACAAATATATCTGATGTGGCTCTGGACTCTCTGAGTTCAGAATAAGCAGTCCCTTGCATATTTTTACAACTCCTTTCCAAGCCCAAAGCTTGTTGACTAGTGCTCCATGGTGTATCTACTGCCAGATCTTGTGGATGTTATTTTCCATATTACCCACTGCCTTCTGGAAACTTGACAAACAACCTAGAAATGTGAATCTTCAGAATTCACATTACAAAATATTAAGATTAAATGTTTGCTTTTCAAATTAAATATATGTTTACTATTATTGGTCTGACACTTCTCTCAGTCTTTTAGGGTTGAACAGATTTTATTGAAGTTTTTCGTGTTGCATGCTGACGTGGTAGACAGAATTAATCTAAGTTCTGTAATATTAACTATGGGAGTAGTATCTCATACAACAATGAAAAATGATCACTAACTGTTTTCAGTGGGAATCCTGTTATTCTTAAGATCTGGATTCTGCTCTTTCTCTCATATGAAAGCCTATTTTCTATTTCTTATGTTTAGAACTACTGTAGTAAGTTCTGTTTTGTTTTTTGTGGTAATACAAATACACATACTTGAATCAATTTTACTTTAGAAGGGCTGAGCTTTGACTCTCTATAATTATAAAGAATTAGAACGTTAATGGAAATAAATAATCCAAAGATGTGGTTTTAATTTTAAAATGGTGAGATTCTAGAAGAAAACACATGCATATATAATGTTTGTCTGGTTTTTATCAATGCTGTATCATTTACTTTGCTGATGGGTCCTACCTGGCTTAAAGGATCCAGAAAGCTGTGACAGGGGGATGGATCTAAGCTGCCTTTCCATGCACTGAAGTTTTCTTGTTTGTGGTAATGGCAGTTTACAGTCATCAGGCTGCTGTATGAAATCAACATAATTTTAAAGTTCATTATGATTTTTCCCTTAAACAACCAAAATAAAAACCCTATCACCACATAACCAGCATGAGCAGAAAGCCTTTCTTTGCCTTTCTTATGTTGAGTGTCACACCCAATAGAGGGTATAAAATTGTGAAGGGGCTAAAATGAAAGGAGCTCCCTGGCCCTTGTTGAGCAGCTGATGCTGAACAGGTGAACGTGTCTGTCTGTGTAAAGGCTCCTGGAAATCCCTGGAGATTTTGCTGAGGTAAAAGGGTTGCTGAACATTTGTCTAATTATAGAAAACAAGCACTGTTTTGGATGTTAACTCCCTAATGGCTTCTTAATTTAATTTTTTTTTCTTTTAGCATAGAGTAATCATTGTAACAAATCTAGGCAGTCCTTGTGGTTTGGAGGAATCAGTGGTATCATTCCTCATCTCCTTTGTCTCTGTCCTCTCCAGGGACTGTTAGATTTTTTTTTTCCCTCTTCACTCTCTTGTTCACACTTTAACAAATTAATAGTTTACTTTCCTCCTGGTATGTTTTTGTAACGGTGGAGAAGCTCAGTGATGCAGTTGCCAACCACAAGAGGGCAGGAAGGACTATTCAATTATTACCTAAAAATGCTGCTCAGTGTTTTCAAATTAGCTTCTGGTATATTAACAAAAAGGACTATAATGGCCAAGTTATTGTTTGATTTACAGATAATTGGCATATTGCAGGGAGGAGACTTAATTTCACCCTTTTAAATTAAACAGGGAGATTTAAAAAGACATAAAATATTCATTAATGTTCAGTGATTATAAAGCAGTGGCATATATTTATTCTACCTTTATTACTGTTTCGATGGGAAAATACAGCAAATATTTCAGAAATCGACTTGGCCATACTGACAAGTTGAAATGTTTAAGCAGTGTTAATGCAATCTACTCACACACCATATCCTATGCAGAAAGATTCAAAATGACTACATCAATTATTAAAAGAAATATTTAAGATTCTAGAAATGTTCTACTTCTTGCCACAGTTGGGTGCAACTGTCTCTCAAGGGCTGCTGGTGCAGTGTGTTGTTGTTGTTATTATACTGTGAATTTTAAGGAATAGATATTTTTTTCCAAGGGTCTCAAAACCCCCCCCAAAGTCACACCAAAAACTGAACCCCACCACCCTTTCAGAAGGCAGAAATGTTTTGCAGTGCATTAAATGCAAAATCCAGTGAGCTCACAACTGTGCTTTCCTAAACTGCTATTGCTGCAGTTCTCTGGTTTTTTCATTGTTTAGGATGCATGTTTAATAGTAAATGATATTTGGATGAATTGTTTTCTCAAAGAAATCACGGTGTTTAATGGGGAAACCATGTGACAAAAAATTATCTGAGAGAAGCCTGATGCTGTAGTGCTCGTGTCTGCTTCCAACATTGATTGCATATTTAATAGTTGGATTTTAGAGGGTACTTCAAAACACCTTTGTTTTATTTTTTTATAATTCCTTATCAAAACAGCTAACTCTTTACATATTAAGATCTGTTTTCTCATCTTTAAAAATTTAAGTTGCATTCAGTTATATTATTTTGTGATCATGAACTTACACAGAATCTTTGGAAAAGAAATAAAAAAATAAATGGAACTTCTCAAAAATTCTGTATATTTGATTTAAAATTTTTTTTTGAGTTGGGTATGGGAGTAGTTAACTTGGAAAGTTAATAATAACATGATGGTCTAAATTGCAAGTTAATCTGTGTCACAGGTTTCTGACATCCGTTTGTTCTTGTAAAATTGCAGTAATAAATTAATTCCGGGCAGATAATGTTCTGGGAAATATCATGGTTACTTTTTTCCATGATCTGCATTTTAAATTGGAAATTGGTAGGTTTTGTGCCAGTTAGGAGACTATTAATGAATACATTTCCAGTGTATTACATGGTTATATAAAGACAATTTGACAAATTGAACTCCTAATACAAGACTAAAAGGAGTTTTCTGTCTGAAGACTTGTTCTTTATTCTGCTACAATAATTTATAGAGGCTGTTTGAAATTGGAGAGACTTTTTAACTTCAGGTTTGAGAAGCTCTGTGCTAAATTATTACAAGGCATTGCCACATTAAAGATAATTTCTTTTCTATCTATACTTACCAACTTGTTCTCATTTAGAAATGAACATTTCTACTATTTTTCATTTTTGCACGTTGTAGTTTTAATATTTTACAGAAATGAAGAAAAGCCTTCTTCAGGAAGGGGAATATTTAAAAGTGTGTTAAAAGCAAGTTTGTGTTCTGATCCTGGAGCAGACAAACTAATTTGTGAAAAACTTAATGGGCCTGAGTTCTTGTCACAGTAATGTGCTCTGCAGTTTTTGTTTTAATCAGTGACACAGAAAAAAAAAATCAAACATTTTTAACAAACTGGATGGCTCCATTAAAAACAAGGACTTTACATTTGTCTGTTTTACTCATTTGATACAGATTTTGAAGCCTTTTTGTGATTCCTGCGTGCAGGATTGCAAAAATACCCAGTGTACACAAGCAATGAGTTAAATATGCAGAACCTTCAGTCCCTTCACAGATTGGTGATCTTATTTTGTAACTGCTGGAAATTCCAGTCGAGAATACTATGTAAAGCAAGTACCAGGCACTAGAATTCTTGGTAAAACCTAAAATCTGTGCAAACAATGCAGAGAAGATGAGTTTTTAAATACTGGCTGCCTCTGCATAGCTGCCTCTGCTTTTTATTCTGTTCCTTTAGCCAATAACTTAAGCAGGGCTGCCTGCTCAGCATCCCTGTCACCTGTGCTAGGTGTATATTTGTTCTCTGTTCCCCACAGACTCACTGGCTGAGGTGGAATATGGAAAGCAATGTATCCAATAGCCCTCCAGGCAGGAGGAGGAACTATTTGTGCACACGACTGCCTGGGCTGAGATAAACTGTAAATTCTGTGTTGACAGACCCTAATCAAATCCTTTGTGATGAATTTCAACTTTTTTTGTGAGTGGATTAATGTTAAGCAAGATGCAAAATCACCATGATGAACATGCAGGCAGAAGCCTCATTGAAAAGGCCTAAATAAATGTAATATATAAATATAAGTAAGCTGAGAAATTACCTGCAGCAGGCAGAAAAATAATCTGGCTGAAGGTCTTGTACCTTTTTTAGATCTGTTTTTTGGTGTCTGAACAAAATATTTTCAAGACAGTTGTTGCTGAGTGAGATTATTCAAAGTAAATGTCAGACCCTGACATGGAGACATGAAATGTGTGGATAAATAATGTTACTCTTTTTAGTGCTGCGGCTAAATAATTACAATAAAACACATTTAACAGAAATAGACATACCCAAATATGGTAAATATATTAATAATTTCAGAAACAATTGTTTTGTGTTTTGACATTTTGTACTTGCTTTAAAATTGTTGAAAACTACTGCTGTAGTAAAAATCATTAAGTGGCACTTTTTGGATTTAATAGGAAGTGCACAAATGTTCTATTGTTCAGATACTCCTAATATCAGAGAAGCTATTAAAATGCATTGCTGTACTCATTGTACTTGAGAGCTGTATGTTTTTGTGAAATGTGAACATTTAGTTTGCTTTTAAAGAAATCTGTCATCTTAAAATTATACTCAATTTATAGCAAGTTGTGACAGCATTATATGTAATTTAAACATGACTCTGGTAGCCTCAGTGTTCTGCAGTGGTAAATGAGGACGTGCTTGCAAGCCAGGCTTTCACTTTTTCAGCGAGGAGAGAAAAATCTGGTTTTAAAAAGCTAAATCAACTTCTCAATTGGTTTTTTGCCTTTGTATTATAGAAAACCAGCGCATTCCGAAGGTAAAATGTATTTTAGAATCTGAAAGAAATCCTGATAAACTTTTTGTAAGTGGTCATATGTTGGGAATTAGATGAAGTTCCTTGGGAAATAAAGAGGAAATACCTTTAGGTACCTGTTCAACAGTGATAACTTCATTAGGCACTTAAAATATCTAATACCTGACTGAAGAGATCTGTTTTGAAGATATCCCATTGAAAAATATGTAGAACTACTTTTCTTTTTCTGCAACAGAAACAGCAATAAGAGATAAAGAAAGGGCACTACTTCTCACTTAATTATGAAACCTAATATATTCCTGACAGAATATGTTTCATAACCTGTAATTTGATTTTGGTGGGTTTGGACGTGCATATCATTAAAGAAACGATCTTCAGTTATTAAAAACTAGTAAACATGGACATTTTTATATGCAAGAAAAGGCAGAGAGTAAATAATTGCACTGGTGACCAATACTGTAATAATCCTGTTTTACAATATGCACTTGACAGGTTGTAATAGTGCTAATTGAAGAGACTAATTCACACTTGCTTCATTCTATTCAAAGGCAAAATCAGCAGCTTGTTTTGCTTTTGACCAGATGGTCCTGATGAACACCTACTGTGCACTTTAAGTGCTTTACTAGAATTACAAAGGCTGGGGGCTGCATCCGACTCAAAATGATTTGAGAAGAGAAAAAAACCTCACTGCTCAATGGATTTGGTGCAACTAAATTAATTCTAGTGGACCCATTACACATTGAGCCCCCTTTTCAAAGTGCTGAGCCTCCTCGTTTGTTCTGTAGCAATGAGAAAGTGAAAGGCAGATTACTGCAAACAGAAATAAAAAAAAAGTGCTGTGAAAAGGAGAAAAGAGGCCTTGAAGCCTTTTCATATCATTTGGGTTTTTCAAGTGCGTTATTTTTGGGGAGGGTGGATGTATGAAAAGCCAATTGGAGTTTTTTTTGTTTTAAAGTGCGCTATTTAAGTACTATGAATATAAAAGCAAGAGCAACAGTTGACTGAGTTTACTGTGGTAAAGCTTTGTGTCCAAGGATGAATCAAATTCATTATAGTCAATGCTTTGTATTTTCATATGAATGTAGGGTTAGTTTCACAAGACTGTGTCTGTTTAGGATAATTATAATTTAATATTTTCCTTTCATAAAGTTATCACTGTAGTTTATCTAAAATTTGCTGAAAGCAAGGTTTTTTTCCTTGCATAAATTTAGAAGCTCCCAGAGAGTTTTAAACTCCAAAGGAGGCTGTTTGATTTGCAAGGGAAGGCGAGGCAGGTTCCAATAGCACAGATTATTATAACTAATTAGAAGTCACACATCTGTTAACGTTCAGTTTGTCAGCACTCAGTTTAGTGTGTGTGTGTTTATATCTCTTCTTCCTTTCTCTCCTTCTCTGTCTCTATTCCCTTCCATCCCTAAGTGTAAGTTGGGTTGGAGAGAATCTCTCAAAGGATAAGGATCAATTTATTTGAATTTGAAAATAATGAGGAGTCATTGTTATAATTTTGGTTATGGGTTTGGCTCTGTAAATGCTCAGTCATGTGAGTTGTTCTTATTTTAGAAGTAATCATGTTGAATTGAATGGCTTTGCTCATGTAATTTAAGGATGCTAAGGATTTGGGGGATCAAGACCTAATTTAAAACCTTGAATTTTTAAAAAACTGCAATTAAAACCTTCTCTTGCTATTCTGATTTTGAATATTTGCTGTGTTTTGCTTTTAGGTTGGTGAATTTTCATGCAAGGCTCCTATCATAATGCTAGCTATTAAAAAGGTGTTAGCATGAAATGACAAGAAAACCTAAGCAGCTTTATGAACATATTAAACAGCTCTGTCCCCAGCTCTTGTGCTATTTAGAGTGGGAAAGCAGCACTCTGTAGCTAAATAGCACAGTGCTGTTATCTGTGTGAATTATATTTAGTTGAATAACAAATGAAAAATTCAAGTTAGCATTTTTTTTTTTGCAATTAAAAAAAATTAATTTACAGCTTGTAAATTAAAGTGGTTTAGAACACGGTTTAACCTTTCTATCCTGTGTTAACTATAATATGATCACTTCTATTATTGCATGATATACACTTATATTAAAAAAAACACATTCGTTGAATTGCTGATTTGTTTTCAAACAATGAAATTTGTATTTGTGCAAATTATAGTAGGCACAGTGTTCTCTCATGTTTTCTCATCAAACAAGCCAATTATACTTATAAATAGTGAGGTGCTAATGAACTGTTGTTCGGGAAAAGTTGATTTTTTTTTTTTAATTTGGGTAAGAAAGGAAACATTTCACAATTTTAGAGTGCTTGCTTGGTGAGAAAATATTTGAAAATATTTTACTTATGTAAATCATGTTGGTGCTATCACTTTTAAATACACAACAGAAGCTAATCTAAAATCCCCATCAGTTCATATGGAGCGTAACTACATGCTTGACATTGTAAATTGCTCACTTAATTGGGAACTGAGGATTTACTTATATTCATTAAGTTGCAGAAGTTGTTTCCTAAGAGCTGCTATTTCAGCTTGAAGTTTCTCTCTGCATTCCCTGAATAGAAAGAGGTAATTTTTTGGATAGTTGTGGTGATAAGGATATTTAAAGTAGTGGTTGTGGAGTTCCAACACGAAATGGTCACAAGTATCTTGATTGCAGTGTAATGATGGTGCTGCACTACATTGCTTTGTAATTACTATGCAAAGAAAACACCCAGTTGCTGTTCCAACTATGAATTAATAATGTTTGTCCCATCTATAATATCTTAGTGACACGGGCACCATCTCTGTAGTAAACCTGTTCCTTAGGGTTTTTAGTTCTGTTCCTAGATCTGTGTAAAATATGGATTTGAAAAGTTATCCTTTTGGTTTTGTACCAGGAATCGTGGGCATAAATTGGAGAGCCTTGCACTCATTTAAAGGATAAAATGGCCTCATAATCACCCACAAGAAATCCCTGTTACTGTTTTTAAAAAGGGTTATAGCAGCTCTCAGCAAATATTTGCAATAAGTGGCAAAATTTATGCCTTGCTTTGTGGTAGTTGCGTGACCAGACAGTGGGGCATAGGATTGTTTTAAGGTTTTTACAGCTGCAGGGAAAAAGCATCTGTTCCTAGAAAAGCCTTCATTGTTTAATTTTGACACTGCCTTTTCCATGCTGCTTGTACCAGTCTCTGGATTAGGTGGCACTAAGATAAAATTTGTTTTAAGTTGCTCCCAAATGCAGCTGTCACTATACACAGCCTTGTAGCTTAGGCAAAGGAGACATAATCAAAACAAGCATTTTTGTACAAGGTCATTTGGCAGACTGGGAAAGCTCAGAGCAGGAATTTTGACAATATTGTATCTGGTGGGTAGCTTGGCTACTAGCTTTTGTGTTTGTTTAATAATTCTGGTGATCACTAATGTATATGACTGTCTCAGAAATAATAGAAGGATTTTTTAAAGTGCGCTGCTTTTAATATACTTTAAATTTATTTTGATTGAGCAGTTTCTGTGGTATTCAGTTACATACATCCCATGTGTGTTTATTTGTATCTCTGTATCTCTACAGTGCAATGGAATTATTTACAAAAAGCAGGGAAAATTGACATTTTTGAAAGGGCTCCCATTTCTTTCCTTCAAAGTTTCCAGCGAATTGAAAATGAAAGAGCACTTCATTTTATGTATCCCAGAGTTGTGTTAATTTCTACCCAGCTGGTCTCAACTGATTGATACAAAGCCAAATTTGTGACTGCCTGCATTACAAAGTCTGTAATTTGCTAATGAATTATGATAATAATCTTTCATCACACATGAAAGATTTAGACAAACAATTTATTAACTATATAGTTTGATCACAATTTTTGGGTTTGTACCAAGCCTCAAATCTACTTTTATTTTTCCCTGCCTAGATTAGCAGACCAAAGTGAACTTACTCTTACCTTGTTTTGAAAGCAGTGATGGTGGAAGTTACATGGGGATGGTGGTGGACAGCAGAAATGATACAAACTCATAGTGTAAATATCCATATTTAATGTATAGACAAATCAAACTGCCCAGTTTCCAACTGGAGGAGCATCACAGTAGGCATGGCATAAGAAAATATTTGAGACTGCATCCACTGTTGGGGGTACATAGAAATAAATAAAAATAGGGTGCAGATATTGCTCAAGTTCAGCCTCCTCTGGATATGGTGGAGGCAAACTAATTAAAACACAGTCTGACAAAGCCATAGGGACAAACTGGGCTTAAAAAGAATGGAAAGGAAAACCAGATATTCCAGAAGAGGAGCAGTGCCACAAGATCTGTCAGCTTGGGTAAGTTTGGGGTTACTTTGGACACTCTAAGGACCCTCTGAGGACAATGTTCACAGGACATGAACTCACCATAAGTGTCTTCCTCTATGAAATTTGCCCATTTTTGATCAGGTCATCAATCTTCTAACCAAAGATTAATTCCCAGCTCTGCAGAACTTGCTCCTGTACACAGGAAGAAGGAGAGGAGCTCTGTGTTCAGTGCCCTCTTCTGTTTCTCAAGATAAACAGAGCTTGTGAAAAAAAAAAAAAAAAGTATTGATAATTTTTCTGCTTCTTTTGAGCTCAGTAGGTTGGGTTTGAGTAGGCAGTGTTTTGATATCCACCCTAGGAAAATAGTCAACCAAACAAAAAGCCCCACAAGGCCCAGCATGTATGTCCAGTGTTGCCATTTCTGTGTGGATGAAACCATTGGCTTCAGTGATTTCTGGCTCAATGTGCTTCTCCTCAGACCACGAGTGACCCAAACCATTTGGTTCCTCACCCCAAAACCACACGTGTATGACTGCCCCAAACAAAATCACACTGAGATTCCTGTTGCTACTGTTATATAAAGTATTGTTTGACTGGTAAAATTAGTTAAAAACCAAAGAAACAGGTGGTAAAGTCAAGAAAACACCATCCAGAGCAGGGCCTGTGAAAAGATGAGGAAAAGAACTTTAGGGTGGGTGCTGCCTGGAAAGGGGGTTGAGATATGACCCAAGACTTTTTGTTGTTACTTTATTATGCTGTTTGTTCCTGTCATATTTAGGGACCTAGAACTTTGTGAATAACCAGGAACATGTTCATGAATCACTTCTTACAGTATCAGGTTAAAAAGAAAAAGGTTTAGGTTTGGTTAGAAGGCAGGACTTTTTTGGTCAAACTGATTAATGGGAAGTGGAGAGAAGTGGGGAGGGAGGTGTAAACAACAGATGTACCAAGACCTTAACTCTCCCCCCTCCTTCATCCCCAGGAAGGTGATCCTATCCTGTAGTAGTTATCTGGTATGTCTAATGCCCAGTACATCTCTTGGAAATTATGATGTAATTTGGAAGTACAAACTAGCTGAGGATCTTTGCAATATTAGAAACAAATAATCAATTAAAGAAAAAAAAAAAAAAGGGAAACAGGAATAGAAAGAGCAAGGAGTTTTTGCTATTTTTCTATAATTTCCATGTAAGAGAGATCTTCTTACAAATGTGTACTAATAAAATAGCAGTAAGTCTGTCTGTCTGGTATCACAAGGCAGAGCTGTGCATACCTTACTCCAACCCCAACAACCCAAGGACAGACTTAATTCCAGTTATTTTGTTAACAGCATCAGGGCTGTGAACCCCAAATATCTGCAATTTCTTTTAGGAGAAACAGAAAGGTTTTATTTTGGTCTTATTTCACTCATTTTTGTTGGCAAGCTACCTTTTACTGAACTCAGCAACTGTAACACAGTGACTCTTATTTAAGAAACATTGTGAGCTGTGTTTGTGTCCTGTTATTAATTTCTCTGTAACTGTAAGCTGAATTTCAGTTCAACATCTCCCCTCTGTGTCTTGCATGAACTTCTGTTTGCACTTGCTCACAAAGTTCCTCTTTTAAGGTAAGAAGGACTTATTCCTGAATAATTCAAAAGTGGGGAGTGTAAGAAGTGCTTGGATTAATCTGCAGAGGGTTTTGTGTGTTGACAATTTCACCTATAACTAACAGTCTCTTTCACCCACTCTGCTTAAAAGGTCTTGGCTCTTTTTTATTCTTTGCATTGACCTTGGGCTGGCAGAGAAAAGACCAGACTGCAGCTGAGAGCTCTGACCACAGGGCAGCCTAGGCCAGGACTAAGGCAAACAAAATGGAGAAGCTCTGATATTCACAAAAAGCAATAACAGAAGAGTGGAAGAGGACACTTTTTTGGCAGTACAAAGCAATACAGTGAAACTTCTCCCCCTGCCCCAGGAGGTAGACTGCCAAGCCAGGCAGGTCCATATTAATTTTTCAAGGATGGCTCTTGTGAGGCCAGTGGAAAATACATAAATTCTCTGGATCATTCTTTGAGGTTTGGGGTGAGCTGGAAGTTTCTTTTTTGGTGAGCTAAGAGCAATAGACTGAGATGAAACTCCTCCTTAAATCTTCCCACAGACCAAGTTGCAGTTCACAGCTGTGGCTGCATTAGCACAGAGGACAGTGCAATAAGAGGTCTGCAGAGAAAACCTATCTATGGGAAAGATCTCTGATAGTTATCTATTTTGGCATTTTAACAGTGTCCATTTTATTAATTGAAATCTCAGAATTGTGCATGTTCTGTTTCACTTTGCTCTTAATACTAATTGGTTTGCCTGCTCAGAGTGTTTCATCCTCTAAGCTGAAGTGTGCAGTAAGTTGGGCAGGTGGGAGGTTTAAGAGTAGGAGTGTGTGTTTGAAGTGAAACACCAATGCAATTCCATTTTACAGGGGCTGGATTTACATCAGTCCCTTGGTGCAAATCAGTATTTTCAAATCCTGCAGCATTGGGAAGCCTCCATTGTAGCAGAAACAGTGTATTTAAAAAATAATTTTGTAGACAGAGGTGATGGAATTCTTCTTGAATAGGAACAAATAAATGAATGATTGAGTCAAAAATGCATGTGGGTGTTTTCAACTCACTGCAGAGTAGCCATGCAAAGAATCACTATGAGCAGTAAGACAAGCTTTTTAAATACCCAAAAAAGAAACAATTTTCCCCTTAGAGAACACATTAGCATTGTGTTTTGTTGATTTTCTTTCTTAAGATCAGTTTGAAGAGAGGAACCATAAAACTTGGAGATTAAATGTTTGTTCTGTAGACTAAGTGCAAACTGTTTGAAGTAGAGGATAATTTTAGCATACTCTGAAATAAGCATCTGTTGTCTCATGACATTGGTATCAGATGAGAAGTGAAAATCAATTTCAGTTCTCGTTTTGTGTCTTTTGTCTTGTGTCAGTTTTTAGGTCAGATCTAGGATCACTCAGATATGACTTAGAAAATCTGACACTCGCCCAACTGAATTTTTAACTCTATACGTCCTTTTTTTGTTTAGTAAACAGTGTCTTTTTCTCTTTTTTTAAAATCTTTTTAAGTTTGGGGTTTTTTTTTTCTGTTTCTTTAATTTTTTTGGTCGCTCACATACATGTTTTCTTTTGTACTGCTTTCTTATTTCTGCCTTTCATCTCCTCTTTTATTGAATTGTAATGAAAACAGCTTTTATGAATTTCTTCATTTCTACTTGTTCAAATAAAATATCAATATCTGGCCTAACTTTTCTAAGTACTATTTTCTCCTTACAATGCAATACAGAAAAAAATGCTGTAAGTCAGAAACCTTTAAAGTATTGTTCTTTTTATGCTTTTTTTTGCAGAATGCTTGTGTGTTGAATTATACCTGAAAGCTGTGCTTGTGTGTCAGTATAGTGCATGTTAATATTTCAGAGACTGAATTTTCACTAATTATTATCTGCCTATGTAATGGAAATTCTTTCTATCAACTAAATTTTTATTGCAGGTGTTAATTGTCATAGTTAAAAATATTACACATTCTTAGGATTTAGAAAGGAATTAGTTTTACATTTTTGATGTCATTTTGTTGGTATAAATTTTATACACTGAATTTGCATAACTAAGAGTATCCTTGTGGTTCAGAGGAGAAGCTTTTAGTATGGATCTGTTTTATTAATTTATTCTCAAGGAAAAACCAGAGAGAGTAGCTGAATATGTAAATGAGCAGCTTGTGATGCTATAACTTGTCAAACAACCATTGATGCAGTATAGCTGAGCAAACTGTTTCAGTGTGTGCATATACAGTAGGTATTTCTCTCCAAATTAATATTTGCATTTGAAATATGAGTGTAGTGCAAATACATGAGAAGTATATAACAATTAATAAACTTTTGTGCTTGGTGTTTACATATTATGTGCTCTGTATTTTAATTCTGAGCGTTATCTGTTTCTTAAGTAATTTTGAATTAGTCTTCCAAATATATTGATTTAAAGGGATTTATTACTTAATTATTAAGGTTTGATAGGCATTTATGGCCTTGAATCTGATTGGGTTTGGTCAGTAGTTAGCTGGCCTTTCTTGAGGCTGACATTTTGATTTCACAGTCTTTATTGATTTCATGTAGCAAATTGTTATCTTTATTACATTATGAGTAAGTAAAAAAAGCTGGCTTGTTCTTCAAGGTTTTAGTGTCCCCTCAGGGATTTCTTTCCATGATCATTTTCTTCTTCAACCAAAAGGACTTTGGATCCATCCTTTGACTTTGGATGGTTCCACAGACAAAAAAAAAAATAAAAAAGCTTCTCAGGCTTTTTAAAAGCTCTTAATTCCTTGCATACTTTTGTTCTCCCATTTGTGAATCAATTGCCAGCTTACTGTAATGCATTGGAATAGGATGAAGAAAAGTCTATTTTGCACTTTCTTCTTTGACTGCTTGGCAATTTAAGTGTAGTATAAGGAATTGCTAGAAAGTAATACCTTGATACATTAGAAATTACTAGAAAGTTTAGTATTCCTATCATAAATAGAAGCATGCTCACACTATTAATTTCTCTACCAAGCTATCTGTGTTCTTCCACTGTTAAAATTATGACTTGTTGGGGTTTTCTTTTTAGTTCTTTCTCTAATGATAAATGACACTGATCTAGAAAAAATATAAGAATACTCATATCATGAGGTTCATGGTATTTTGGAGGAGTTCAGTGTTGCAAGAGTGGCTCTGTGCTCTCAGGGAGGGGAGTGAGGGATTTGGAGCAATGCTGATGCAAAACAAACGTAGCTTTATTCCCCAAATGCACCATTTTGGTCATTTTATAACAAATGAAGACCTTGTAGAATCATGATCCTAGGGCCAATCCTGCCTCAGAAATGAGAGGTAGTTCCCACAAAACTGTTGTTCTCTGGAACTCATGTCTTGCCCTCCTCTTGAGGTGTTCCCAGAGCTTGAGGGTGGGAGAGGGAGGAGGAGAGGATGAGCTGTTCTCAGCAGCCCTTTGCTCTTAGGCTTCTGTTTTGGCTCCTAGCTGGGAGTCAATGTCATTTGACAGCTGCTTTTACCTCCCTGTCATCCTGCTCCCCTCATCCTCCCCTCGTGCTGCTTTGAAGGCAGCCCCTGGGGTCAGTGCCAGCCTGGCTTGTGCAGGAGCTGAGCCACTGCTGAGAGGGAGCCTGGGAAGCAGTGCAGAAGCAGGAGCCAGGCAGACCTGTCAATGGCTTTTTTTTTTTTCCCCTCCCTGAGTGTTAATTGTGGTCACAAGAGTTAAGTGTTGCTGTAAAATTAACATCTTGGTATTATGTATTTATTTTCCACCGTGTAGCTTCAATGTCAAGTTTACCCAGCAGACAAGTCAAAACAAGATCATTTTTTTTTTCCTAACTGCTGCTGTGGCAAGTCTCAGCCTGGGATCTCAGAAAATCACTGTGTTCCTTCTAGTTAGCAGCTAATAGGAAACAATAAAGATTTAAGGTTCAGAATTTAATTGGCACTGATGCTGATGCAGGAAGAACAAACTGCACATGATTTACTCTTCTGAAGCTTTATTGATTCTTTTTTGAAAGGAAAGCTCTGATGAAAGTAAAAGGAGGCATCTAATTTGCAAGTATTTCTACA
The DNA here is from genome assembly GCF_963513975.1 of Fringilla coelebs. NCBI lineage: Eukaryota > Metazoa > Chordata > Aves > Passeriformes > Fringillidae > Fringilla > Fringilla coelebs. Next base: position 6,326,424 of record NC_140067.1, read on the forward strand.
CAGTTTTTACTCTGAAATGTGCATTTCTATCCTCCTCTATCCCTGCTTGGTAAAAATGCCTTAAGATCTTCTGAATCAGAGGCAGATACTGAAAAACAAAAGGGTAAGGTTGTAATTTCTACTGTTCATCTTGTTCATTTGGATGGCATTGCAGCTTTCTTTCAGGTTAATTTTACATCTTTTCCAAGGCTAATGTCTCTCATGCAATTGTGAGCATTTTTAAGATAATGTGACATTAGCATATCCTCAAAATCTCCATCCCAGATTCTTGTCTTTTAATGACCTATTTCCAAGGATCAGACCTGGAATATCAGTCTCAAAGAGGTGGTGATGAAACCAGAAGCTTCCTGTTTCTCTGACATTACTTCTATACCAAAAGCTACAAACAGGATTTTTTTTCATCACTTACATAACTGAACTTTTGAATTTCAGTGAGTGACTGAGGGTTTTTCTTCAGGCATAGGCTGATTCCATGCTTGCAGAGTCTGCAGCAAGGTCAGAGATGTGTGGCAGAACTAACTGCCGATGTCTTTGAATGACTTCCTGCTTCCACAGCTTCCTTGCAAATCATGCTAGAGTCCTTGGGTTGTCATCACTGCCAAAGCCACCATAGTTGAACTTCCATTTAATAGCTGATCTCTCAGTCCATACTGTCAAGCAGTTTTGAAAATTTTGGAAATTCCCTTCCAATCTCATCTCTCCATTTTCTCCATAGCTTTGGTGACAGATTCCAGCCATTTCTCCTGCTCTGGAATCACAATTTGAAGTGCCTGTCATTGTGACACCATGACAGGCAGCTCTTAGCTTCCTCTTGGCTTTCTGCCATCCCTGCCATGTGTTTTCCTGCTACTTGTCAGGAATTTGTTTTCATGACACATCTGCAGGCAGACCTTTTCTGGGACTTCTCCTCTATTGGGCTTTAGTAATGGCCTCTTATTTCAAGGAAGAGGATTTTACAGAAACTATCTGAAATATCCAAAATCAGATGATGATGCTTACCTTTAAAACAGAGTGTCCAAAAGCCTTTATTTTTGCATTCAAGTGAAGAGTTTTAATGTTACTGAGCTGGTTTTACTGCTGGAGGAGATCATTCTGTGCCAGATCCCTGTCTATGGACATTGTAACTCAACTTCCTTGGTTCTTATTGAGACAGGGCTCCTGTTCTTGCATGTGTTACTTAAAAACACAAGTCTGCAGCATAAATTCACCAGATTTATTGTCATCAGTCATGCCTTCCATGTGACTGGATACATCCAGAAGGGGGATACATCCAGCCAAAGGGCTTTCTGACCCTTTTCTGATGGTTGGTGGGTAAGTGCCAGCTCACTGGCAGGATCACAAGCTCTTTATGAAATGTTTTTCAGCTGCTCTTGGGAATTGATAATTGATATTGGTATTTGTGTGCTTAAGCCTCACACACCACAGTGTCATGGTGGTGATCACACTTTAATAAGTGATCAGACTCCTGACTTCTCTCTTTCTTTGGCCTGTCAGGAAAGGCCAATTCTCTTCTTATGCATCTGTGTGAGTGCCTAAGGGTCATGTGTCCCGTTGATTTGGAAAATTTCTAAGCAGCGACCTGGGAGGATATCTTCAAAACTGTCCAGGTTGTGGTTACTCAAGGCTGATCTATTTCCACATACAACAAAAAAAGTGCTAATAAATCTATTCAAGTCCTTAAGTCTCTTTAGCCTGACTGTTACATAGATTGATTTGTTGGATGTGCCTCTAATTAATTCTCTTCTAAGTATTCTCCTGTAGATCATCAGAGAAGTGATTAGGATTTCACTGTCCTGTTTGAAACACTTTAGGTCCAGGGCACACTCTCTGTGCAGGTGAGTAACCAGTGAAATCTCAGTTCTTTCCTCAAGTTTCCAGCTTGTTACTGCTGGAGTTTAACAGATTTTTCTTCCCCATCTCAAATCCATGGTCCTGTTGATGAATGTGGATGATTCCAGGGGTAGAGGATGCTTGCTTGTCTCCAGCAGGGGATGTTCATCCTAAAAGAGAGAAGTAGTCCTGGAAACTCCACAGGATACAGCTGAATGACCTGGTTTTTGGTAGAAGTCTAGATCCTTGTCTGTTGTGGAAACTTATTTCCAAGGTATATTGGATTGCTGTCTGGATATTAGTGCAGAGCTCTCAGATGTCACTTAGTTACCCAATAAATCTGTCATCTCACCCTGTTAGCCATTAGTAGAAACAAGGACATTTGCTGCTTCTAGCAGCACCTCCCTGGTGCTGATAAATAACTGTTCTTCTTGGTCTGCTTCCTTTGTCATTGTTGCAGTGAGACAAAAAAAAAATATCTGGGACTATGTGAAAGATAAAGACTCGGTGTAACTCTCTTGTTGCTATAACAGAATAATAAAAAGACTGTGTGGGAGCAATTCATTACTCTTTTCCTTTCAAGCACTTAAAAGAAAAACAGAGCTGAAAATATTTCTTTGGGAGATACTGAAATATCTCATTAGTTCTTTCTTTTTATTGGCTGTTGAGGTGACAATTCTGTAACAGGAATGAACGTGAGGATGAATTTTGCTTTGATTTATAGGAATGTGTTAATTTGAGCTGAATAGATCTTTTCAGATCTTAATATTTGTTGTCTGTGAATCCTGTTTTGTATTACATAGTTTCTAGTTTTATTTTAGATCAAGGAATTCTGATGTTAATTCTGTGCAGTATTGGAGGTGTTTTGGGGAAAATGAGTTGCTGAGATTCACAAATCTATAATTTAACTTTTTTTCATTAAATGGAATAGTATTTACTGCTTATTTAATAGATAGAGAATTGCATGTCAAGGTAGGACAGAAAAGTGAGGAGAAAACAATTCATATGTTTAATTAATTAAATTACCCTTTATTCAGATCTTTCCATTTCAGTGAGATGACAAGTTTGCACAATAGAATAGTGAAATGGTCAGAATAGCTTTATATTAGCCCATTTACTGAAGCAATCATTTAGTTTTCTGTTGTTCTGCAGCAGATGAATGGTGGACTTTGTGACTGCAATCTGCAGAAGAGGTAACTCCTGTAGTGTTTTGGTCAAACACTAATGAAATTGCATTTAGTAGTATATTCAAAAAGCAGTGACTCTTCCATCATGGAAGAGCTTTGTGTGTTTCTGGGTCACTCAGAGCAGACTATTCATGAAGGTGGCTGCTGTTGAAGATGCAGCAAATAAACTTGTTGCATTGAGAGAGATTCAGCTGTGCACTCCTCTCAGAGGAACAAGATAATGTAGTTTTCTTTTAACATTTTGGAATTCTAAAGGAAAATGTGCTTTCAATATTGTTCACTTCAATATTGTAAACTACTTACATTTTTGATTTAGGCAGTCCATGTCTGGAAGCCAATCCAGTTCAGGAAAAATGCCTGAACCAGAGGTTGCAGGAGTGGGGCCTTAGCAGCACTTCTTTTCTTCATAAAGTCTTGCTGTTTGTAAAGAAAAGTTCCTCACTTGAGAGGCTTCCAGATAATTTTTGTCTTCAAATTGATCTATAGATTTCACAGTTACTGTTTATTTTCACTCTCCAGTAACACTTTCCCTTCACCTTCCCATGTCTGCACCTGTGTAGAACTTAGACTTCAGGTTTTCTAGTGTTGCTCTTGGCTTAGTGTGTTTATTTTAACTGTTGCTAATATTTTTCTGTTATCTGATAACCTGACAATTTGAACCTTACTAATTTGCTTTTCCCATCAACTTTGTATTCTACAAGTACATATGACTCATATGTGATTGTTCAAGTACTGACTTGTTTGGGGAAAAGACTTTAAGGAAAGAAAGAAGAGCCAGAGAGGATGCAGATTGGGCTATTTGGCCAGGTTGCAGCTACTTTTTTCAACTTAATTCTATTTTTTGAGGAAATGTGGTTAAACATTTTTAAATACACTAAAAGTAGTATTACTCAGGAAACCAAAACAAATTTGTATGGCTTCTTTTGGTAGACATAAAAAGCTGTATTTGGATTGTACCTTTGCATGACTCATTTTGTTAACTCAATGGAATTTAATCTCTGCTTCACTCACAGTCTTAGTGTCTTTAATTTTTTAAATTGTGGTGCAGATCAATGTTCACTTTATTGTGGAAGAGGAAGGAAGGCAGGGCTACAGTTGGCAAATGCTATAGATGGCAACAATAAAGATTGCTGTCCCTCATTCAGAAAACTCATGGTATGTTTTTACCTGTGCTGCCATTACTGTTACACTGAAACCTGTCAGTTAAAAGAGAGAGATAGAAGTTTTCATATTGCTGTATATTTTTAGTTCCTATGTTAAAAAACAAAAGCAAGTCTAATATCTGGTATTTGGTCATCCTCTTGCTTTATTTTTTAAAAATTTATTAGAAAACTGTTTCATATTGACTTTGGATACAAATAAAGATCTAGCTTTTCTATGATGTAACAATAAACTTTTGAAAGCTTTAAAGTTGTTTCCAATGCAATTATATTTGTGACACAAGTTCAGGGAAGCAGTGTTTTAAAATAATATTCTTTATAACTTTTATTCTACATCATAAAGAGGAAAATATATAATTTTTAAACATGTTAAATATGTTCTACATGAAAGATTTTCCTCTATCTTATTAAGTAAAGGAGGGGATTTTTTGGGTGGAAGATTCCATAGTTAAAGATGTAAACCAGCAATTTCTTGCTTCTATAGCACAACATAGTTCAGAGCTGAGATTAGAGAAACCCTGTAGAGTGGCTAATACTTGAGGGCATCCCCAACTAGAAAAGTATGTGAATTTAGGCATGGGAGGAAGGAAGGATCTGCTTTAAATTTAGTGTAGGGTCACTGAGTCTTAATGATAGATTAAACAAGGGAGGTGGAATAATGAATAGGGGTATGCAATGTGTAGCACTAATACCAGAAGTCCGTGGTTTTCACTGGTTATTTAATGTCTTTTCCCATATGTTTCTGAATAGAGCAGGTTATGGCAGGGATGAGCTAAGGAATAGCTTTGTTAGTGAATTGCTTAATAGACTGAATTCTCTTTCTAAAAATGTGTATGTATATAGGAGAGCTGCTAATAGAATCATCTGCACCTTACATGCATATACCTTAAATGCAGCAGTGTTAGTAACTGTATTTGTAATTGATGTGTGTATGTTAATATTCTTAAAACCCACTGTGAAGGTTTGTCAGCAATTCTTTTCCACTGTTAAAGCAGAAATCATTTTCAATTTATTTCTGAATATTATCAATATAAAAACCCCTAAAGAAGTTTTGATTTGGTAGACACAATGATGAAATGGAGGAAGTACCCAGAAATGTTTTTGTTAGTAGAAATTTGACTGACAGCTCAATGAACATTGTTTTATAGTTTAACTTGAATTCAGAATAACATGAATAGAATACCTATTCCAATGCAACCACATCAAAGAATGTATTAAATTCATAGTTACAGTGACTGAGAAAAGATGTCACAGTTTACTTTAGAGCTGACTTCCTACACAGCTTTCACTGATACCAACAACTGAATGAGCCAGGGAAGTCAGCACTTGAGTTACTGATGGGTTTCTGGATGACCCATCCTCTCTTTTTATGGTGGTAATATCAGAGTCTTCAGAGAAAATGCACCTTGCACTGAATTTTTGCTTTGGGAAATTAATGTAATGCACAAGACATTTTATATCTGTGGCTCATCTTCCTTTCTAGATGCACCTTGTGTGCTGGCCCGAGGAATAAAAGGGCTGCAGGGTGAGTCTGCCCAGCTCTCCTTACTAAGCAGCAGGTTTGCTGTGACCTTTAAGTGTAAAAGTGGAGGGAAGAGAGAAGTAAAACACTGAAGTTAGAGGTATTGGAGAATTTCTGTATGTGAAGGTGCTTCCCAACTCTCTGCATGACAGCAGTGCTTAGCTTCTCAAAGTTGATAGATTTAACTGTTTTTCATATAATGTGCAAATTTCTGAATATTTTATAATTATTGACCATTTACAAAAATTTGGAATAGATTTCATGTTGTCTCTAGAAGAAAGAAAATATGGACTCTCCCAAAAGTTGATTTTACTGATTTTCTAGAGAACAAGTAAAAACAGAGAAGAAAATACTGCTTTTGTGATGTTCTCTTTCTTACACCAAAATGAGTAGGCTTATTACTTAAAATAAGGATTGCTCTGAAGCAAATGTGGCTTATGCATTTTTTAAGACTGAAACTGAATCAGTTTCTATTTTGAAATGTAGTTGGGTAGGAGTGGAAGACACTGTTAATCAGTGAAATGTGTTCAGGAGAGTATTTCTTGGAGTCATAGTCTGAGATTTGGGGGAGGTGATAGGATTCCTTCTCTCTTTGAACCAAAGTGAGAAAAAACTTGTAAGTGGGAGGTTTTTGGTTGGGTTTTGGTTTTTTCTCCCTTTCCCTCCTGCATGTATCTAAATGGTGCTCTTTACTATGATTAAACAGTAACTTCCATTCTACTCCTTACTAGTTCCTAAAATGACCATTTGTTCTACCATTCCTTGGTTTGAGTGATTACTTTTGAAACCCCTGAATATTCCCAAGCAGGGAAGTGACCAAAGACCAGTTTATGGATTTATTACACTTGGGCTGTTGCAGCCCAGGTGCTTTTTAAATGAAGATGAGGATGTTTGACTAGAAATATATCTGAATAAATTTTTCTTTTGTTCTGAACATGACAGCTGTGAAAAGGTAACAGATCTTTCCACTGCAAGAGTCACATTGACTCTCTCTTTTATTTCCAGTGATGATTCAGACCCTAGAAACAATCTTTAATGCCCTTTTCAGTGGGAGCCTGACTATATCCATGACAGTTGGTAACTGAATAAATGCACAAGTGATGTGGACAGGCTGGGACCAGGCCCCACCTGGCATGGAGATTTTATCTTCCCAGCTTTAATTCATACTTTACCATTACCCAGTGGAGTTAGTATCTTCTGGTAAGTCTGAAAGATGTCAGGATGGACAGAATGTGGATTTAATAGTTGAAATTGTGGTTTCATACCAATCTTGAATAGCTTGGATCAAAGTTAATGCTCTTGGCACATACTTAACTTCATGATCAGTACGTGTCAAGGTGTTTGGCAATCTCTGGACATTTCAGGACATAAAATCAACTGGAATTGGGACTTTAGGGGTAAAAATATTAGAAACTGTATTTACCCTTCATATTGCAACTGAATGTTTTGCCTGTTGATGGTGATGTGGTAATGGATGCCTGAGGAACAGTTGCCTTTTGTCTTTCATCATGTGCATAGAGGTGAGGTAAACCTTGGGTCATTTAGGAAGCTAAGAAGTGGTATTTTCTCAAATGACCATTCCTTCTGAATGGAAAAACCAACTAGGACTTCAAAATGTGTCTTTTCTGTGTCAGTGCATGTCAAACAATCAAACAAGCAAGCAAACTTCAGGTATTATCAGTAGTTTTATTTTGTTAGTAGAAGTGTTTGAGGCGTTTTCAAATAAATTTGTAAAATTGTTTTGGCAGTAAGTCTTTGTTGTTTGATCTCTTTTAACCCTAATCACATCTTCCTTTCAATCTCTAATGTCACAGCTAGCTCACACTCTTAGTTCTTTCATACCCCATTTCAAGCTCATGCTTGTGTGCTGCTAAAATGATTTTTTAAAAAATACTCATGTCTCTTGCCCCAATTTCTTAAGAATGTGTTTTCCCTTCTCCTTCTATAGGAATTTGTTTCTTCTTTTAACCTTCTATTAAAAAAATCAAAGGGTCATGCAGTTTAAAGTTCAGAGGGGATTATCACAATTAGGTCTCCTAGGCACTACAAGCAATGAATAATAATAATTATGTGAGCTGAACCTTTGCACAGTGCAGGCCATATAGCAGCACCCTGGAACTTCAGCATCAAGTTCAGAAGATTGTACCTTGCATTTAGCAATAATGCTGCCCTAGAAGGATGGCTGATTTTAGGGATTTAAAGGTGGAGATCAGCAAAGGGGTTTCTTTATTTTACAGAATTAAAACATGCATGTATGCTGTCAGAAAACTGAGGCATTGAGAACTAAACTCACATTTTAAAGACAGCCAGACAGCTGTATATAGAATTTTAATATAGTGTATAATGCACCATTGTAAATGTACTTAACATTTGCCACCTTAACATCAGCTCATGAAAAGGCTGATCCAAAGCAGTGGCAAAAAGTAGCATCTGGTAGCTTGAAGAGAGCTCAGATCAATTCTCAAAATTGTCTGGACAGGAAGCTGAGGTCTTGCTAAGTATTTGAGGGAACATCTCATGCTTGGGGCATCCATGTCTTCAGATTGTGTTGTAAGTATGTATATATATAAACACACACATGTATATATGTATTGCATGAGGCAATCAGTTCACACATCAGAAGATTCAGTAAAGTTTAGCTGTAGCCTTACTTTTATTTTCTGTTTCAAAATTTGCAGGTTTTAACCAAAATTATACTAATATTAACTAATGAGCCATTTTATTGTAGGTTGTAATGGTGAGATATACACTTGGCACAGATCCATTAAAAAGGTCAAATTACATCCAAGAAGGGTTGGTTTAAAAGAGGTTTAAAATACAAGCTCAAATTAATGAAATAGGGGATAATGAATTCTGAGTAATTGTGAAATCTATTAAAATAATTTATTCACAATATTATTTCTATTGCTGAAAGGAAACTGCCAAACACTTCTTTACAAAAACTTACGAAGTGTAATGAATCTTAGGTGTTATTACACATAATGAATTTTTAAATAACCTGGTCATTCCCAAACTGGATGCAGTTCTGATAACTCCTGGTTGACAAAAATGTCAAAAATTATCTGGATGAGTGTTACAGCTCAGAAATCCAGTTGCTCAGTGAGGCTGTGAGGTGAGTAGGTGGTGTCATGGAAAGTGTGTCTCAGCTGTAGGACAAGGGGACAGAGCACAGCCAGCTAGCTAAGGAAAAACCAGTTTATTTTCTGAATTTAGGACATTTAAAGTTTGCCAGTAGTATTTCACGGAAGTTATTTGGAGTAGCTGTAGTCATCAAGAATTTATATAAATTAAGTAGAGTTAATAGGGATTTTTTGGCTTTAGTTTGATGACACATTATGATGGATGTGAATCTGGGGAGTGAGGCTGTTGGTGCTTGGCTGGGGAGTAAAGAATCCTCATTCCTTTGTGGAAGTGGTGCTTGTGCCTCATATTTAGTGCCTTACTTTCCCAAATGAGATGTTTTTACTAAACTGCTTTGGTGAATCGTCTCTCTGTTAAGGTTACTGTCTGCTTTCAGATTCTTTCTCCTGAAAGTTTTCCTCCCTCTCCCATTTTTAAGTTCATAACAGCCAAGCAATACATTAACTTTGCATTTACTTACCTTAGTCTGTCAAAGTAGTTACCAGTTTCTCCTTCTCTCTCAAACTGAACGTAGTGTTTACATTAAAATATTCATTTAATCTCTAGGTACGTGAAGTTCTTACTCCACCTTTTCAACCATGACAGGCAAAATTCATGCACTTCAAACTCTCTTCTAAATTGGAATTTGAAACATCAGAAAATAGATTTGCTCCCTGTTTAATATTATATAATCTTCTTTTTTTGAACTCTTATCAGCAAAATGTCACCCAAAAATTGCACATTATTTTCCACATCTGATTTAATTGGAACAATTTCACCAAACTTTTTAATGAAGATACTGGCCCAGTATTTACTGAATATTACAGTGCAATGCAACTCATTTTTGGCATAGTTTAAACTGGGTTTATTTGGGTTCAACCACTGTTCCATACACTTTAAAGTTGGATGCATTAGTGGCATTTCTGTACATGAAATATATTTAATTTTAGGTAAATGGTACACAAAAACTTGGCATAAAAATTTCTACTGGTTTTGTGTGTGTGTGTTGTAACTCACTGATAAATTCTGCTTTGTATGTGGCTGATGTACAATGGACATTCAGGTTCTCATAGGACCCTTTGGGAAGGCCTGAAATTGTATATAGCTTTTAATTTGAAAATTAAACAGTCCTGAGAGGGAAGAGAGTCCTACTTTCATGAGCTATGTATGTTTTGGTGCTTTTATTTGTTTCTGTTTTACTCGTCATAATAGAATAAGCAAGCAGTGTGTTTTGGAACATTGGATTAAAATCAATTATGTTAGAATAGAATGCATTTCTGTTCTGCATTAAACAAGAAACAAGGTTTCTAAGCTTTAGCCTACTAAGTGGGAAAACTTAATAAATGCAGACTTGAATATTTTCAGAGATAATAAAACCAAAAATTGTAATTCCAATTGTAATTGGAATAAAAAATTAATTAGAAAATGTATTTTAGTAATACACACAGTGGAGTTCCTGTGCATTTTATAAAAATGCTGAATCATGGCTGACTTTTGCTGACAGGCTTGGGCAGGTGAGGGTTTTTTCTGCATTCAGTATAGATTTTAAATATTTACATTGGAAGTGTATTTTTTTTCCTTTAGATTACAACAGAGTGAATTGAATATGTGTAAATGTAAACAGCATAGTGAGTCTTCCTTAGAGACTTTCAGTGGTATAAAATCTGTGAGAAACAGATGCTGTTATTTAAAAATAGCCCAATCCTAACATCTTAATTCATTAATTGGAAGCATTCTGTAATTTAAACTTGAGTCAGCTGCTAGAAGGACAGGCAGGTTATAATTTGATGTCTTTAGAATTGCACAATTATTTCTAAAATAAAACTTTAACTAAAATTAAAATTTGATTATTTAAATAGCCTTTGGTTTTTTTTTATGTTGTAGTATAGTTTGTTGGTTTATGTACTGGAAATATAAGAACACAAGCAAAATTGTGAGTGGAGCTGACTAAGAACCTTCCCCTTAAATGAGTCTTGGGTAGAGTAACCTGAGAGTTCTGGTTTGGGTGTTAGTGGTGGCTCACACTGCACTGCTTTACTATATGTGAATATATCCTACCTGTGGGTAGCTGGCTAAAAATTACTTTTAAAGTTAAGAAATTCAGTTTTTCCTTTGGCTCATGATATCCTTTTCCTGATAAAATGCAAAATCCTTTTTCTTTGCTATGACAACATTTGAAATATGGATTACTTGTTTTGGTTTGTCATTTTCCTTCCTAACTTCTTCAGTTTGTGTCTTGTGTTTTCTGTTATCCTGGACCAAATCTATTGCAATAGGTTGTGGCAGAGGTGCTGATTCAGAGATTCCTTCTCTCTAGTTTTGCATCTCTGTATTTTCAATAATTCTCATTAGTCCACAATTAACTGAAATCACCCTTTTATCTAACCAATATTTGCTCAGAGCTGTTGATAACATCATGATCTTTTCAAATTCACCATAATAACCTTTGATGCTTCTCCGTGCTTAGGAACTTGGTTGGTTCTGCCCCTGCTTCCCATCTATTCCTGCCAGATTCCCAGTGCTCTTTTCTATCTGTTGGAATTTTGCCTGGCAGAGGTGTTAAAGGCTTTAATTTATAATCTTTAAGCCTATCAATTCAGCTGGGTTTGCCTCCTTTCTTTCCATCTTTCTTCACCAGAATGCTTCTGCTTGCTTTGGAGTTCTTCCTGGCACTGCCCCATCCATTTCATTGCTGTCCCCTAAAAATTTTGGTTACTTGTTTTGACTTCTTCTCTGTTCCAATGTCAAAGTCAAGATTTCTGCTGTACCATCAGTGCCCCATGCAACCTTGGACTGTCTGCATCTGATCTCATTTCCCTACATCCCCCAACTCACATTCCACATTCCTCACAGTCCTCTGACTTTATTGCTCCTTTTGTCTGCCTTTCATGCACTCATTTTTGCACTGTCTTTCATGCTGCCTATGTGCCTGGAACAGTCTTTAGCATCTCAGCCAATTTACAGCTTTGCATAAATTATATTTAATAATAAGACTAACAAAAGTTCATTATGTACATTATTTCACTTAACTTTGTACCTGCATAAGCTGAAAACAGCCTGAGGGAAACTACTGTTAAACTTTGTTGTGATTTGTTGTGATTCAAAGATACAGATTCAGGCATGACAGTTCTTTGATGATTCAGCATGAATTTATTTTTAAAAATAATTTATTAAGTGTTAGGTCTTTGTTTTTTGAGAGTAGGTTTTAGATTTTTCTAATTCAGAGATGAGAAAATAGCTACTTATTCCTGCTGAGTGCAATCACCAGAGGGTCGTTGTCATCACAGTACCTGGTACAGACTTTTTGCCCTGTGGTACATTTTGCTTCACTTTATCCTTACTGATATGAATGTGGCAGGACTTTCAATGTTGGATTAGCTTCATATCTGCAAACAAAGTGTATCTTTTGTGTTTAACCTTACTTTCAAAGCAACATGTTCATCTGTTTAAAGAAACCAGTGAAAGATTGGAAGGTAACGTTCTGCCTCTGTCTGGGAAATTTTCTGAGTGTGTTGGCTGCTCTGACATATGGGTTTTCTTAAAATGTTAGAAGTTGTTTAATATTTTAACTCCATTTAAAACTAGTGAAAATGAGCTGAAGGTAAAACTTCACATGGTTTCTCAGCATCAATGTATAACAGCAAGGCAGGGCATTATGCAGGAATTACACATAATTTTCCAAGTAAGACTGCCTCTGAAATATATGGGCTATTTTTTCTTTTTTTTTAATTTAATTTAAATGGTTGTATTGATACTGTTTACAGCTGAGTAGTGAAACCAAATAGATGTGCCTTTAATGTTTTTAAATGATCTCTTATATTCTGGAGATGATAATCTGAGGGGTGGCTGCCATAGTAATGTGCCAGTCACCATGGCATCTGAACATTATGAAAAGACATTCTGGACTGCACAAAGACAATGCCACCAATTTGTATTTCAAACTGATCAAAAGTGCAAGACCAAAAAGTTTGCCAATAAATGTAGCTCAGTGGATGGCACTGCAATTTAGAGTTTGCTTTCAGTCCTCCTCTCAATGCCAAGTGAATTTATAAGTAAAATCCTTAACACAGACTTTGTCCATTTGCTGGGCTAACTTTTTTCAGTTGTGTGAAGAGTGTGGCTGTAGATTTTTATTGACCCAGTGGAGGAGCAGTTCACAGTTCTGCTTTATAGAAATCTTTAGAACTTTTTCCTCCTCATGGAGTTTTTCACTTTAAACTAAAATTAAGTCAGTTAATGAAGAAAAGGGGTTTTCTATACTCAACTGGTAAATATTCTAATCTCTTAAACATTTTACAATCTGCTTTCATAAATTAGGTCAGTTAATGAAGAAAAGGGGTTTTCTATACTCAACTGGTAAATATTCTAATCTCTAAAACATTTTACAGCCTGCTTTCGTAACATTATTCTAATTATCAAAGAAACCAAAAATCCAATCATTATTTAAAAGCAAGCTTATTTTATCTTAAATAATTGATTGTGGCTTGTTGTTTGAAAGAGGACTACTTTGGCATGAATTCCAAATCCAGTTATGATCTTAACTCAAGCAGTTTGTTTAATCAAACATTACTCTAATCAGTCTTACATGGTCCCCTACCCCGCCAGGCCTGCCTAGAACAACTGGTTTATTCTGCGACGAGTTGCTCAACAGATGTCATTCTGCTAGAATAATGCAGCAGAATACTTGTGCCTTGGCTAAAATTACTTCAACTTTGATCACTTTTGTCCAGCACATCAGTCTGGCATTGTGCTTTATACCAACATAACACTTTACCCCGAGCATGCCTTTCAAGCTTAGAATAGCAGAGGAATGTTATTGAATTCAGTGCAGTTACAGATGAGTTAATGAAAGAAGGGAAATACTGTTTTTTTCATAATGCCTTTCTGTTGTGCTTTGGAATTAAAAGGGAATTTGAGGAATGTGACTTCCGAGTTATTTATTTTTACTTCTGAAGGCTTTTTGAAAACAATATTATGTAGTCCTATTGATCTCATGTTTCTGTAAATAAGTTTCACTTGTTATTTAAAAATAGTGCACTTCGGAGTTTTATTTTGTGAAAATAATACTATTTCTGCTGTGTAGCTGGAAAACAAATATTTTACAGGGACAGTTTATCCTGGTTTTTAATGCAAGAAAATGAAACCAGCAAGAACTGTGGCCTTGTGATCACACAGGTCAGGATTGTTACATTTTGGGTTGTTGTGGGGTCAGTATGAAGGAATGTTTCTTTACAAAGCCACCAAGGACACTATGAGGAAGCACTAAAATGAAGTCCACTTGAATTGCTAATAAATACTTCAGTATCCTGTGTCTTAAAGACTCTGTGTTCTTGTTCCAATTCTTTTAGTTAAAATATGGTTGTAATTTTTGGGTTTTTTTAATTGAAGCATAGTTCCCAGGTCAGTCACCCTGCAAAAACTCCTGAACAAAACTAATATTAACATAAAGGTTATCATGTGTACATGTAATTTACCAGTTTTAGAAAAAAATGGAGAGATATCTTAATGATTCTAAGACAGTGACCTGTGCAGAATATTTATATTCAGAAAGCTTTAAACTTATGGTATTGAAATTTTTATCTGCATAGCCTGTGTATTAAATCTGTCCAGAAATGAGACAATGCTTCACAGTTTTTCCTAAGGGGCACTTTTTTAGCATGAAATAACTGCTAGTACTAAAAATAATGAGAAAAAGCAACAATCGTGGAAGGGAAGATCTGAAAATACAGTAAGAGCACTTGTGCTTTGGGTTGGATCTCAGTATGCCCTGAGTTTTCTCAGTTGTGGATATTTATTGACAACTTTGTGACTGTGGCATTAAGAATGTTTTGAAGAATGTGGCCCAAATCAACATTTGTGAGGAATACTATGTGTGGAAATCTCTGCCTTGTCCTCACCCTCCCTGGGATCTTTACAGTGATTAGAACAATTGTTTCACTGCTTCATGTCTGCAGATGTATTCTTCATCCATTTATTGTTGTGCAGAATTTCAAAGAAAGGATCCATGGAGCATTTGTTTCTAAAGATGATCCAGGGAAAGAGTTTTGTTGCTATTTCATTATGCAAAAAATATTTTTAGATGAAAATCTATTGCCAGATGTTTCTTATACATCCTGTACTAAAAATAAATGACAATTTTTAGAGGGAGCATATGTACTTTACATATGTTTATATTACTTTGCCATGGAGTCAAACCTCAACTGTGCTTCAGTGCTGAAGATCTGTCAACTACTGATTAATAGGTAGGATCAAATGATATAAAATACCCCTCTTACTCTATTCTCTTCCTAAGAATGGTACTGTAGAATCATCTTTCATCCATTTCTGGAATATGAAACCTTTACCTAAATGGATTATGTTAGCATCTACCATTTTGGCAAATTTCAGCTTTCTTTCTGATTTGTTGCAAAATATTTTTCTATTCAGAAAAAGTTGTTAACTCAGGGTTAGTGCACTAGACTGCAGGCGAGGTGCTAGCTCAAAGATCTTTTCCTGCTGACAGCTATAATATAATAAATTGAATTTTTTTCAGTTCATGGAAGTTTTAGTAATTCTCATAGCAGAAGTTAGAGCACAATTAATTGCTGTTTGTTTCCTGTTGACAAGTGAACAAGTGAAAATCTAAAGAAGGCATCAAAGGACGATTTTTGGAGTAGCCTTGTGATTTGCTTTAAGTCAAATATTATCCATCTGCCTTAATATCTTTTAGTTTAATGGGTTCTTGGAGCAAGTTCTGATTTATTTTTATTTTTTTCCAGGTGAAGAGGAATGTGTATGACCTGACCAGTATCCCTGTCCGTCACCAGGTGTGGGAAGGTTGGCCTTCTTCTGCCACAGATGACTCAGTGAGTTCCTTGGCTTCTCATCTCATTCCTGCCTAGAAAAGGCTGATTTTACATGGATTTTTGATTGGAATCACTCTGTAGCATTTACTGTCTCTTATGCATCACTGTAACATCACACACACTCAGAGTGCTGGCGTGGAAGACAGAAATGCTCAAGGTTTGGGTGCCTGCAGCTCAGGGATATGATTCCTGTGAATCAGATTCAGTGCATGATTCATGTCCCATTTCAGTGATCTAGACTGAAGCAGAGCTGCACAGCATTTTGGAAGTTGAAATCTATTGAGAGATTGAACTTCAGGCCAAAATTCCTGATTTTTATGTGTGCTCTGAGGGCACATCTAGATATTTTTCACAATACATTAGCTCATCCGGCTCATGCTCAAGCCTCTGCCTGACTTCAGAGCAGGAATTGTTCCTGCTGAAATCAGTGAGGGGTCACCACCAGTGACAGAATCTAGTGACTCAGAATTGCCCAAAAATTCATGAAATTGTGGGACTTACCTGCATTAGATATTAGACTTGCTTCCTTGCAGGGTCATCCTTACAATGTGTTTTACAGCATGTCTTTCAGTTTCCTTCTGCTAGTATGTTTCCAGTGCCAGCTAGTGAGGTCTGCCTTTCTTTAGGAAAAAACCCAACCAATCCACTAAAAAAATGCCTAAAAGATTGATATAATTATGTAGTTATGTTGTATGTAGATTTTGTGACCTGATAAAAATGTAGAAAAATTAAGTTTTTATTGAACTTGATCATTCTACAAAGTGAAAATGGATTTGGAGTTTGCTTTCTTACATATTGCCATTATCTGCCGTGCATTACTTTCCTGTCCATTTCTGCTCTCTTGTAAAGGAAGAATTGCTCTTTGAATATGACTGCTCCTTTTTTTGCTCTGAGTCAAGGATTTATGCCAATTAAAAAAAAAGCCAAAAGGCAAAAGCTATCTGAATTTCCAGTGTACTTGTAAAGTGTATCTGTGGTGGTGTTTGCAGAAACAGTATTTAAGTTTGAGAAAGGTGGGTGAATCTCAGTCCATGTATGCAAGGGCATATCTGAGCAAGGTCTGAAATAACAGAATGGTGTCATGTGGTAATTACAGGCTCTGAAATGTGGATCCATTTGAACATTTTATTAGTTTACATTAGCCCCCAAAAAAATTGGAAACTCAACACTTCTAATCTGTTTTCCCACAGCTGTTAGGTTTTTGTGTAGTTTTCCCCTCCTTTTCTTCTGAATAGGATACCTCACATATGCAAAACTCATGAATCTGCTTTAAGTCTTTTTTTACAAGTGACATTGTTGCAGGTGAATTTTTTCCCTTTTCATTTTTAATGAAATTGGTGAATGTTGAGTCTGCTCTGAAGCAGACGAGTCCTCAAGGCTCACTGCTCGAGTCTGGTGGCGCTGGAACTTGTCAGCTGTGTAAACAGACTGGAGTGTGTTGCCAACAAAAATACAATTAATTTCTGTCTAAAATTAGAGGCTGTAGCTTACTATTTATAAAGATTTAATGATAGCAATGACTATCTATGCTCCTGTGATCTGAACTTTTTTTTTTCCCCAAATTAGAAATATTCGGTAATAATTACTTGAGTAATTAATCATGATCTCTTGAGTTCAGTGACAAATTTTTAAGATCACTTTTTCCATCATGAGTTTTTAATTTGCTGTCTTATAGGGTACCCCATTGCAATTAAGGAGTTAAAGAAAGACTTGATTAAAATACTTTTTCATTTGCATGTTATGCAGCATAAGAAATACTTTGTAATACCACAGGAGGTTTTTTCAGTGCAGTTCTCGTTAACCTTTGGCTTAGCAAACAGGACAACTAAATAGACTTGGCATAATTGGATTCCTGTATCATCTTGAGTCTCTTATGAACCTGCCAGACTACAGTCTTCTGACATTATCAGGAAATTTAGTGGAGTCAATAGTAATTTAAAACATTGTTGCTTCATCTCCCTTCAGAGTTAAGATATGTTCTCTGCTTGTACTACCTAATGGAATATGGGATACTGTATGAATTGTCAATAACTCTTTCAGATCTTTCTCCCACTTTCACCAGGGAAATGGGTATCAAAACCTCCCCATGCAGGAGAATGTTTTTGTGCTGTGACAGTTTGATTGTGGGAAACAAGGCGTACACAGGCCGTGCAAATCTCATTTCACCGTTCAGCAGGGACAAGTTTTAGCTTTTATTGAGCCTGAATAACTTTAATGCCACAAATTATATCTGTTCTGCTCATTAAAGTTCAAGGTAAATGGATGAGTTTTAACTCATTCTCTTTTTTTTAAATGCATTTACATAAGTAAAACTTAAATATATTCAAAATGTTAACTTAGCTATTTTTGCACATATAGCATCAAGTGATACAGTGAAGTCTTGAAAATAATCCTAGAAAACCAAAAACCATAATTTTAATTTACTTTAAACACACTCACAATATCTTCTCAGTTTTTATTTTGGATTTTATAACAATCTTAGCATTGCAGAGTTTGAAAGATGAGAGGATGCCAGAATAATTTAGTAAAATTTCTGAAATTCATTCCTTTTTTTTTTCTCTATTGGCCGATTTTCTAGACTTCCACTGGTAATTACCACACGTGTCACGTGGAATGAGCAAATATGATCACTGTAAAAAAAAGATCTCAGATGGGCTGAAGGTGATATTTTAGTTACAGGTTTTACATGGAAGCATTGTGATTTTATTTATATGTATGGGTGACTCTTTGGGTGTTAGTTTTACATATTAGTGTTAAAACTCTTTTTTCCCCATGAAGTCACTGGGTTTTGATTTATTTCAGTAGAATGAGTTGTTGTCTGTGACGTTTCAGTGGTTTTTTGGTATCATAGAACAAAACCCAGTAGAGGAAGAAGGAGGGAGGTTGTTTTCTTACTGCTTTTTGTTCTTGGTATTTAAGCTACAGGTTTTTTTTCAATTGGTTCATTGTTTTAAGTCATTTCAGCACAGCAGTGAGAAATCTGCTGCGTTGTAAGTAACAACAGTGAGCTTGTCAAAATGGAACGTATTTCTGCATCAAAAAGATGTAAAAGTTCTAGGGTGAGGTTTGAGGAGGGGAAAGGGGAGAGAGGCAGAAGCAGAAGATGAAGTGTCTGGTGTTGTAACTGTGCCCTGGCACGTGGATCCCATCCAGGGGAGCTCAGCATCCAAGCTCCCCCTGCTGCCAGGAACGCTCTGTTCCCACAGTGCTGCAGTTGGCCAAGACCTTCAGTCCTCATTTCACATCAGGTAACTCCTCTGCTTCTTGGTGTAGGGGAGCCACTGGAATCTTGCTCAGGCAGCTGTAGGTGCACACTGACGAGTTTCTCTGCTGTGGGGCTGAACAGTCAGGCAGGACAAGCGTGTTGCCACTGACGCGTTGAGGGTCTGCATCATCCCTTGGGAACACAACCACCTTTATCCCCTGGGAACAGCACCACCTTCCCTTCCGTGGTGGCTGGAGCAGATGGGGTTGACATTCCTTAGATGAATTTAGTAGAGAATTCTGGGCTATTAAA